>NC_069381.1:34100735-34409705 GCF_027475565.1 Acinonyx jubatus | reverse complement strand
GCCCTGGTTCATTATTAGAAAGCATTAGCTGTTGCTTTAGAGAATTCAGAGAGAAGCATTTGCTGTCTTGCTTATCTTTAAAAGGGGAATACGAATGATCTTGGAAATTATAGACCCGTTAGTTTACTGTGATTCCAGAGAAGATACTTGACCTGATCGTCAGATAATCAATCAGCAAACAGCTAGAAGAGCATAGGGTACTGAGTAATAACTTACATGGGTTTACGAAGAAGAGCAAATCCTGTCAGATCAATCTAACTTCTTGCTGTGACATAGTGATGGATTTGAGTGGATCTGGGGTAAGTGATAAATGTAATGCATCTCTACTTCATTAAGCCTCCACAATGCTGTGATCAACAGGTAGGAAGGTGAGTTTGGGGCCAAGCAGCTCTGTTGGACTACCCATTGGGCCATTTTCAGGAAAGGAATGGGTAGTTCAGGAGTGATTTGAAACTTGTTGTTTGTGGCAGCTTAGAGCCTCTCTGTCTCTTAAAAAAAAATCTTCTATAAAGTTTGCAGGTAGCAGGATCCTGATAGGATTCAGGGAAATTTTGGAAGATGCAGTGGAGAAGGTTGACAGTCCTACATAGGACAGCATCCTTCCCCTGGGGTCATCCTTCTACTGAGGTCATCATTAGAGCCTCTGTGCCGTTTAGGTCTTTCAGTCAGCAGGGGCAGTGGAGAAATTGGAAAAGCTCAGGATAAGAGGGAAAACAAATCATTAGGGGCACAAAAATAGAACTTAGAAAATAAATAGAATATGGTTTGGGTGACTGATTTCTTGTCCAGACTAAATAAATTCATCATATGGGAAGTAGTTGTTCCAAGGAGTATAATAATAACTTGCTCCTCATTTTAATAAGGATTAAAAAAAAGAAATGTATTTATTTATTTTTTGTTTGTTTTTTAATGTTTATGCATTTATTTTGAGAGAGAAAGAGAGCGAGCAAGCACGAGTTGGGGAGGGATAGAGAGAGAGGGAGAGAGAGAATTCCAAGCAGACTCCACTCTGTCAGCGCTGAACGGACCCAGCACAATGCAAGGCTTGATCCCACAGACTGCAAGATCACAACCCAAGCAGAAATCAAGAGTTGGTTGCTCAACCAACTGAGCCACCCAGGCGCCCCAAAAAGAAATGAATTTAAATGGAAACCGGAAAGATTGAGATTTTGGATGCGAATGAAAATGAACTCTTTTTTTTTTTTTCAACGTTCATTTATTTTTTGGGACAGAGAGAGACAGAGCATGAACGGGGGAGGGGCAGAGAGAGAGGGAGACACAGAATCGGAAACAGGCTCCAGGCTCTGAGCCATCAGCCCAGAGCCTGACGCGGGGCTCGAACTCACGGACCGCGAGATCGTGACCTGGCTGAAGTCCGACGCTTAACCGACTGTGCCACCCAGGCGCCCCGAAAATGAACTCTTAACAAGAGACAGGAAAAGGACTAGAAGATGGGCTGCAAGTTGAATCAGCCCTCCCTAGTGTTCTTTCAGAATGGGCTACCCACTTGGCAGAGGCATTTTATGGGCAAGGGCTGCGTACCTCCTGGGGATGGGCTTGGGACTGAATCAGATCATCCCAGCTCTCCTCCTGCCTAGCTCCCAGTTGCTTTCAAATACTCGAGTCCTCTGCATTGTACATTTCTGATCCTTATGGGAGTGTGCCATTACCCCTTGGGGGTGGAAGAGGCAGAAACAAGTTTGGGGCCAGGATCTTTCTGGATGCTTGGCATGGGGTTCATTTTTCTGATCTGTCTCTGATCTTCAGAAGTCCCTGAATCAGCTTATTGGGACTGTCCTAAAGGAATGGCGTTGTGAAAACTAACAAGTGTAAGCTCTGTTATACTTGGGTGAGTAACAGTATTGGTTATAAACATGGTAAAACATCTGGTATTTTCCATTTATCATCATTTTTGCTGTTTATTCTTGCACTTTGTTCAGCTAGGTGAAACTGGAGTGGTCTGTTTGCCTGTAAAAGGCTTCACTTTCTGGTTTTTGCACTCTTTGTTTTACGTTTTGATTCAGATTAACATGATAGATATTGGCTGAATATGAGACTTTTACATTTGAAAACATTTTTTCACTTAAATGTTAATTTAGATGGTTTAAGTTGCTTTAGAGACTCTCAATTTGAGAAATACAATTCCTTTCTTGCTTTAGGAATCATTTCCTGATAGGGAAGTAGGTTTTTATCTGGTTTAGGAGAATCCTGACTCCTTTGTCCTGGCTAGCAGGAGTTCGTGTTGCTCATTTTGGTGTGGATGTGCATGGAATAATGGTGGTTGTGACACTAAGGCCCAGGAAGCAGCCTGAAAGCTTTGGTGGGATCTTTAATTGTCCATCTTTAACCTGGGGGCAGGTTCTTTCACCACCTTAGTATTTAGAAAGGAACAAAAGCAAATGTAAGTGAGGACAATGAGGTATAGGCCACAGCACAAGGAGAAAAGAAGTAACCCTCAGCTATCCGGATGGCCAAGGAGAAGGTAGCCCAGCTCTCCTTATCTGGGGAGCCATGTCCTAGCTGCTGCCTACCCTGCCTCACTGAGTGCCCTCTGGCTGGGCATCAGGTTCTGGGGTGTAGTCTTTTTTCTCACTAATCTGCAGCAGCCCTGCCGACTGTTTTCCTTCTCATCTGTATTCAAGTGCCCATAACTTGGGAGAAAAATGACCTTTGGGGTTGAGGTTTTCTAGTGTTTGGTCTTTGTCCACAGGGGCTTTTTTTTTTTTTTTTTTTTTAGGAAACCTTGAAGAAACTCCATCTGCATTTTGAGTTAGAACCATGAGTAAAGGAGTTTCTTTTTTATAGAAAATTGTCCAGATGCTGGGTTATTTGGGGAGGGTAGGGTGGGGGAAGTTTCATAGTGACAGGAGAAGGAATAATATAGAAGAGAGGCATTTGGAGGATTTCAGTATGACTTAGAGCTGGTACATCATTATTAGTCCTTTGTGAGAGAGACATTTTGGAAAACTTTACAGGAAATTGGTTAAGATCCCTACAAATCAAACTATATCGATTCCCTTCTTCTTTATTTAGGGCTGAAAGGCAGAATCCCCCTACCACCTACCCCCTCCCCCATCCAGTGTGCACACATGCACACCGCTCTTACCGTGTGCTACCTTGGTTCCTGTACACTCCCAAGTGGACAGAAAGGCAGTTCCCTAGAGAAAGAACCCACTCTTCCCTCCCCATTCACTTGTCCTAGTCACAGCCCCTCCAAGTAGGAGGGGTCTGGCCAGGGTTTTTATTGCGAGGGCCCAGTTGTTGGGTTGTGGTCCATCTGCCTGTGGCCCCAAGTCAGCCTGCATTTTTTTCTGTACAGACAGGCAAAGGCACTGACGCTATTCTTCTAAACTGGGAAATGAAATGCAAAACCGACGTTAATGTAACATTATGGTTGAGATTAAATGCACCAAAATCAGGAAATTCAAAGTTATGCTTCCCACAGCAACTATAACTCAGCCTCATCTGGCGTGTGTAGTATTTTGTGTTAGTGCGGATGGTGTTATATGTTAAGACATTAAAGTTAACACCATAAGCAGAGCACAAAATGCTTGAGGGGGCTGAGTTATGACGACTGTGTGAGCTGTAAGTGTTCTTGCACAGGCTCCCGACTCCTGGTATAATTTTTCCCTTGCCCATCAGACCAATTATTGCCTTTCTTTTTACTTATATCTCTGCTTTAACACGCCCTTCTTCCAGGGTCACCATAAATGAATTCCTCTATTGGTGGCCAGTGATGGTGGTAGGAATGGGACAGCCCACTAGGCCCTTTTGTCCCTTTTGTTGCTGCCTCCATAAAAATGGTGCTTTCCCCTCCATCTCCAAAAGCCCCCCCCCCCCCCCCCCCCCCGTTCACGGGCTGCTGTTTCCTGGTGGTCCCTCATAGGGACCCCCCCCCCCCCACCTCCCCGCTGTCCCTTTTCTTTGACTGTCACTGTAGCTCCTCACAACCACTCCCCGAATGGGAACAAGCATTTGCTGTGTTCAGGTTTTGGCCCTGTTGTAACTTCACGTGAGAGCTGAAGGGGCCCTTCTTTATTTGGAGCAGACATAGCAATGTAGAAGTAAAATATACATTCCAGGGAGTGGAGCACTGATGCATGGTGGTGCTGCCTTATGTGTTTGGCATAGCAGAGGTACAGATCGAAGTGGGTTTATTTGCTCTATTCAGACTGCTTCTCTATCTTCCTCAGGGTTTATACCTTCAAGCTGCTGTGGTGTGTAGTTAGGGCTATGGAGTTGCCTGGGAGTGGGACCAGGAACTTTCCTTGGGGAGCATTGGGTCATTGGTAACAAAATCACCACATAATTTAGTACAAATCAAGAAACCTCCCCCTAGCCTCTTATTATCCTGGTGGCCTCCCCAGGGCTGACACAGCTGTTGGAATGCAGATTTTGTTAGACACTGGGCTAAGGTTGGTGGGGAAGAGTTCTAAAGAATAGAGCCATTGATAAATGATGAATGAAATCAGGGACTGTAAATGAACAGTGACACTGAGCTGCCCTTTAATCAAGTAAGCAAAGGAATGGGGAGGACCTTATTCTCTGTAACTACCTTAGAGGCAATGCAAAGGCCTCTCTTTACTCTTGGGTTAGTAACTTCAAGCTCTGTATTAGATGCTGGGACATAGAAACAAGTAAGAAATGATTCCTACCCTCAAGGAGCTCATAGTCTAGGAGGGTAAACCTACATGTAACCACTGTTAAGTGTTTGATTACATCACGTAGGTAAGTACTTGGTGCAGTGGGGACTCAAAGAATGATCAACCCTGCTCACAATGTGGAGGAGAGGTCACATGGGCTTCATGTTAAGAGAAATTTAGGAGATATAAGAGGCCAAGTCGGCCTGTGGCCTCTCAGAACTTTTGCAGCAGGAATGAAAGAAGGTGCTCACAGAGTAAGCCACGATGAATTGGCCTAAGTCTGAAAAACTGACCTGGATTGCAGGGTCGTGTGTGGGAGTGCTGAAGATGAGGAAGAGGGAGAATGAAGACTTTGTACGTGGCAAATATTTCACTGTTTGGTTAGTAGGATTATCTGTATTGGTTATATGGTGCTTCTCACATTCAAGCTAGCAGGTCTTATTGGGATGTTGTGAGAGTGTAAAGGCCAGAAGAGGTTTGAGAGAATTTTAGCCAATAAAGTATGGGCCAAAAGGTAAGGGTCAGCATAAAAATATGTAAACTGAGAGAAAAAAAATACGTAAGCTGAGGCCCTGAATCATTGTCAGGGGAAGCTAATCCAACTGCTATTGAAGGTAGCACAGGGTTGGGCTACTTGGCCTTTTGGGGGAAGCAAGGGCTGGAGAATGACATGGCACCTCCCTCTGACCTCCAAAAGTATTGGCAGTTTGGATTTGGATCTGCTAGACATCCCTTGGGAAGACCCACCTTCCATAGACCATGGAGGTTTAGACCCTTCAAACAGATAAAGAGCTGGCTGACTAACATTGAGGGATGAGATGGAAGGATTAATGAAGAAATAGACCTGGGTGACAAGAGAAGATGTGCTAGAGCAGAGGTGACTGGAGGGCATAAGGTTGTAGGGGGTGGTGAGCTCTCCCTCTGAGCAGCAGCAACAGATACACAGCCATAGAAAAAAAGCAGGTAGTGGAGATGTGAAATCCAGGGTAAGTCCATAGGCTTCACTTCTCTCTGCCTCCATCCTGTCTTGTTTTTCTTCTCCCCCAATATTGATTACATTTCTTGCTTTGTAGACTGATCCCAGTTGTTTGACATGAGGAAACTGATATTAGGAGATGCCTTTTCCATCTCTTTGTCTTGTTGGGGAAAAGGATCCTGCATCATTTTGATTAAGATGCCATTGGGGTAACTATTTTTTATTCTCTTATCCTGGGTGTTCACAATACTTAAAAAAACCCCACAGCTATACATTTATGTGATGAGTTTTGAGCTCTAGCTGTGAAAATTGAGTCTTAGCCTAAAAGCCTGAAACAAGAGTATTCCCAGATTGACACTAGCTCCCCAGCCTGGCAGGTCTGCAGCAGAAGGGTGAGCAGGCTGGAACAGGCAGAGAAGGGTTTGTGTGTTTAGAGTGCTGCCACGGGCAAAGCCCTGTTAGGTGCTGAGAGAATCAGAAAGAAGGTAAGTAGACTCTGGAGGGAGAGACAAACATCAGCAAAGCTTTTAATTTGATGTACACGTACCTTGGAATAGGTTGCTGTTTTGGTCCTATCCCTGTATGTAGTGGCTAATGGGAGATCTTGGTCTGTGGGCAGCAAAACAGATCTGTTACATGAGCAGTGCAGTTCTGTTCCAGTGCTGTGGTATCTAGTATCCAGTGGTAGTATCTGGTAGTACCTGTTCCAGTGCTATGGTATCCAGTGCTGAGTATCTAGTCCTAGGGAGGCCCTTTTAGCCAAGGTTTGGTCTAAAGTCTAAATGCTGGCAGAAGTTCTTATGTGGAGATGCTGATGTTGCTGAAAGGAAAGGAGCGTACCAAGTCCGCTGGGAGGCAAAGTTGGTGAGCCAGAAGAGGAAGTGTGAAGGTGTTGTTGAATGGAATAGAAGAAACAGATGTTGCAAGCCAGGGTTCATGGGAATGGAGTGAAAGTGTTCTAAGGGGTTAAAAATGGACGTGGGGAACCTGATTAGGAGGCGTTATTTGTTTTTTTTTTATTATTTATTTATTTTTAAAATTTTTTTTTTCAACGTTTATTTATTTTTGGGACAGAGAGAGACAGAGCATGAACGGGGGAGGGGCAGAGAGAGAGGGAGACACAGAATCGGAAACAGGCTCCAGGCTCTGAGCCATCAGCCCAGAGCCTGACGCGGGGCTCCAACTCACGGACCGCGAGATCGTGACCTGGCCGAAGTCGGACGCTTAACCGACTGCGCCACCCAGGGATCCCTGGGAGGCGTTATTTGAAAGTGATGTTAGTAGGTTAGACTAAGGCAGTGATGGTAGGGATGGAGAGAAGAAATTATGTGTTGTAGCTTTTAGATGTGCTGGGGGGAAAATGAGCTTGAGAACCATGCTTTGAAGTAGCTTGTAGCTCATTTGGATACTGGTGGGCTCCTAGGAGTCAGTGGTACTAAGAGATTTGGCAAGGGTAAAGATGGAACCTATGATTGTTGTAAATGGGGTGCTCTGAACTGAAGATCTATACTAAGGAGATCTGATAAGGTGAGTTCTGTAGTGGTGATATAAGTAGGATCTTTTAAAAAAATTTTTTTTTAACGTTTATTTATTTTTGAGAGAGACAGAGTGTGAGTGGGGGAGGGGCAGAGAGAAAGGGAGACCAAAGCCAGAGCAGCCTCCAGGGTCTGAGCAAGTGGTCAGCACAGAGCCTGACTCAAGGCTCGAGCTCACAAACTGTGAGATCATGACCTGAGCCAAAGTCGGACGCTTAACCAACTGAGCCAGTAGGATCTTTTTGATCCTTGTTTTGGTCCTACCTAAGGGAGGTAGGTAGTAATGATTAGGTAATTGGATGATAACCGGAAAGAAAGCTTGGAACCTTGTTCTCCAAAAGTGTGATAGAACTGAGAGCCACGGCTTAAGAGTGTGGTGTTTGGAAATGGAGTCCAGGGACTCTGTCTGCATTGTTGACAGGTTTTTTTTGTTTTGTTTTGTTTTCCCCAGTGCTAGTAGCATTTGAATGAAAGGCCAACTAATAGACTGGAAGGGATTGGTAGTTAGTTGGAGATGGCGGAACTAGGGACTGAAGAATGGCATATGAAACATGCCATTTTGATCAGGTATACTTTCACTAGAAAGGTAAGTGATTAGAGAAACAAGGCCAGGGTAGGCCTTAAAAGGAAGTTCATGGTAGTTGGTTGATGTTGGTAAGGAATCCTTAGCGTGGTGCTTCAGGATCTTGTGAGAATTGACTGTGATCCTGTTCCAGATCTGTGGGCCAAAGTTAGGTCTTTCTCAAGAAGTCTTCATAGGAGAAGTATCCAGTCCTGCTTTTTGATTCATTTGGACAGAAGGAAGGTAATTTTCTGGAGAGCGTAGTGTGAGTGCTCTGTGGGTAGCTGATGCCCCGATCTTGACAATATTTGTCAAGGGAGCAAGCATTGTCATGAAAGAAGACCTCTTGCTGGTTCCCTAACAGAGAGGTGCCAACTTCCTCAATAAAGTTCTGGGATGTGACATGCCAATTTTTCTCCCCTGGATTGTGGCAGCAAGGAGAATGAAGTTTCTGATGGCAAGAACCAGGAGTAGTTGGGAGTTCTAAAGGGCTTGTCCCAGGTGCTTGAAAGTGGGCCAACTAAGGGTTTGATGTGAGAAAGGAACTGACACCTGTGGCTCAGATTCTCACTTGGTCAGTATATCTGTGATCAGGAGGTAGTTTCATAAATGTTCTAGACTATATCTTTGTTATTCAAAGTGTGGTCTAACAGCCAGCAGCATCCTCATCATCTAGGAGCTTGTTAGAAATGCTTGTTAGAAATATCAGGCCCTAATCCAGCACTAAATACAATCTGTAATTTGACAAGAGTTTTGGATAACTTGAAGTCTGAGAAACACTGCTCTAGTCTAAACCAATGGTTCTCAAACTTTAGCAATCAGAATCACCTGGAAAGCTGGCCACAGATTGCTGGCCCCACCCTCAGGGTTTCTGATCCAGAGTCTGGGCCAGAGGCCAGGAATTTGCATTTCTGATAAACTCCCAAGTGAGGGGATGCTCCCTGTGAGGGAACAGGCTTTGAGAACCACTGACCTCCCTAGCTTTTTCGTCTGTAAAATAAGACAGTGATTCCTGCCTGCCTTACAGAGATATAGGATCAAATGAGCCAATGTGTGAGAAAAGTATTCAGTTCATCGTAGGCAGGATGTCAATCTGTGTATTGCTTGCTCCATGGTCAGTGATTTTAAAAATCTGTCATGCCAGCACAACTGTTTCCCTGTCCTGGCTTCTGGCCAGCAGCAATGGTCAGAGAACAGGAAATCTGTGAAGCACCCCATGAGAATACAGCCTTCTGTGGAGAGACTAGTAGTCCCTTCAGGAGCGGGTCCTCCTGAAGCCCAGTCAGCTTCTCAGGTCTCCTACCCAAGTTGCCTACCAGAGCCTCTGTCTGGTGAGGCAGCCTGGTCCTGTCTTGATCACCTGTTATCCCAGGGTAGTGGATCTTTAGTGCAGTATTTGTGCTGATTGGGAAAATGTCCTTTGTCTAACCAAGCCTCTGATTTTATCTTGTGATACTGAGTACATTACATGACTTTCCCTCACCTTACTGGTTGATTAAATGAACAGGCATTGGGTGCATGTGGCCAAGTCCCATAATGTGTACTCTGGACCTCCAGAGGGAGGGAAACTAAGGTAGAGGTTCTTCTGATAAGAAGTAATATAGCATAATGGTTCAGAGCATAGAATGATCCAGAGCTGGACTCTGGATTTGAGCCTAGACTCCACCACCTACTAATGGTATGACTTGCCTTGGGCAAGTTAGTTGTACTTTTTATGCCTCAGTTGCCCTGTTGCCAAAAAGGGGTTAATAGCACCAATCTTGGGGTGCCTGGGTGGCTCCATCGGTTAAACATGCTACTCTTGATTGCGGCTCAGGTCATGATCTCAGGGTTTGTGAGTTCAAGCCCTGCATTGGGCTCTCTGCTGTCGGTGCAGAGCCTGCTTTGGATCCTCTTTCTCCCTCTCTGCCCCTCCGCCACTCATACTCTTTTTCTCACTCTCTCAAAAACAAACAAACATTTAAAAATTTATGAAAAAATATATATTAGCACCAGTCTCAGGACTGTTGGGAGGATGAGATATAGGTGCTTAGAACAGTGCCTGGCATGTAATAGCTATAGGAGTTAGCTCTTACAAGTAGAATTAGCACTAGTAGTATTCTTACTCATGGCTTCATTGCAAGGTATTGGGGAATAGCGGGTGGCTGGGAAGCAGGCCCTGCTTTGGGAAGCATAGAGAAAGCCTTTAGGCCCTCTATCAACATAGTAGGTAGAGCTTAGGCACCACCCAGAGAGACTTTTTTTTCCTCCACTGGAATGGTAAGTTAGACTTGAGACTTTCCATTTCCATGACTTCCCTTAGTGCTGCCTCTGGTGGGCCTCTCCTGCGTACAACCCCAAGATTTGCTTCAATTAATTTTATGACAAATACGTATACAGGTAGCTACAAAGAAATCGTTTGGTCGTTTGCTGCCCTAAAGGGTCAGCTTCACAGAGGCCACTAATATCTGCAGTTATTTACAATTGAGTATGTAAAAATGCTTGAACTGGGGCTGATCCACAATCATATAAGGTAGACACATAGATGCACACTACTGGGTGAAGATGCAGTTTTGAAAACTTTTGGTCTCAATTTATTGTATTATTTTTTTTTTTTAATTCAGATTTCAATAAAAGCAAATTATACATCACTCTGCACACTCCCCCCCCCCCCCCCCAATAAAGAATAGCAGTGTCTATTTTCAGCCTCTTTTCTACATTTTAATTGCTTTGGGGTCTATGGGGATAGTGAAAAGGGACATGTGGGTGAAAAATCAGCCTTTTAAAGCTCTGATTTTTTACCCTTCCTTGTCCTGAAACTTCGAGCATCAGCTCTCATCTGTCAAAGTGTAAATCAGCAATTAAAACCCAAACAGCCAAATGCCAAAGATGACCTGAAGCACAAAGCAACTGACAAACAAGTCCGGACAAATCGACGGGTAATTTATAAGCTTTGCCCTAAAATCTAATTATTTGGCAATTCGAATTTGCAGCCAGCCAGGGCTCGGCAATAAATTTAACCCGCCATAAATTATTTAGGAGCAGGCTGTGGTGTAAATCAAAACCACGAGTGTTTGTTTAAGAAATAAGCTCCTTGTGCATAAAATGTCTTTTTTTTCCCCCCAAGGGAGAAACTGTTAAGCAAACCGTGCCCTGTTCGTTGCCCAGTGCAGCCCTCACTTCCCCCTCTCAACTTCTCCTCTTCCCTGTGGCCAGGAGGTACCTTGATCCCTTGGAGGAAAGCCTGCCTTTGCATGGGATTTGTAGCCCAAAACGAAGTATTTGCATAAAACTCATGATTTTGCCACATACTGCTTTTTCTACCTCGTGGTGTGATGTTGCTTTTGGATTTATCAAACCTTTCTGTGCACATTCTGGAATTTTCTTCATAGGATAGAGGGAAGGTATAGATTAGTTGTTACCATTTCTAAATCGAAGGAATGCCAGTTCCTAGGTTGAGAGGAGGAAGCCATGAGAAATGATCTGCTGATTCCCTTATTTCAGACAGGACCATAGAACCATCAGCTCAGGCAAAGGAGAACTTGTGCTTTGAAAAAAAAAAAAAAAAGGTCTGTAAGAACACTACACTATTAAAACTTCTGTCCCATTGTCAAGAAATTCCAGCAGTCCAACCTAAGTCCCTTCTGCTTAAAATCCTTCTGTTGTTGTTCTATCTTCAAATACAATCTTATCACTGAGGACACTTTAGTTGAAGGGAATTTGAATACCCTGAAAGCAACCTACACACTTATTTCTTGTAATCTACTGATTGTAGGTGTGAAATTTCATTTGAACCACTATTGCAGTTTTGTCCTGAGACAAATATTTACTTGGTGCTTCCTTTTTATGTGTCTTCCCTCCCCTTAAAAAAACAAAGAAAGGTTTGCTGTTGTCATTTTATTGAGGGAGACAGCGGATACAGTAGGTTTGAAACCATGGATACTTTCAAAAATCCAAATTCTGAGGCTTCTGTCTTGAGTTGTCAAGTTGTGGCTAGTTCCCATCCACCATCAGCAGACCAGCTCTTTGAATCTATCATGCTCTACCTTTGGACAACCTAGTGGTGCAGGTAGCTTGTGGACAGTGTAGGGTGACTAGCTATTCCAGTTTTAGCTCTGAAAGTTCTGTGTTCCAGGAAACCCTTGGTCTGGACAGACAGAAAACTGAGACATTGGTGGTTTGTAGCAGTTAAGGGAGGATGGGAGGCCACTTAAAGATGAGAGACAGGAAATGCTTTGGGGTGTTCTCTGTCTGGATTTGAATCCTCACTCCACCACCTACCATGTTTGTCACCTTCAGTAGATCACATCACCTCCCTGGTCCCGTGGAGAGCTTTGTAAAAGCAGAGATCTCTGTTAGAGCCGTGTGCTTGGCTTTTATCTTGCTGTTTATCCTCCCTTTTCACATGTTACTTACCAAAAGTGGAGAGAGCGAGGTTTGCATGCGAGAACAGAGCTTGTGCTGGCGAAGCAAACCTAGGGCTCCTGGCTCCCCCACTCCCCGAACCCCGAGCATAGCACCGTCTGCATCACTGCAGTTGCAGTGGAGCCTATGCAGCAGCGGTCCTCTAGGACTCTCTGCCCACATAGTCCATGGTCTCTTGTAACTTGAGAGCAGCCTCTCTTCCTAGGAGACAGACCAAGCTCACTAAAGACAACCTTTCAGACTGGAAGAATCAGCTCTTGACCCTTCAGATTTTGAAAGCTGTGAGTCCTGTTCTAAGTCTTATTTCCCCATTTGGAGTCCCAGCTCTGCCCCTCACAAAGTGTGAAGCCTTGAGCAAGAGACCACCTCTTTTTTGGGCCTTAGTTTATCTGTAAAACAGGGATCATAACAATTGTTGTTAAGAGGTTTCAATGAGGTCGTTCCTGTTAAGCATTTAGCAGAGTGTCTGCCATGTAGCAAACAACAAATGGAAGGAATGAAATGATTCCATTTCCCAAGTGTCCCGAGGGTGTTGGAGCCAGCTCCTCTCTACCCCTTGCCCAGACTCCAAGCACCTCAGAGAGAGGAGCCACATCTTCTTGTATTTGTCTCTATGTCCACACCCAGCCCCTGCCTGGTAAATAGTAGGTGCTTAATAGTGTTGGTTTATGAGCTGCTGCTGCTGCTGCTATGACCTATCTTCCAGGATTAATAAGGGTAAGATAAAGAAAATGTATTTGCAAGTATACTATAAATTGAAAGTCCTAATGCTCAGTATGTCCCTCCACTAAGATACTTAGCATAGTGCATTCTTCATTATTTGTTCAGTGTCTTTTCTGCTCACTAGTCTGTGCACCTCTTCAAAGCAGAGATACATCTCTCTGAATCCCACTGCAACACCTGTACAGTGCCCTGCACACAGTAGGTGCTACTCAGGTAGTTTAATTGAATGTAAATGACATACAGTTGTAAGGAATTGTGGAACTATTCTTAGGGGAAGAATAAAGGAGTGGTAAATACATACTGGTTCTTTCCTTCCTGATGCTACCTCCACACAAACAGACACTCATCTACTCCTAAAAACTTTTTCCCAGGGTAATGAGGAGATGGAGGGAAAAGGAGAGGCAGGAATAACAGTGTCTTTATCAGAGCAATTGCCTCCAGAAGCTAGTACTTGGGCACATCTTCATAAGCTCCTGGGTTGGAAGTTACTAAACCTATAACTTTAGCATTCCCTTTCTGATCATTATGAGCTAAAAACTGTTGAAGTGTTTGACATGCCCCAGGTGCACTGGCTGCAGAGTCATGTCAACTTAGTAGAGATTAGAGTTCCGCTCTCCTAAATGGACTGTTGGTGCCAGTATTTTGAGGTTCTGGGCTTGGTTGGGCAATCTTGGGAGGTAAGAAGTACCTAAGTGAGAGCCTTTCTGCTGACTCCTCATGGGGTCTTCTATCTCTCAGCTTCTCTTTGCATCCTCATTGGCTTAAATGAATATGCCTATGTGCAAGGTCATTGTTGCAATAGCTGATGGTGCTGAGAAAGGGCCTGTGCAAAGTCATGTTCTGAGATTGGCTCTTGAAAGTCCCTCTTCTTGGTCTTAGGAGGAAGGCCTGGCTGATGGGCTAGTAACACTGGGCAGGTGTATTTATGATAGGTCCAATCCACCAAGTCCCTGGCCCCCAGGCATTTCAGGGATCTACTCTTCTTTTTGCTTGGAGTCTAGACTGGCTTGTTCCTCCTATCTGGGAGGGTGATCCTGAGTGTGAGCACAGGTTGGCTCCATTTCCCTAGGGGCAAGGAAGCCAGCAGCAGGACAGTTTGAAGACAGAGGTGCAGTGGGGAAACCCAAAGGCTAAGTTTTCAGAGAATCTACTGGGGATGCTGACTTGGTGCTAGTCAAAGCAGGAGCTGAAGCGCTTACTATTTTATAATAAATACTAATGAAATTCTAGATCTATAATAACATTTCAGATATCTGAAACAAACCATGTGCTTGTAAAAAAGTGGAAAGAGATCAACTTTAAGCCATAAATTCTTGGTAATAGAGGGTTTTTTTTCTATTTATGTTTGATAGATATTTTTGTTTCCAGAGGAATGTCAACTCCTAATTTCATAATGTATCATGGGCTTAAGAAAATTGAATTTAATAAAAGCCAGAGATGAATGGCATCCTTAAAGGTCCCAACACTTGTCTTTATTAGCAGGACAAACTGCAGGTCTCCAAACACTGCTTCTCTCCAAATGAAAGTTTAAATGAAAAGTACAGTTGTGTCACAGGTTAAATTTCATTGTGGGCCCAGCTAACATTGTTAGTGAGGAGCTGGCTGTATTTGTTTCTTTAGACACCAGGGCAGCCAAACTCACCAGGCTGTGGAGCCCCTGTTGGGGAAGTGCTGCTCCCACACAGTGGGAGGATAGATCAGAAATCCGGGTGTCAGATGAGCCCCACCTCAGAGTTAGCGCTTGGAAATCTTTGATTTCTGATTTTTCAGGGGGACCAATGTGTATTTTGCTTGTATGTGTGCCTCAGTTTTATTTTTTAGCACGAAATTCTCCTCTACCATCTCTGCTTAGTAGTGCTTTGTGAGGAATGAGAGAGGCCCAGGGAATTGGGATGAGTACCCCCCTCTCTTCGAGTTGGGAGGAAAGATACCACCTAATCTGAGCAGCAGCTAGGGCCTCCTTGCTGTGCCCCCTCTGCCTCAGCCTTGCTGCCCTTCCTATCTCCAGGGGCTCCTGTTAGCTTCCCCATCTTTGGGGATCAGCGCGGGGAGACCAGGCAAGCAGAACCTTTGAATTTCTCTGTTATGAAATCTGACTGCCTTGATTTGGTCTCCAGTCCTGCTTTTATGTGTTGGATAAAAATAGATGCTTTAAAAACAAGCGTGGTGGTATTAAGTGTGTTTGAGGAAGAGGCTACCTGGCTGCCCTGGGATATCAAGGAGATCGGCCATTTCTTCCATCTTCCATCTCGTCCTTGTCCTGCATGCAGTCAGGTGTCCACAGCTTCTGTGCTGCTCCTCCAGGCTGTCCCCGGAAAGAACCAGTTTGCCTTGATTTTAGTGATATGAGAAAGGTCTCCTCCAAAACTGGGGACCTGGGGTAGGGATGCTGCTGGAGCTGACTGCTGGGGCCACGGAGGGGGCAAAGCTCCCCTTCTCTCTCTGCAGTGGAGGTCTTTTCCACATGCTAATTTTACTTGGAGGATTTTGCTTTTTATTTATTTTTTTTATTATTTCCTATTTGTCTCTTCCAGATGTTTTCAGGGCAGTTTTTTTGTGTTGTAAACTAATTCCATTCATGTTTTAAAAATTTATGAAAGCGCTAATAAAAATGTCAAAGTGGTAAAAATGTTAGCTTTTCCTCTGCTTTGATTAAATTTTGCAAACTGTTTTTGAATATTAAAAAGCAATAATTTTTTTTATTCTCTCTCCTCGCTTTCCCTCTTCTCTCTGGTGCGTGTGTGCTCTCCTGCCCTCTCCCCCCTCTGGTGCATTCCTCCCTTCCCAGGAGCGATGTATGAGGCGTGCTGCACAGCCAGCGTTCTGCAAGCCTGTTTGCACACCAGGACCTTGGTGCTGTGCATCTCTATTAAATAACGGAGACAAATTAATCTTAGAGACACCAAACAAATTGTCACTCCTCCTCCTTCTCTTCCATTACGTTCCAGTGGACTGGGAAGGGCTGGCTAAGTGATTGGGGGGAGCAGGCTGGGGGAGGGTGTACTGCCTGAAAGAAAGGTGGGAGGCACTAGCTCCTATTACTCTTACTCAGTTTTCTTCTTCTCTTTAGTATCCCCTTTGGCTTTATTTATTATTTATCTTTTCTTTTTTTTTTTTTTTTTTTTTAATGAATGAAGAAACTCATCGGTTCTGCTTAAATTTAAATGTAGAGGGCTGTGATTGGTCTTGTGGCTGGAGATCCAGGCCCATCCAGGGCAGAGGCCTGGGCAAGGGGGAGGAGTGGGGCTACTTTCATGGGCTCCAGTGAACAGGCCTCTGGCAGAGAACCAGTTGGGGAAACTGGGGCAGCTTATACTACTGTCTTCTTTCCCCTTTCCAGAGACAGTAGGGATGGGGCATGTGTCTAGTCCTGGCCACCTGTGAGGGTGTTAACAGTGGGAAGTTTAGAATAAGAACTGAGCTGGCACCATTACACTCAGTCTTGGGTCTGGCCTGGCAGGAGCTAATGAGTCCAAAACATTCCCTCATTCTTGACTCTGAGTTATGAAATGGTTGGTTAAAAAAACGTATTCTTCTTTTTTTTTCTGTATCTTTGCCATTCCAGGAAATTATCGAGTTCCCCATCCTGAAGCTAAATGGTCGAACCATGGAGATTGAGTCTACCTTTCACATGTATGTCCAGCCCGTAGTCCATCCACAGCTTACTCCCTTCTGTACAGAGGTAAGGGCCCTGGAGCTGGGCAGCAGGGGCTGCTGGGGCAGGAGCTTATGGGTCACTGGTGCTCTGTACATGCCGCTTAGGGACAGCTTAAGTTTTATCAGTGGCTAAGGCAGGTGCATATTGGATTCAGCAGTTTTTATAAAGTCTGCCACTCCACTTGCACAACTGTGGTCATTGGGGACCCAAGGAGGGCACAATCTATCCCAGCTTCCCTAATATTTTCTCTTCCTTATCATCCCTACTCCTCCTGGTGTTGAGGCATTTGGAGTGGTATGCCACTCTAGGGTGGTGCTTTTGGGATTCAACTTTTTTTTTTTTTAATTTTTAAATTATTTTAGTGTTTCTTTTATTTTTGAGAGAGAGAGAGAGAGAGCAAGCAAAGAGGGGCAGAGAGAGAGGGAGACACAGTATCCAAAGCAGGCTCCAGGCTCTGAGCTGGTAGCACAGAGCGCAACACGGGGCTCAAACTCACGAACTATGAGATCATGTCCTGAGCCAAAGTGGGTGCTTAACTGACTGAGCCACGCAGGCGCCCCTTGGGATTCAGCTTCTTTTCAGTTCCATTTCCGTTGGGGCTGTTTGACAAGATGTGAAGATTTCAGCTTCTTGGAGGGAGAGGTTGTATTCAGGCTGTCTTAGCTTTCTGGTGATGCTTTTCTGTCCTTGAGCAAAGAGGTCCTGTGTGAAGTGTTGGTTTAGTGGGAAGCAAAACTGTATCATCAAGGAAAGAGAAGGGCAGTCCAAGTGGGGTATGAGGACAGCCTGGACAAGGCTGAAATATTCTTATCCTTATCCTTACCCTGTGCTGGGGTTATACTCCACCACCTTGCCAGCAGGTTAGTATTTGCCCCATTTTACAGATTGTGAAACTGGGACTAACTGAGATCTTGATGCTTGATGCAGCTCAGAAGAGCTGCTAGGAGCAGAGAGGAGGTACCCCTGAAGGATTCTCATTCTCGGCCTGTATGGAGAAGCCTTCTGTGGCTGCTTTCCTCTGTGATGTGTTGTGTTATAAACTCTGTGGTAGCCACAGGCTGTGGTGGAATCATGGGCCAAGTATGTATGGCAGCAGAAGGTAACGGGAAAACATGAGTGTTCCTGGAATCTTTTTAAGAATTTGGGGGCTGGGGTATATTCGAGACTTTGTGCCTTCTTTTAGAGATCTACTTGCTAAGTATGAGTGAAACATGAGGAAAGGAGTTCTTAAGTGATCCCAAAACAATCGTCTTGGTGTGGAGAATGCTGGGAAAGGGCCTGCCTGCCACTGGGGGGAAGGCCGCGTGGGCTCTGAGGCTGACTCAGCCCAGATACAAAGTCTGAGGGTCGCTCCTGGGCTTGATGCCAGTGTTTGCCGCCCAACCCAGGTGGGCCTTTTGGTGCAGGTATCCATCTGCCAAGGTGTCTAGTCTCTCATGCCTTTTGTTGTTTCCAGTAATGATGTTGAGATTCTTACTCCCTCTGGGATCATACCCGCCCCCGCAACCCTTGCCCTTGGGAATTACCTGTACCACCAGGGGGCGCTAATCTGTTCTTTTTGCCCCTTTCAGAAAAAATCAAATTTTAATGATGGCAAAAATCCCATTCCATATGGGAAGGGAAGACTTTCCTAAAACAAGCCAGTTACCTGAACCTCCACTAGCCTGAAAGTGCAGTGTCCTCTTGTCCTTCTCTTCCTCCTCTCTGTGTGCAGATTGCCCCTTGGGGGCTTCAGCTGCAGCTAGGCTGCCTGGTGCAGTGGGGCAGGCCCAAATTTGAGAAAGGTTGTTGGCTGTTTAGGGATGGAACAGCACTGCGGAAGCTCATCTCTGGGCAGGAGTGGATGCTTGAGAGTAATGGGAAAAGGGATCTTTTGGAATCAGGACTGCTACTGCTTCTTTGGGGAGGTATGGGAGGAGGGATTGTGAGATTGTGATGGGAGATATTTTTCTTTTTTGTAGAAAGTTTCACCCCAAGACACAAATACGTAATTTGGAGGGCAGGAAGCACGGTGGGTTGGGACCGTTGTTCTGAAGCCTTATCTGAAAGTGAAGATATGGCTGTGCTGTGGCAACAAGTGTGCCATTTCACCTCAGGCCTCCAGAGCCCCCAATTCTCCCTGACCTGGTCCCTGCCTTTTTGTCCAGCCTCACATCTCCCTGCTTCACACCCCCTCACTTCCCTCACCCAAGGTTACTCCCTCACAGTGTGCCTCTGCACATGATGCTCCTCCTGCCTGTATGCTGCTCCCACTCTCCACCCACCCCCCTTCTTGTCCTCTAGGACTTTGCTCAGGGTCACCTTCTCTGGGGAGCCTCCCCTGAGCCCCTGGCTGATCCCACTACACAAAGCGCTGATCAGATGCATTAAACTGTATATACTTATCTGTCTCCCCACTAGACTGTGAGTTCCTTGAGGGCAAGAACCAGATCTGATCCATCTCCGTCCCATCATTAGGGCCTGGTGCCAAGTAAACACTTGACACATGTTCCTTAAATGAATGAATATTATTAAAGAGCTATTCAGCCACACCTTTCTCCCTGCCACCCCTGACCCCAAGTAACTGTACTGCTGACTCTCTTTTGAGTAAGTGAAGTCTTCTTTGGAAAACCTCAGATCATCCAAATGTTGCTCTGTCTCTATACCAGATGGAGTTGTAATGTAGAGAGAGGCATGGACAAAGGATGGGAGCCATCGTTGTGGGGCCTAATCCAGCATGGCAGTAGCTGCCTTTGGGGTAGAGATAGAGATCATCATAATCAGAGGGAATTTTTTCCTTAGTAAGTGTGAGGAACAACTCAAAACCTGTGGATTGTGCCTCAGCAGTTCCTCTAGTAGGATTTTCTCTTGTGCACAAGAAGTTCTTAAGAACCCTGGTCTGTGTGCATGTGTGTGTGCGTGCATGCATGCCTGTGACACGTGAGTACACATATGAGCACATGCTTGTGTGGGGGGAGAGACAGGCTCGGCAGGAAGAGGCATTCTGCCTTGAGTGGGTCTGTAGCCCACATATAGACACTCTTACTGCTCTGTGTAATGGACATGTTATTAGCCTGCTTGAGATTCTTTCTTAGTACCCGTTGATAGTCTGCCTGGAGACTTATTTCTGATAGAGACAGGATGAGACATGTTTCATTCCTACCCAAGCCCTTTCCCTACCACCTCTAAAATCTGCTCCAGCTCATCAGATCTCTGCCTCTAGCAGCTGGGCTGCTGCACAGTCCCTGACCATGTGTTGTCTTTTTTGTTGTTGTTGTCATTGTCTTGAAAAAAAAAAAAAAAAAAAAAACTAGAAAAAATACCCATTTTGCTAAATGCCAGTAAAGGGTTTTGTCTTGCACCTGTACTTATAAAGGCTGAGATTTATTGGTCTCTTTGTCTGAGGAGAAAGAGTGGGTCTGATTATCAGATTGCACACCAGAGACAAGTGCTTATGTAATCAACAAACTGTCTTGGTGTCAGAATACGATTGTGTTGGAGATAAACTGTGAAAGGAGAAAGGCTGGATGCTGACATTCTATTGGCACTGAGTGGCCTGGGCTGCTTCCTGTAGTTGCCAGTGTTTATGATGAAGCCAGCTTGTTCCTGGACAAAGCCCTTGTGTGGGTAGGGGATCTCAGCAACCAGTCATGTTATCAGTCAGGGTCAAAAGCCCTCGCCTTGTGGTTTCCGAGTCTGGAGAAGCGGGAGTTAATCTGTAATCCCTCGGTGAAAGGAGCCACAGAGCACACATTAATTCTTCCTCTCACCTCTCCAGCTTTAAGTGGTTAAGGTCTCTGAGCTCTGTTTAGCCTGTGAGCCCTGGTTCTCAGCTTAATAATACTTGGCTTTGCTCTAGTACCTTTCATTGTGAGGATGTGAAAGCTTTTTACAAATATATATTAACCCAAGTGAGATTGGGTTTAAACTGCAGCAGGAAGGATTTAAGTTATGCCTAAGGTAGAACTTTCCAATATTTATTTTTATTAAATTGGCTCTTTCCCTCATGGCTTCTCGTGTAGGTCTTAGAGATGTCTTATAGGTTGTCAGGTGCATGGACTAATGTTCCTAATTCTACAGTCTCTTCATCTAGTGCCTTGGTAGAGCTAATAAGATGTAGTCCATCCTTGGAAGCATTAATACAGAGGAGTGAGGCCTCCTCCTGGAAGGATGCCTCTAGCTGAACCAATAGCTCAAGCCTCTGTGTCTCTGGGGGTGAGTTCATGCCCTTTAGGAATTCAGCTGTAAGCCATGTCTTGCTGAACCACAAGTGCTCTAGAAACACGTAGAGAGGGAGCTGAGCTCACTAGGCCCCCCTCAGGCTGATGATTCTAGGACTACTGACCACTGGATAGGAGTGTGAGAAAGCCCCAGGACCCTGGAGCCCTACCCACTACCACCAGGGTTGAAGAGGCGGGCCTAGCCTATAGAAGGAGATCCTGGAGAGCAGTGCCCTGGTTTTCCTTTATAGTATAGTGATTTTCTCTCTCCGCATTAGTGATTTTCCTGGGCCTAGAGCAGGTGCTTGTAGAGTACATAGATGCTGACCTAAGTCCCATTTTCCAAGGAGGGAGGGCTCTTGGCAAGGGTACCCATTGGTTTCTTCTGCGAGTCCTTCTGGAAGCCCTTCAGTATTCACCTCATCTGAGTGACCCTTGGTAGGAGTCAGAAGTCGTAGACCTAACCTTGTCCCAGAAGACTCAGACTAGACATGAGACTGGCACACAGACCCCAGAGCTTTCCAAGAAGTAAGAGTGGCTGTAGGTTTTCCAGGATAGTCCTGACCCTAAGTCCCAGCTCCAAGCTTGAGGACGTGACTTGGCTCTGGAAGAACCAAGCAGGAGAGAAGCTGGACCAGAAAGAAGAGCAGTGGATGCATGGGTGCTAGTCAGTCATCTGGATGTTGGACCTGGAGTTGGCAACAAGCCTACTCTGGGCTCTGGCCCCTGTGTGCCTGAGGCAAAACACAGGGCAACTGCCTGCTGAATGTGTGGCTCTGGCTGCTGGCTGGACTGGGAAGAGGAGGGGCTGCCAAGAAGAACACAGATTCCATGAGGGCAGGGTTTTCATGTTTTTCCTCATGGCTGGATTCCTAGTTCTTAGAATGGAGTCTGGCACATGGTAGGCTGTCCATGAATAGCTGTTGACTAAATAAATGGAGGAGTCTTGGCACTCTAAGATGAAAGCTGCTGACCCAGAGCTCTTCCTCACCCTAACCCTCCACTCCCACCCCTCAGCAGACCAACTCTTCTTCTCTTTGGCTCAGGCCCTCCCTCTGCTGGGCAGTTCTTTGGTCTCCCAAGCAAGGAAAGGGTGTGGAGGTGCCAGCCGGGTGGGCATGCTGTGGGTTAAAGCCTTGTGAAACAACAGTGTAGTTAATCTTTCTAATTTATTTTCCTTTTAGACCATGGGAAGTCTGTAGGCAGCAGCTGTTACCCAATTAAAATACAGATTAATATAAAAACAGTTTCTGGAATATAAAATAGAGTGGCTGTGTCCTTACACTTCCTTAAAATACCACCTAATAATGACTTGATGAACTACAGAAACCCACCTAGAGGAACTCAGCGTTCTTAAAATGAAAATTTCTTCCCTAAAAGGTGTGTATTACCATTCCATGTAAGTCGCTACGAGAAAATAACCTTCCCTCTTAGAGCCAGCGGTTCCTGTGATTTGGGTATTTGATATTCATTAAATGTAATTATAGTTTAATTGGAGTTTAATCCCCCCCCCAACACTTACAAAAAAAAAAAAAAAGAAGTTCCCAAGCAAGCCTGAGATGCTGCTCTCTGTGGAAGTAGCCAGGGGCACATTGGGCATGGTGATTTCCTGCTGGATCCAAGTCTATGGCTAGGGGCCTCCTGCCTCAGATCCCCGAGGCAGTCTGTCCTAGTCTGTGTCCGAGGGATATTTTCACTTCCAAACAATGCAAAGCAACAAGCTTGTTTGAAGCTAGGCCTGACCTGGGTGTAGCATAGGCCCGTGAGTCAGAAATTCTCTAGAGCGGATTCATACATTAGGCCTTTTCATCTGCATTAAGTTAAAGGTGTCTATTTCTTACTTGCCTAGTTGTTGTTGAGGGCCCAGGTATTTAGGGTGAAGGGTAGATGCCTGTGGGGCTCCCCTGGCTCTTCACTGATGTTACAGGGGGAAATGCTGGACATCAGAACCCAAGTATGGCTGTCCTGTGCAAGTATTCTCCAAGTTCTCTGGGAACTTCTGTGAAGCTTGGAGGTGAATTGACTTTAGATTGTAATTTGTAGGGAGTTATTGAGCCTATTGAATACAAAAGATACATAAAATCAGGTTTTTTTCAAAGTAAAAGCTGAAATAGGTATGAAACACACCCTGTGGTCAGTATGTAGGTGTGTATCCCCCTCTCAGGGCAGGGGGAATTCACCTTGTATCCTGGGACTTTATTCCCAAGGCTTCTGTCAGATTCTGAGCCTAAAGCAGTGCACACCAGAATCTTTTACAGTAGAAGGAGAAAAACAGAAAGAAAAGGATCCAGTCCAGTTTTGAAACCCTGTGCCCTCCGGTTCCACCTATTGGCTATTTCTCTTTCCTTTCAGCTCACCGGGATTATTCAAGCTATGGTGGATGGTCAGCCAAGCCTGCAGCAAGTACTGGAGGTAGGTTGAATGACCTTTAATTCCTGACCTCTGACCCTTTCCTGCTGCCTTTCTCTCCCTCCCCTCCTGAGAATGTAGCCGTGTAATTTGACTATGATTATGGCTTGATTAGAATAACATTTGCTGTCACATCAGTGACATGCTGTTGAGAGTATTGAACCATTGATCTGTCATCTCCAGCTGTTCCCATCAGGGTTACTGGCAAGATGTCCGAGTGCTGCCCTGAGATCCTCACAGGGCTCCCCACCCCCTCCTGGTCCCTGGCCCTCTGCTGGGCGGCATTGGCAGCCTGTGCTGGGCGGGTCAGGGAGTGGGGGGGGGGGCTGAGCTGTGGCACTGCAGGACTAGCCCTGGGGACTGGAGGTGTTTTTGTTTAGCTTTAGTGTAGGCTTCCTGTGGCATGTGAGCACTTCATTAACTCACCCAGAACTCCCCATCGATGGCTTTTGTTTGCTGTCAGCTCCTCCAGGAGGTGCGGCTGGGCCCGCCTGCCCCACTGCAGCTTGCCGCTGGATGCGTTGTGACTGTCAGGGGTGCAGAGGCTGCACTGGGTAATGATTCCTAATCAGAATAATTACAACAATTGCCTATGTGAGGGAAATCAAATTAAAGGCTTTAGAACCCTTGGCAGAGACCACACTTCTAGGATGTTCTCCTCGGGGAGCTGGAAAAGGTTAAGATGCTGCTTCTTGTGCTCCAGCCTGAGGGAATAAAGAAGGGCTATGCTTGGCCTCAGCTAGTCTCCCACCCCTTCTGGCCTGGGGGTTTTCACCAAGGGAGAAGGTCCCCCTCCCGCTCCCTCCTCTCTAGAGGGAGGGGAGAAGAGAAAAAGCCTGTGGATCTCATTTGGTGCTTTATTTATCTTTAAGACCAATAAACCCAAAGCTTAGCCCCTATCAAAGCACAAGAGAAAGCAGAGTGTTGGGGGGATAGCAGGGCACATCTGCATTGGAGGTAGGCAGCCTAGAGGAAGTTGGATGGTGGCAGGGAGAGGGAGGAAGATCTCTTTATTTAGCCAAGAGATTCTGCCCCATGGGAAAGAGAAATGCAGACTGAATTTCCTGGGGCTCCTCAGGATGGAGTCAGATTTAGGCTCACCTAGTGGCAGGTGTGCTCTCTGTTCCTGGGAGTGTATAAGCCTAGGCTCTGTGACTGGTCAAGCTCTGGGTAGGGTCAGCATTAGGGTACCTGCAATACATTGGGAGAAGATAAGATGAGCTCTGAGGTGTCCCCCAGCCCCACTGACCCTCTTTTTTTCAGGAGAGATTAACTCCTATGATTGAGGGGGCCCCTTAGCATGGATTGCACCCTGTAAGACTGGATTCAAGGAGAAAAAGGGGACCCATCCTTTCCTATGCCCCAGCCAGGGCCTAGCATGTGACGGAGGCCAGAGAGCAGGCAGCTTTTTTTCTTGGAATGTCTCTGGCCAGGATCCTAAAAGGAAGATGCCTGCTGTAGGCCAGCACCAAACTAGGGCTGTTGAAATTACGGGATTTTTTTTCTTCAGTGGTGCTGGTTGCCAGGGACCTGTGGTCTTCAGGAGGCTTCCTCCTGCTAACCCCAGGCCAGCCTGGAGCAGGGTGCTCAGAGGATTCTGAGTCTCACCCAGGAAGCTACTTCAGCACACTGTGTGGGTAAAGAGGGAAGATTCCGGGCATCAGCCTGAATAGGGAGTCTCTGGCAAGGAGACTAGAATAGGCTCTGCTTTGTCCCATTAGCCCTGAGTTGGTCATACAGCTAAAAAGCTAACTTCTTGTCCTAACCAAGTCCCTGAGCAGGTGGCCAGCTAGATGTTTGCCTGACTAATTTGGTCCAAGTAGGACTCAAGCTAGACCTTCTGTAGCTGGGAGGGCTAGCCCAGCTGATTGGGGGTTTTCTCAGTGGTTCCTCTAGCTCTTTATCCATTCAAGCATAGGGGGAAGGAAAAGGGCAGACTTTATTCCAAATGTAGTATCTCTTCCCTGGACAGGCTCACAGTGGAATGTTTTCACTAAATATCTATCACATGAGTGAATGGCCTACGTCCTAAGCTTCTGAAGGACCCCCTGTGAGTATTAAGTGCTTCTCATGGGGAAGGCTTGGTCTTGCTGAGCATCGGCTCCTGACAGTCCTGTCTTGCTCTTATCTAAGAGCACTGTGCAGGAGTTGGGGCATTGGAGAGCCCCCCTGGAAGATGGGGCACTTCCCTTGGGATTTAAGGCCAGTGAGCTGGAGCAAGGTTAGCTGACATAGGGAGCTCCAGGTTTGCCTTACCTCTTCTGTAAAGTCTTGGGAAAGGGTATACAAGTGTGCATGTTCATCTGTGCAAGTGGGCCATAGTGGCTGGGGAGACAAGCCATTCAGCAGTGGAAGGTCCAGAATGTAGCTTGCTGCAGAGACTCTTGGCCCGAGAGGGATTCTCTGGTGTACAGACTGTGAAGAGGGTCAGCACAGTCTGGCTCAGGGAGCAGCTCTGACCTCCTGGGAGTGGGACTGCTCTAGCCATGGAACCACATAGGATCCTTGGCCCTACTCAAAGACTGTGTCAGTGTGGACCAGGCCTCCAGGATCTCTGAGATGTCTGGGGAGCCAGCCTATACCTGCTAGAAGTCATCTTACTTCAAGATTTCCATGGACTCTCCATTACTTGCTGGAGTCTTCACAGTCTGGTTTAACCTAGCCCCCAGCCTCATTTCCTGTCCCTTCTTTCTACACACTGTAGACATTGGTCACACTATTCCCTACTCATATTTCAGTAAATCAGTAGGTATCTTGTGAGAAGGTACTGCAGTAGATTAGGGATTAAGACTGTGAATAAGACAAATAAGAGTCCCTGCCTTCATGGTGCTTATAGTCTGGTGGGGAGGGCAGACATTAAGCACATAATTGCTTCTCAAATACAAAATGATTGTGCGTGTGCCTTTGCCTCTGCCTGTAGCATCTTTTCCTGTGTTCCATCCTGTCAAGCAAACCCAACCACAGAATCCCAAGTTCAGTTGTCTTCTTTGTGAAGCCTTCCTTTCTGACTCTTTACCCTGTAAAAGATAGAGCTAGCCACTTCGTCCTCTTGGTCCTATAGCATTCTGTTCACTTCTCCATGGTTGCATCTATTATATTGTATTATGATGATCTGCCTTTCTTGCCTTCTCAGCCTACTGTCTATTTTGTGGTAGGCACTTAATACCTTATTACATTTAATTCTCAAAACAACCCTGTAAGGTTAGTCATCTGCCTCGTTTTATAGATGAAGGAAACTGAAGTTCAGAGAGATTAAATGACTTTTAAATGACTTCCCATCAGTGACACAGCCAGGATATGGAAGAGTCAGGGTTAGAACCCAGATGTGTCTGACTTTCAATCCTATGTTTCTAGCTTCTTTGCCTTTAAAAACTAATCCTTCTGCCTGAGTGGAGCAATGGTGATCTGCTATACTCTCACCCCATGCCTGGGATCTTCTGAAAAATAGGCAATATTTCATGAATTCTTTATGATAATTCTCTCATTATATACTGATTTTAATGTTTGTACTTGCAATGTGAGTGCAAATAATAAAACTGATCAAAGGGATGAAGGGAAAGAAATACTTATAGCATGTTTAGGAACAGTTTTTATCTCTGTCTAGGAATTGAGCTCAGCCTTCAATAGAGTCCACCGAATTTGAATTTGAATCCTCAACCAGGAGAGGAGAAACATGAAGTCTGGGGCCAGTTTATGAGCTTTTAGTAACTAAAGCAGGCAATGCAATCCCAGAGATCAAGAAGGGGTTCCAGCCCAGCAAGGGAGCTTTTTTTGCTAGACTCACGGTGAAGATTAACTTTACTTTCATTGGGGGGAATCACCAAATTCATAAATGTGGTTAATAAATGTTTGGTAGGAGGATGAAATGAGTGAGTGAATGAAGAAACCTGTGGATTGGAGTCCCTCCTTGAGGCCTCCTTCCAGCCTGTTCTCATGGCCCAGGGCAACCTGTGTCTGTGCTAGGCTCTGCTTTTGAGGACCAGCCTACTGGGATATGTCCTTATCCTGTCTGGGGCAGGCAGTGGGACAGTGGAGAGACTCCCTCCTCCCCTGACTCGGGCTTGTGGATCTTCCTGCAGGGATTGTCCTCCCTGTGCCCCCACAGCCCTGAGCCAAGGCTGAGAGCAGAGCCATGGCTGGATAAGATTACAGATTTTTCCTGCTCTGATTACAAGCAGCTTATCTGCGTTTCACTGTTGTGGCTCTTCACAGACTCAGGAAGAAAAAAAAGAGGGAAATCTCATCTGTTCTTGTTGTGTACTTTTCAGAGGGTCGATGAGTGGATGGCGAAGGAAGGCCTCTTAGATCCAAACGTCAAGTCAATTTTTGTCACCTGTGGAGACTGGGACTTGAAAGTCATGTGAGTACAAGAAGGACTACTTTGCTGTCAGGGCTTGGAATCTGTGGGGCCAGGTCTTCCTTTCACAGGCTTACACATCCAGGCCTACAGGGCAGCTGAGTTAGGGAGTGTCTGGATCTTGGGGGCTGCCAAGGGGGGAAGAGGGCTGGGAGCCCTGCCTTCTGCCTCTGGAACAAGGAATAGTAGACAAGTCAAGGACCCTACTGGGACTGCTGTTGTCGGGGCCTTCTGGCCTTTGCCAGGTCCCACTGCTCAGGACAGCCCTTCCAGTTGTGGGGTTACTTATTGTCCTGGAAGGAAGGAAGGAAGGAAGGAAGGAAGGAAGGAAGGAAGGAAGGAAGGAAGGAAAGGAGAGGAAGGGGTTAAAAGAAGATTCTTTTTCTTTTCTTTTTTTTTTTTTTTTGAGAGAGAGAGAGAGAGAGAGAGAATGAATCTTAAGCAGGCCTTAGGCCCAGCATGGAGCCCAATGTGGGGCTCAATCTCACAACCATGAGATCATGACCTGAGCTGAAATCAAGAATTAGGTGCTTAACTGACTGAGCCATCAAGGTTCCCCAGATCCTTTTTTTTTTTAAAACCAAATATATAGCATTTACTACTCCTAGTGCTTTAGAAATAGTAACTCATTAATAAACGCTGGTACTTTTATTCCTGTCTTATGGATAAGAAAATTAAGGCACAGAGTGGTTAAGTAACTTACCCAAGAACACACAGAGCCAGGATTCAAACCCAGGCAACCTGACTCCAGGGTCCTTTCTCTTAGCCATTATGCCATCCTACCCTTTTATCTGAAATACAAAGCCCTGATGATTCAACTGAGGGCCCAGTGGTGGAATGAGAGAGGGCTGCTATAGGGAGCTCCCCAAGTCCCCAGCCTCCTTGTCCCTCCTTTGTCCCCACTGCTTTTTCTCCTTTGTCTCTCGGTCCTGCCCTGGTTATAGAAGACAGAACTGGTTCCTTTGCCGGGTTGACACTTTTGCCTCTTGTCTATCCTTATGGATACCTGGCTTCAGACAGCCCCCAGGGAGCTAAAGCGGGGTGGAGGTGGTGGGGGCACTGTTTGCTGAGGATTGATAGAATCGATACCTCTGTGTTCTTTGTGACCAAAGGCAATAGCAAGCATTCTGGGTGTGTGTGTGTGTGTGTGTGTACGCGTGTGCACACAAGCTTCGTGCATAGGGTGGGGTATTGGTGGGGGGTGGGGAATAGTGGCTCTGGAGTAACATTTCCTACCAAATTAGGTATTATCCTCTTACCAAGCTCCTTCTTTATGCCTTTTGGATGCTAGGTATTGAGGTGAAGTTATGCATTCAGGTGGATGTCAAGACTGCTACAGGACACCAACTCCCTAAGTGAGACAGGAAGAGGAACAAGCCCAGATCACATATACACCCACACACCTCATCTCCATATCCTTTAGGTCATGTACGCACATTGACCACATACGTCTAGGTGTGTGCACATGACTCCCAGAGCTCCAGAGGATCTTTGTGCTCCCAGATGACACTCGTGTGTCAGGGAAATTATGGAGGCTGGATCTGGAAGCAGATATGAATCAGGGGAGGGTTCCATTGAGAAGGCGAGGAGGAGGAAGGCTGTTGTTCTTATTTATGGCATCTTGGAAAGCTCTGAGCACTTGAAGCAGAGAGGGATTTAGGTGGATTTCAGCAGCACAAGAGAAGCTATTTGGGGTGGCAAGGTTCAGGCTGATACCTAGCATCTGGGGCTCATGTAGCCTAGTCCAGAGGCCTAGTTTCTCCAGATAACCTCCCAGGACTCCCACTCTTCCAGTGGTTTTCACTCTTTGGTGTGCTCATATCCCAGGCACCCACCTTTCATTTCAGAATGTTCTGCATTAACTGTGAATGGCACGTGCATACATGTGTATATGAAAACTTCCCTGTGCATGCATGCAGGGACTATCTGGCCGGGCCTCCTAAGCTTGGAGTTGGTTTCTCCATAAGAAGAAGAGGGAATTTCAGAGGATGTTGTCTTCTTTGGCCCATTCTGGCCTGCAGCACCAGTTTAGCCCAGTGGGCCCAGGACAGATTTTGGTGTCTCAGGAGGCTGCTTTGAATCTTCACAAAAAATGATGTAATCAAGAAGAGGGATTGGGTCATTGAATCCAAACATACAGGAAAACAAACCAAATTTTAATGAGCATGTACCATATCTCATTCAGTCCTTCTAACTATCTTCCCTGGTAGAAGGTGGTATCTCCCTTTTATAGAGGCAAAACACAAAGTAGTATTTACAGCTGAGGCCCAAAATGGTAGAGATTCATAGCTACACAGAATTGAACTCTAAGGCCATGTTGCTTCTAAAAGAGATGGGTTGCGGAGACTTTGGTAGCTGGTTTGGGTTTGTATTGAAAAGGCCAGTGAAGCTCTGAAAAAGAATATGCAAGAGGGAAGCAGATGTCAGGTGGCAGGAGTTGGGGGGAGGAGAGCTTTGTGGCTGCCTTTTAGAAGCAGGACTCCGCATAACTGCTGGGAAGGCTCTTAATTAAATGTGTAACAAAATAAAAACAGCCAGAGAGGAAACCTAAGTAGTGCTGCGTGACAGTGCACAGCTTATCGGTGTTCCTGGAACCTCTCGTCAGATGGCTCTCATCAGAGCCATCACCTTTTTATGCGCCTGGTAAAGGCTGCTGATGAGCCTGACAAGGGTGGTGTTAAATTGACACCCGCAACTTGTTAGTATGTGGCTTACTTCTTATTTTGACATCCATTTTCAGACTTAACTAAGTCTAAGGAATTCAGAAAATATTTTCATTTCCCACTCTAGTTTTCTGGAGCCATGGCTCCTTCTCATTGCTGCCCTTCCCCTCTCTCCCAACACCCACCCCCAACCAGCTTCACATCACTTTTGTTGGAAAGGGCCTGATTAGTGAGGCACTGAGAAATGGGAACTGAAGTGGCAGCGGAAATCCCACTGGAGAAAAGAAATCTGCTCCCGTCCCGACAGAATCATTTTGTGTCCATCTTTTGTCAAAGCCAGATGAGTTGATACTCTGTGGGCTTTGATGCTGTAGTCACAGATCCTGCTGAGGTGGGTTTTAATTTAGTGGGCATGGATTTAATTTTCCTTCTCAACTTGTTTAAGAAATGACACTTGTTATGGCTTCGACCCTTGGTCAGCTTGCCTCCCCTACCTGACCTACCTTTCCTTTGCCTTACCTCATGGTTCTTGAAGCTCCTCATGGGGTTTAGTGTTCTTTCACCAATTTTCTGTCTTCTCTGCCTACCCAGGCAGGGAATGCCTCTGTAGGTTCCAGCTTTGACATGGCAGCAGAGATCCTGCTGGAGAAAAGCAATCTGCTTTATCTGCCATCTGAACTCCAAGCTTTCACATCCAGCTACTGATTCTGTTTCTCCACCTAGGTGCCCACAGTCCCCTTAAAGCTCAGGTGTCATCTTTCTCCCAACACCTAGTCCTCCAACTTGCTCTCAAGTTGTGACTGGAACCTCTACCTGGTATTTCTGTCAGAAACCCGAGACTCATCCTTGATTCCTTTTCTCTAGTCACAACCAATTAATTGCCAACTCTTGTTGATTCTTCTGGCCAGAGTCATTGCCTTCTTTCCATCCCTGCTACCACTGCCCTAGTTCAGGTCACCATATTCTTTTTGGAATACAAAGTGCTCTAGTCTTTCTGACCCCAGTTTTACTTCTTTTGTGCCATTCTCCTAATTGCAGCAAATTATGTCACACCTCTGCGCAATACCTTCAAGGCTTCCTCTTGCCCTTACGGCAAAGTCACACAGTTTATTGAGGCCTCAAGGCTCTTGCTTACTTCTCTAACCTCATCTCCCTGACCCCAGTCAGATGCTCTAGCTAGCCAGTTCCTTAGGATCCATCTTTAAAAACATTTTTTTAATGTTTATTTATTTTTAAGAGAGAGAGAGAGAGCGTGAGCAGGGGAGGGACAGAGAGAAAGGGAGACACAGAATCAAAAGCAGGCTCCAGGCTCTGAACTGTCAGCACAGAGCCCAACACGGGGCTCAAACCCACGAACTGTGAGATCATGACCTGAGCCGAAGTTGGACGCTTAACCGACTGAGCCACCAGGCATCCCCCTTAGGATCCATCTTAACGACATTTTCTAGGTGCTTTCCTGTGTGTTTCTGGAATGTATTTACTTATACATGAATTGTATAAATTCTACTTATCTGTATCTTTCACTAGATTGTGGGCACCATTATAACTTTGGACAATGTTTGACATGTAGTATTTCAATAAATATTTGTTGAATAAATGACAGCTAAGTAATGGAGTGGGCCTATGGAATCCATACTTAGGAAGAATGACAGAGGGATCAATGGAAGGTAGATTCAGGGAGAATGGAACAGAAGAAGAAATCTTGGGCCTTCCTGCAGTGTGAAGGGTTGAACTGTGCTGTTAATGCAAGTTGTTCCTGGATTTTCTCACTGCCAGTAGTGGGTGTTGGGTCCTCCCTCCATGGTGGGTACTGGGTAAGATGGCCCGTAGGCCTGGGCCATGGAGGAGTTTGGTCTTAGGAGCAGGGTGAAGGGCTTTCTCTGAGAGATTTGTGCCTTCCAAGACTGAGGGCTGGGATTGCTCTGGAAGTTTTATATTAGATAATAAAGATAGTCAGCATTTATTGAGCACTTATTATATACCAGGAGTTCTGCTCTGCTATTTACACAATCTCATTTAATTCTACCGCAATCTTAAGGAATAAATTCTTTTTATAACCCTTTTTTTTTTCCTTAAATAAATGATGAGGAAACTGCAGCCCAGAGAGGTAAGTTATTTGTCAAGGCCTCATACAAGTTTGTGGCAGGGATTTGAACCTAGGCATTCTGACTCTAGAAACCATGTGTTTAACCACTATGCCATCTGACCATCTGCTTTTGTCTTTCATGGCCCATGGCTTTGTGATATGGTGGGAATGCCTTTCTTTCCTTTGTTTGCACTGAGTGGCAGATGATCTCTGACACCCTAGGCTGCTGGTACCTGATCTGGTGTTGGTGGAGGTCTGCACTGTTATGTTTGTTTTGCTATGCGGGCGTAGTTGGCCAGGAGGTGTGGTGAAGGATGATTTGGGGCTGAGAGCCTCCTTGATGAGCTACAAATGAATGAGTCCTCAGATCTGTTTTAAGGAAACCACTGCCAGTATCATTTTGGATACTCTATCCTATAGTATGTTTGGAAGCACGTGGGGGAATCTCATCATGTCACTAAGCTTATGAAAGCCTTGCCCTTGCCCATGGGTGTGCCAGTTGGTCCCAGCTCTGAGCTGCATCACCTTTGATTAGCAGCCTGCTGGGGGAAGGGGCTTGACTAAGAACTCCCTGGCAGTCCTGACTTGTCTCATTTCCCGATACTTTTATCTGTCACTGCAAGTGCTTGGGCTCCCCTCCTGAACTAATTAAGTTTGCATGTGTTTAGACACATTGCCAAATAGGGCTTAGCAAAGCGGAACTGAGCTACATCTCTTTCTGAGTAGGGAAGGAAGGGTAAATGAATGCTCTTCCACAAGGGCCAGGGAGAAGCGTGGATGACATGGAGTGGGTGTGTGTACACATGATAGGCATTCTGCCCTGGCCCTCATAGGGACACAGGAAGCCTGCAGAGCAGCCTTCTGATTGGCTGGCAGGGGTAGGTGAAGGCCGACTCTCCAGCTCTCTTAGTGAATTGGGCATTCTAAGAGGGTTGAGGATGGATAGAAGATAGACTCTGATGTATGATTCTTATCCCAAGCACAAGCAAAACTGAATGTCTAATTCACTGGGGTCTACAGAGGGAGTTTGTAGGGCTGTGTGCTATTTGCTGCCAGCCTGATCCTACCTAGCCCCCAGGCCTAAAATCACCTGTGTGGCTAGCAGGGTGCCAGAGCAGCTTTCTTTCTAAGACAACTTTTTGCCCAAAGACCCCAGTTTCCCCTGTTCAGTCTTGTAATCCCTATGAGATGGCCTCAAGGGGAGGTGGAGGGAAGAAGTAGTATTACACAGAATCTCCCCACCGTAGAGGTAGGGGTTCAGTCTAATGACTCAGTATAGTGAGGTGATAGCTGACAGGGTGTTTTCATGTCAGACTAATGCCTGCCTTTTCCCTAGCGCCGGGTAGTCTGTGGTCTGAGATGCTCTGTGGCAGAATGTACTTGGGTGCTGTCCTCTCCAGACAGCAGATATGGGGGCATTACTATGATATGGACTCCTTCTCTGAGGTAGGGAGGGAGGGTATTTCCCAAAGAAAGTAGTGACGAAAGCCAGCTGCCAGCCATGGTCAGTCCTATAGCTTGGAGGACAGTGGGTCAGCTTCCTGGCCATGAAGAGGCTCTCAGTGGGCAAGATTGGCTCAGAGTCCAGACCAGGATGCCAGTGCACACTGAGTGTGTGTGGCAGGTGGGGAGGGGATTCTGGAGGTTGTATAGGAATTCTGGGCCTTTGAGCTGTAGCCTAAGCCCAGAGAGAACAAGAACCAGACCTTCTGCCCTCCCTTCAGCTTCCCTAGAGCCCTCTCGTCAGCAGAGGTGCATCAGGTTAGCCCCAAGAAGGCAGCTTGAGTTGATGGGGTCATGTTTCAGCTGCAGCTAATCCAAGTCACTCGATATAAATCTCTCCCTGCTGCCTCTCCCCTCCCTCCCATCCCCAACCCACAGACAGGGAAATGAATCCTGGCCCTCGCCCTGAATACATCATGGCAGGCCTGCCTCTAATGAGAGAGGGCCATTCATTGTAGGGTGAAGCTCCCTGCAGAGCCTGGGATGCCATTAATTAAAGAAGAGCCACCTGAAGCCAGTCGTGCGGTGCAGGCTGCCACGCTCAGATGGAGTGGCGGTGGGGTAGCCTCGTTAGCCTGACAGCTCCTTGGGCCGAGAGTTCTTGGGCTCTGAGGAGCGAGGGGTGCCCCGCCTCCCCCCAGAGCTCGCAGGTCTCTGGGGCCAGCCTCCTCACAGAGACCTGAGAGTTCCTTCCGACACATGTCCTGGGGCCTGGCACTAGTGGTAAAGGGCTCCTGAGTATGGGCCTGGTGGGATAATCCATTTCCTGTGGGCAGACCCTAGAGCAAGAACAGGTTTCTGTGGAGTCCATGGGGACTCCTAGGTCCCTGCCTGCATCCCTTTTCCTCTCTTCTGCTTGTGGTCCTGGAGCCGCAGGTCAGCAGACAACTCAGCTTGTGTCCTTGCCTTGGAGCCTGGGTTTGGGGTAGTTGGTTTGCTCTGGAAGGACTTTGGACCTGGGGGCACTGGGGAGAAGCCCTGTTATCTGATCAGTAAGTACAGTCCCTCCTTGGCAGGCAGAGCCTCTGGTGTTCCACATTCTGGGTACTTTTGAGCCTGAATGGGGGGCTCTAATGTTGGCCTCATCTCCTCATCCACTAGGAAGGTAACAGAGTCTAAAGCACTTTAGTGATTTTTGGAACCCTGGAATGGAAGTTTTGCTTCGTTAAAATCCCGATAAAAGATCAAGACGTTTGTGTAGTAACTGATCAGGCTTTGAGATGTTTATGGCAGTGGTGGGAGTCTCATGTTTTGGCCTGCTATAGAGCCACTGACTAGATGGATGTCTCTTTACTGCTTCATTGTGAGGCAAGTGTTGCTGCCTAAGTAGTAGCCCCTGGAGTTATACTCTTATACTCCCCTTGACCCTCTGTGAGGGTCTTATTGTCTCCTCTTTGCTGGCAGGAGGGGCTGTAGGCACTGAGACCTTTGCATAGCCCAGAGTTGGGGTAGCTCAGCCAATGTCTGTCTAGCTTGTCAGGAAGACAAATTGGTCCTATGGCTCTTCAGGACCGTCTCTGGAAGTCTGATTCTATGGCAGAATCTGACAGGCTGCTTCAGAGGGCCTCAGAACGAGCTGGTGGCATGGCTTGACCATATGTTCCATCTCTGCTTCCCCACAGCTCACCTGGTACAGAATAAAGGCTGTCACTGCTTCCTAGACCTGGGACTCAGTCTGCACTCCTTTGTGTTTTGAACATTTCTGGACCTTTCCAGGCCTTGGCCACTTATTTGGGCTCCTCTGTCCTCTGGCAGATAGGGACTGAAGATTGGAGGGCTTGTCCCCTGAACTCCAAGGAGAAGGAATTTGCTCCTGGAAAATATTTTACTTTGGGTGAGATAGTTTTGTGTTGTTTTTTTTTTTTTTAAAAAAAACCTCTTTGTGTGACTCTTGAGACCCAACTTTTTTTTTCTATTTTTTTTAGAAACCAAGGTATGAAGTAGGCATGTTAGTGTACATAAAGTATACAGATGTGAAGTGTATAGCTTCATATATTTTTATACAAGCATGCACGTATGCAGCCACCACCCAGATCAAGATCAAGAACCTTTTCCATCATCCTAGAAAATGTTTTGTGTCCCTTCTCAGTCAGTAATGCCCTCTGCCTACCAGATGACCACTGTTCTGACTTCTATTACTTTTGGTTCACTTTGCCTGTTCTGGACTTTTGATACGTAGAACCATACAAAATGTACTCTTTTATGTCTGCCTTCCTTTGCTCAACATGACATATGAGAGAGTCCTCCATGGTTGTTGTGTATATTAGTAGTTGGCCTTTTCATTGCTGTATAGTTTTCCATTGTATTTCCATACTGTGCTTTATCTCTTCTCCTTTTGTTGGACTACAGTTTTTCTTTACCTCTCTGGTACATGTTTGTCAAATGAGTATGTAAATGTTCAGTCTGATATGAGAATCTCCCTCATCCTTTAAAACCTAATTCCAGTCCTTTGGATATGTGGTCTACCTGTCTCTTCTGGAACCTGCACTGGCTTCCCTTTTCTCTGAACTCCTGTGATAGGGAGAGCCTGGCCCCAGGCCTGTGGAAGTGGCCTTTGAGCCATACCGACCCATTTAATTATATTTTCAGCAGATGTTGATTGAATACCCACCGTGTGTCTCACACTATTCTAGGTATTGAGGACATAGCAGTGAACAAAGAGATAAAACTTCTAAAACCTCCTGCCTTCACGGAGTTTACATTCCAGTTCATGCAGCCAGCACTGCCCTCTGGCCCTTGGACCCTGATGCCAGAAGAATCTTGGTTTTGTCCAGGCTCCTCTGTCCTGTGGGATTCTGCAGGAACTGGGTGCCAGTGGCCCTTGCCACATTGACAAGGCCTCTGTAGGGCTTATGGGCTTTAGTGTCCCTCTCTTGCTGCTGCTGCTGCTTGGCAATGAAAGGGTGTCTCGATATTGGTGCTTCCCTTTCACTATCCAGGAGTCTGATTCCCTCCATGAGAGGAGAGAATTAATCTCCAACTTTCCGTGCTTGTAAGGTGAGTGACCTCTGTTTTGTCAGCGTTGCCAATCTGTCCTCTCACTCCCAGCCAGGGTAATGGAGACATTACTTTGTGCTAAAGCAAACCACAGTGGATGTTGTACCAATCCAGGCACTGGGAACGACGGAGCAGTCTGTGATGATCTCCTCACAGGTGCACAGGCATCGAGAGACTACAGGGGCATTCACACCTGAGCACCTTTGGCCCTGAACTGCGGTTGGCAGATTCAAGAAGAGAAGATGCCCTGCCATCATATTCTCTTTGACCACCATCTGTGCCAGCGGGGCGGCTGCTTCAGTTTGGTCTGAAATAGGTTTCCTATGTTAGACTCCTAAGAGCACATGAGAGCCTGCAAACACCCCAGTGAGGAAGAGGAGTCAGGAAGCAGCAGTCTTGGAAGGTGAGGGCTGGAGAACTCAGGGCTGCAGCTGGCGTAGTGGCCCATGCCTGAATGATCTATGGACTTTGGGGGCTTAGCTCAGTAGAGCTCGGGAAGGATGGCTGTGAGTGGGTGGGATAAATTTTCAGTGTCCCTGGCTAAAGGGTGACATACTCAGACTTGATAGTTCTGTAAAACTGTTTCTTCCAAAGCCTGCAAGGATTTTGGTTTGGGGAAGAAAGCCAGCCAGCCCAGAGAATCCCGGGAGCCTGACAGGCCTTTTTCTCTGCGATTCTTTCTTGCAGGCAGCCCGAGGCAGCCTGTCTCTTTGTTAACAGAGTGACAGCAATGTGACACCATGGAAATAATTACTAACAAATCACGGTGCTGACTGCAAACAGCTCTCTGTCTTCAGAGGCATGTCAGGGTGCATTAGAGCAGGACTGGAGGAGCGGCACATGTGGGGGCCGAGACGCAGCCTGCACTCAGACGCTCTCCTCTTCTTCCCTCAGCCTGACCCCTTTCTGCTATGGCTGACTCTCCTGCTTGTGGCTTGAGGAACCAGCTGGATAAGTGACATATGGCTAGTCCCACTTCCTCTGGGCAGATAGCTAGGACTCCCATCTTTGCTAAGGAACACCTGGGTAGTGATGAGATCCAGGAGTTTTTTGATCATGGAGCCCCCAAAAGGTGGAGAGATGCACCATTCCTGATTTACTCTGCCAGTTGGGACCAGTTTCACCTACTAGTAGTTTTGAAGTGATGGGAAATATTTGCTCCAGCTAGGCCCAGAATGTGGGGGGAGCCTTGCATCTCAGTGTTGGCTCAGCTCCCCTCCCCCACAGCTCTGGTTTCTTCTTCAATTGCCATAGTCAATTTTTGGTAAGTCGACTTTGTCCATTCCCTCTTGGTTAGCAGAGTGATTGCTCTGACTGTCAGGGCTGTAAATAATGTTCCTGGTGTGTGTGGCTGGAGGCAGCCGTGTGGGGTGGGGAATGGAGTGGAAGGAGGAGCAGCACTCTGAGGGCTCCCTCACCCTCCCCCCTCCCCTCTCATACAATATTTATCCAGGGATGGGAGTCAGATGCAGCGACCTCAGGGGTCACCCAGTTAAATAGCTTCTGAACCTCCCTGCATTCTAATTGCTGCAGTTGTCCTTTGCTCTGGAGACTTCTCCTCCCCATTGTCTGCTGAGGCACACACTAATGGCTCTCTTCCCTGGCCCTGTTGGGAGGCATACTGGGGGTGGGGAGGGTGGGGAGGGATAGGGCTCATTGCTACCTTCCTTTCCCTGGGGATAAAGGAATCTGGGGCCTACTAACAAGTGGCTTTAGCTAGGAGGAGCACAGACCCCTGCCTCCCTTTTGCTCCTTCCCCAGAGCTGGCTGGAGAAGGAAGCCAGGCAGTGGGCTTGGTTTATGGGGCTGAGGAGCTGCACCCATTTTGAGTCCTTTGAGCAGAATTGTGGGACTGGTGACTCTTCTGCAAGGCAACAGACCCTTGAGTACTCATCTGATGAGCATCATCTTGTGTTGCCATGGATGGTCTTACGTGCAGGGTTTGGAAACTTCTAATGAGTGATATTTCCTGTTGGAATATCTGCATTTTGCCCAGAGATTGGCCAGATGGAAAAGTCTCTTTGGTCCCTTGGAGGTTGATTTAAGTGATTGATGATGGTAGCAGGTGTACCTCATTTGGTGACTTAAGAGTGGCATATGCCACGTGTCTTCACTAGGACCTTCTTGTAAACGTCAGTTATGCTTCACTGCAACTCTTCTCTTCCAGGGGATTCTTATGGAAACTGCCATCGAAGGTGCTGACCACTGTGTATGCTGGAAGTGCTGGTATTCCAGCAGTAGCCTAAAGTTAGCCCCTGTTGAGAGCTGCTCTGGGCCAGGAAGTCCTATGCTCGGGACTATAAGGAGCACCAGGTGATCAGGACAGAAAGAGCAGCACATGCATAACTAACTACAGGCTGAGTAAGGTGGAGTCTGAGAAGGCTACAGAAGAGATACAAAACAAATGCCATGAGAACCCAGAGGAGCACAGTAGAGAGACTGAATGGGGAGTATTTTTTAGCAGGAAATTTTGTTTTAAAAAATACTAAAGAAAGCCCAATATTACAAAGTATATAAGGGTTGAGCTGCTCTGGTTGAAGCTGGGGTGAGGCCCTGCCATTCTTCCTCCTGTTCCCCCAGTCCTCAAAGTAGCCTGATGTCCCTTCTAGAATCCTAGAACCCCACTGAGCTCAGTTTAAAAACCACTAGCCCGTTCTAATGCCTACCCAGAAGGGTGACTTTGTGTAGGCCAAGTGCGTACATGTCTTGAAGGAGTCAAGGGAGCTGGGATCAGGGCAGAGGAGATCTGTCACAGACAGGGTAAGGGGAACAGTTGTGTCCTTGAGTATACTGGAGCAGAGAGCAGTCTACATCCCAGAACCTGACCGCTTGCAGGATGCCTCTCTGTGGAGCCTCCAGAGGGCATTGTAGGCCACACAAAGGCAGCTCAGGCAAAGGGTCAAGATGGCCATAGGCCAGGTGGAGACTATAATTGGGGGGATGAGTGAGCTATCTTGGAAACAGCTCAAATTGCTAAGGAGCTCTTGATTTCCTTGGCCAAAACAGAGAATAGCTCATCAGCTGAGACACTGACCAAAGTGCCCTGAGAACCTCTTGTCAGCAGCTCCCCCTCTCCCCGTACCCTATTCCCTGCTGCTGCCTCTGCCATTCCCTCTGGGAGAGAGCTCTAGCCAGGTCCTGGTGGCAGCTCCAACACTTCCCACAGTCACCACAGGTGGGGCACTGTGCCCTTTCCTTGGACAAATTGTCATTGGGGAGACTCCGGAGAGATGCTTGTCTTATTGTTTCACTGGAGAGGGTCTGGGGAGATAGAAGGTATTTGACTTCCTAAACTATTTGCAGCATTGGGAAAGTGCATATTCTACTGTTCCACAGGGTGTTTGTGGCACCAGGTGATCAGGACACCTGGTGTGCTTCTTGTGGTCATTTTTGTGGGCTCTGTGGGGGACAAATGGTTGGCGAGTGGGCCAGCAAGCAGTGGAGCAAGGAAGTGCTGTTTACATATCAGTACCTTTCAGAGGCTTTGAGCAACTGCTCGGCAATGGGGATTTGAGGTTGGTTCTCTCAGGGAGGACTGGCAGCCTGGCCTATGGGGCATCCCTCTGCTCTGCCTGTATTCTGGTTTCTGTTTGGGAACTCTCCAGAGCAGCATGTCTGGGAACACTTCCAGCTGTGCCGCCAGACCCAGACGCAGGTGACGGCCTTTCGTCTGTACCATAGGGAAACCAAGAGGAAATTAAATGTCATTTGCCCCCTGCACAGCAGGTCGCTGCCAGATCAGACACTGCTGATCAGAGCTGTGCAGAGGGTACCCCAGGGAAAGCTTATGCCTGCAACCATGCCCTCTGAGCTGTGGAGACTCCCAGGTGATGGTCTGGCTCATTCCCAGGGCTTTCTCTGCCAGGCTGGGTTCACCCTGGCCTGGAGCCCAGCCCTGTGCTACATGGCAGCTGTGGCCTATGCCAGACCAGAGGTGTGTGTGTACCAGTGGGAGAGAATGGAGGGGAGGGGCAGGGCCTGACAGTAGAGGACACACAGGAGACAGTGAAGTGATCAGCCCTTCCTCAGAGAAGCTGCATGGTGTTTAGAATTAAGAGACTTGGATTCCAATCCTGACTCCACTACTTACTAGTTGTAGGATTTGGGAAAGTCACATTCCTACTCTACCTCCATGTCCTCATCTGTACAACGGAGATTACGATAAGCTCTGACTCCTGCCACCTGTGGGGAAGTACTTCCTTTTAGACTGGTGTCAGAGTTTCCTCACCACCGCTCTCGCCCTAGATCTGGAAGGATGGCCTGGAGCCCCTTGCCTGTGGGCCTCCCTGTGAAGTGAGATGGCTGAAGTTGATGGGAAGTGGGGTGGACTTAAGTGTGGCCCAGAAGGCACAGCTGGTGATCTCCCCTCATCAGAGGCCTTTCCTTCTGGTCCTGGTCATCTCAGCTAGGCAGCCCACGGCCTTTATGAGATGAGCATGGGTCATAGCGGTCACCCTCCCAATTGCAGGGCTTAGAGGGGGCCCCCTCCAGCCTCACACTTGCACTCTCCTTCTGTTGGGAGGACCTTAGGACTTGTCCCAACCCCTCCCTTGCCTTGAAGTCCTAGCTGTGGGCTGTAGTTCTCAGCTCTGCAATGACATTTATTAACAGGGCTTTGGGAAAAGATATTTTAATACTGTAAGGTTCTCCCTAGAAAACTCCCTACCCCCACCACCACCACCCCCCACCCCATCTGAAGCATGGCTGCTGGTGGTGAAATTCATTAGTGTTCCCTGACAGGCAGTGGCGACAGAGGCACTCGCTGTCTGCTTCCCGCTCCCTCGCTCTCGTGCTCCTGCTTCATGCACACTGATATTTAAAGCTGATGGGCTGCTTATAGACTTCTTGTACCATGACAAGTTTGGGGAGGGGAGTGGGGGAGGAAGAGACAGACAAGGAGCCAGCTGTCACGCTGGTATTTCAAACAGTACTCTCTCCTGACCCTTTGCAGGCTCCAGCAAGTGTATCATCTTTCTGAAGTCTGTGGTTGGAATTGTAACCTGCAGCTGTCCCAGAGGATGGGGGCAAGTGTGGGAGCAAAATGGGCTGAGAAGTCGGCACTCTCTCAGGGTTGTGGGCAGGCAGAGAAGAATGGAGGGACAGAGTGTGTGTGTGTGTGTGTGTGTGTGTGTGTGTGTGTGTGTGTGTGTTCAAGCAGAGGGGACCGAAGCAGAGCGTAAGTGCTCCCCAGCAGTGCTTTCCCATCACCAGAAATGGGATGGCCTTTTCTTAGTCTTCTCTCCTGGAGTGATCATTATGTTTCATGCTGTGATTATCTTCTGGGTGGCCTTGGAAGCTCCCTGAGTCTAGGAATCAGGTTTGATTGGCCTCTGTCCCTGAGGGTCCTGAGTCTCAGTGATACCCAAAGTTTGTGTTGGCAATTGAGGTAGAAAGTTTTCCCATTTTGTGTCTGGACTGGGGCCTTGACTTTTGCTCCCTATTTGTGCGCTTTAGATTTGGAGAATGAATCCCAAGTGCCTCTTCCATGCACAACTCTTCTTCTTACCCCAAAGCTTCTTGGAATTCATTTTCTGTAGTTGATGAGTATTTTTGGAACTTCCCCTTTCTGTGTCATCCCCAGCAAAGCTTCTCCAGTATATTTTTCATGCCTAAGGCACTGTCTTCTCAAGGCAGGTGGCCTGGAAGCTTCTCCAAAGGCTGTTGCAGCATTGGTCACAGCTGATCTCCTTTTAGCCAGAATCCCTTCTGTGAGTGTTTATGTATGAGTATGTTTCCCTTGGCTGGCTCCTGCAACCTTCACAGAGCAGGGCACGGAGGTGACGTAACTTGCCCAAGGACACATGGGCACTTGACCAAGTTGTCTCTTAGTGCAGCAGAGCTGTGTGCTGGATGGGGGTTCTACTGTACTCTCTCTCTCCCCTCCACCATCAGGGCCCTTCTAGCTCTGGGGTCTGCAGTGGGGGAGCCATTGGGGAATGGGCCTGACTCCTCTACACCTGGCTTTTTTAGCCTTGTCATTGTCATCAGTGCTGCCATTGGTTTCCTCAGTTTCAGCACAACTGTGTGTGTGTGTCTGTCTGCCTGTCTGGGTGGCAGAGAGGGGTTACTGGACACCCCTCTAAAAACCCTGGACATCTCAGGGTAGAGAGTAAAGCCAGAATGCTGCTTCTATCTGTAGACTGAAGTGTATTCTTGAACTGACCAGGATCATCTCTAATGTGATCACCTTCTACAACCCCTCCCCCTGGCCTCCATCCTTAACCCCACCCTACACTCTATCCTGTAGGCTTCTAGGAGGGGTTGCTGGCGTGGGGCTGCTGTCTCAGGCAGCACCTTTGTCTCCCTTCCTGACCTTGCTGATCCCTGCATTGCCTGAAAGCACTGAGGGCTCAGCCTGCCGGGGGTGGCCCAGGCCGTGTCTTCTGCCATGGTGCATCTTGCAGGTGAGACAGAAACTAGCCAGCTTTAATAAGTAGGAGGCTTGAGCATTAATTTTTTATACATCAGTGGTGGCCAAGTGAGTGAATTCAATTATGAGTCTGCTTTCTGTCCACCCTCCTCCCCCCAGTGTGGTGGTTCACAGCAGAGACTAAGGAACCTGTTGAAATGAGAAACCCCTATTTCCTAGCTTGACCCCCTCACTAATTCGGGTTAAATTGCCACGCTATTGCAGTGGTGACACATTGTGCCTGCCTCTGTTTGTACAAGAGGATGTGGTGGGGGAGGAAGGACCAATTTGCGCAGAGATAAAGGTGTCGCGGCAGATAACTAACGTCCCAGCCTTACACCCGCTCTCATTGTAGCTCAATTTGCTCCGTGTGGAAGCGCAGCCTTCCCTTCTTTCTTGCTTCCCTCCCCTTGCTCATATTTTACCTCGATGCCACAGTGTAATGATGCCCTGCGTAGTGGGGGAGGAGATAGGCACCTCTGGCTGACAGCCCTTCCCGATAACCAAATTCCAGCCCATCCATCACTAGCTACTCTCCTCAACTTGAGGAAAAGTGATCTTGAAAGGCGGGCCGTTTATCACCCAGGGTCTGTTTATCTCCTCTGGTGGGGGGAACGGAAACAGGAGAGACAAAGAGCTGTGTCCCCAGCCAAGTGCTGCCTTGGCTGGGATAGTCTGCTGGTGCTGGGTGCAGACTTTTCACACTGGCTGTGGAGTCTCTGACAAGGTGCACCTCCCAGGCTGGGACCCAGTGGGAATGGGACCTTTCCTGAGGTCTAGGAAACCTGGCAGTTCTGAAACACAGGACAGCCAGCAACAACATTGTGCACGCATGTTCGTTTCAGAATGGGCAAGCATAGAAACCCAACATGGCCATGAGCCCCACTGCCCCTCATAGGTGTTCCTTTGGCAGGAGCATACATCTGGCTGATTGGCTGGGTCTGTTGGCCTACTCCTTCCCCAGACTGGGCTTTCTATCCCTCCATGGTGCAACTGTGACTTTGAAGAAGACCGAACCTTTCTCCCTACTCTTTCCTTTGCTCCTCAGTACTCTCCTTTTTCTACATATCAGATGGGACAAAATAGTTCGCCCTTGCAGGTGAACTGTATGTGCATCCTCAAGTTTTTGGACACCAGGATTGACAGCCTACATCACTTCAAGATCCGGGTCTCATGGCTTTCACAGAGAGGCAGAAAGGGATCACATATGGCTCCAGATTCAGCTGGCCTCCTGCTCTTTAAGGGCTCGAGTGTGCTAAAACTGAGAGTGACATATATCTCCCTGATTTGGAGTTGCCCCTAAGATTTACAGAGAGAGAAAAGCACAGAAGGAAGAGTGTGCATAAACTTTGCCAGCACTGGTGCCTGCATTCCTGCTGCTCCTGGCTGATGGTGTCTGTCAGTCTGTCGCTCAGACCTCCGTGGATGCTGCTGGCCTCAACTCAAGCCTAGCAGTTCTAGTAGAGCCCCCCAGCTCTGCTCCAGCTAATCTTCAAAGCTGAGCTCCTGTTCACAATGGCTTCATCCTGCCCCTACCCATTAGCGAGGGTGGTGTTCCCTTAATGAGCTAGTCCCCTGCCTTGGCTGGCGCCGAGCTGGTCACACCTGTTTGCCATCAGGGCTGTCTGGGCCCAGCCCAAGCACTGGGCTGCAGGTGGTGGGGCTGGATGAGGGGTGGGTAGGGAGGGCCGGGTTCCTTATGCTTTGTGCCCTATGCTTTTGCGGGGGGGAGGGGGGGAGTTTCCTGCAACCCTCTTCCTCCCACACTCTTTTCTTTCTAAGTGGAGGAAGGCTCTCTGCTTTCTTCTTTGTTATTTAGAAGGAGTAGGAAGGGAACTTGAGAAATACCCCATCTTTTCTATTCTAACTCCTGCCTGGATGGAGTAGCAAGGAGCTAGTCAGGCATCTTTGAGGAGGGTTTGATGTTCTGTTTTGATGACCCTAGGGGCCCACTGTGATGAGAGCAGTGTCACATGGTGAATGCTGAAGACGGAGCCCCTCTCTAGCCCTAGGTCTGATAGTACTTGGAAACTGATTATATCCCTCAGTTTAGAGCCCACGGCAGGGCTGGGGGCCCTTCCTTAAAGGGGGCCCCTTACGTTCGTGAAGCTGAAGGAAGTTTTGATTTGGTTGAAAAAATCTCATTCCTTTTTATGGCCTGGACATAATTGGCTCTTTTCTATTGGCCATCGGTGATGTCATTCCGACCCTCATAAAGAAGGGGAAATCACACCTGTGGACTCGGTGCATAAAATTTCATTGGGCAACAGTAATAAGCATGGCCAGATGATGTTTGGGCAGTTGAGGAGCTCTGTGCCCAGTGATTCCAGCTGCATGGAGACCTGGGCACCATAAACCTGCCTGCACGTTCATGCCCGCAGGCTAGTCCAGGGCCCACTGCCAGTGGCTCTTTTCCTGGGATCAGTATCTGGTGGGAACTCAGTATTCAGACCCTTTGTGCCAGGGGGACTTTTGCCCTTTTACTTTCCAAATTAGTGGAACCATGTACCCACTGGTACCCACTGATCCTAGCCTTAGGCTCCTAAGAACCTTGGACCCAGGTGTGACCTTGAGCAGTAACCACCATGCTGTCTGCCTCTCTAAAGCCTCAAACCTTGCCTTTCCAGGGACTGTAAAGAACTCTGAGCGCATGTGCATGACTGATACCTTGTACAGTCAGAAGGCTGAGATCCCATTTCTAGTTCTCCCTTGGCTTGTTGTGTTATCGAGCAAATCCTTTTCTTCTTTGGACGTCAGTTTCCTATTTTATGTAGGAGATGGCTACTACTCTGACCTACCTTTCTCACAGGGTTTCTCTTGGTGTTCTCTAAGCTGGGTAGGGTTCTGTCTTAGAAATGTGTAGCTGTCTTCCCGTGAAACTCCCATCTGGAATTTCAAGTTCTGGCATATGGCTCTGTGGCTCTGTGAAGATGGGCCTGGACCTGCTACATTTCTACTGCTCATGTCCTGGAGTCACAGGGCTAGGACCACCCACAGACTGGAGGACTCAACAACCTGAATGCCTGTGAGTCTGCAAACTTCATGTGTATCTGCAAGTGACTAGAGCCTGGGTGAGAATTATAGTCCCATCCTCCTCTGCTTCAGTCAGTCATGGGATACAGATAGCACTCAGGGTTGCTGCTGAGCCATATCTGAGGCTGACTATCCAGCCTGACAGTCTGTCTAGTCTGTCTTAGATGTAGCCCCTCTGGTACAGATCCTCCCCCTAGAAGATCAGGCAAGATCCTACTGAGCTAGACCCTTCCTACCTGGGTAGAAATGTCTACCTTTGAAATCTTGCTGAAGAGGGAGCCTCCTACTCACCCTGCTGCCAGGGCTAGCCCAGCCAATAGGACTCCTGATCCATGTCATCTAAAAGAATGGGGACACTGGGAATGGCTAAGGGTGAATATGATAGGTGGCCCGATTCTTGCTTTTTCCTGGCCAGACCTCTTGACCTGTTCCTTTGCAGATTCTGCTGCTTCTGGTTGCCCCCTTCACTCACAGGCCTTAATGTGATTTTTCAAAAATAGCTGAGCTCAGCAAGCATTTTCACAAATAACAAGATAAGAACACAAAAGAAAAATTGAAGGAAATAAGAAAGTTATCCAAACAATATAGTTCTCCTTAAGCAACCACATTTTAGCTCCTAAGGCTATCTTTCATCTTTCAAAAACCTTGCTGGGGCGCCTGGGTGGCTCAGTCAGTTGGGCATCCGACTTCGGCTTGGGTCATGATCTCGTGGTCTGTGAGTTCAAGCCCCGCGTCAGGCTCTGTGCTGACAGTTCGGAGCCTGGAGCCTGCTTCAAATTCTGTGTCTCCCTCTCTCTCTGACCATCCCCCACTCATGTTTGGTCTCTCTCTCTCTCTCTCTCTCAAAAATAAACAAACATTAAAAATTTTTAGAATTGAGGGAGTCCAAAATTAGAGCTGGCTGCTGCGTGTAGTGGGTTCCATGTGTGTGACAATGGTCTTGATTTCCATTTTAGCTCAGTAGAACTTATGAGACATTAATCTGGGCCATCTCCCACCATACTCTTCCCTGCTCTCTCATCTACTCTCATGGCTTTAATTTCATTTAAATTACATTAATGATTCAGCAATTTATATCTCCAATCCAGACCTCTCCTCAAAGTGGATATCCAGCTGCCCCTTTAGATGTCATCCCACTGCCACATGTCTCCTAAACACTTTGAACTCAGTAGATATTGAGTGCTTGCCATGTGCCATGCATGTATGTAAAACTGCATTTCCAAACTTGTGCCTCCTTCTGTGGTATTTGGAGGTGAAGTAGTAAGCAGTCACTGTGATTTAGGCAGAGAATTTAAAAACAGTAATAAAAATGATGATTAAATACTGGTCTGCTCTGGGTGTCAGATATCCTCTCTATGCCCCTGCCTCGTTCTTTGTGTCTGATTCTGAGTAGAATGAAACCAGCCAAGCCATAAGCCTTTGAATTGGGCTCTACCACTTCTCATTGGGCCTTGCATCCCACTTGATGGCCAAGGCCTCCTTTACGTCTCTTCTGTCTGTTCCTTGCTTGTTACCTCTACAGCTGTTGTCTAGTCTCTGAGTTACTACCCAGCTTTTTTAGTGTATTGTTTTTGCTGGCCCCAGAAAAATCTATGTAAATCACAACTATTCAGAGCCTCTCTATTGCTTATGGCCAAGCTTAGCAAGAAAGTTCTGTGATCTTTCCCAGCTAATATTTTTGGTATCTTCCTCCATCTTTTCATGTACCCTAGTGCTCCAACTTAAGGCTGTTTAGTCTATTTCTTTTATTGTCCATTCCATTGAACAAATTGTGAGCCCCTTATAGGCAGTGGCTAAGTCTTAACTTTTTGAGCTTTAAGTGCCTGTTTATTATTAAACATCAGTAAATGGTTGAATGGATTTATGTGGGTAAACATTATATCTAGAGGGAAAGACCATTTATAAATTATAATTTAAAGAAAAAATAACAGGCTCTTGGTTTAAATTCTGAGCTCTTATCCTTTTGCATGGTTTGCTCTATCTGCAGAAAGCCTATTGCTAGAGACTTAAGGGTGAACTGAAGCCCCTGTCTAGCCAGCTCCACGTGTTCCTTTTCTCTCTCCTCTTGTCTTATATCCCTGCCTCTCTGTTGTAACAAAACAGCTACACCCTGGTGCATTGGAAAGAACATGGGCTTTGGGGTGAAACAGACCTGGGTTCGTTTCTTGGCACTGTCATTTTTTAGCTTTGGGACCTTAGGTAACCCCTCTGAATCTCATTTTCTCATCTGTAAAATGTAGGCAACAATAGCTACCTCATAACGTCGTTCTGAAGAATCATGTGAAACTGTAAGTAAGATCCTTAGCATATTGTAGGTCATCAGAAAATAGTAGCTGCTTGTATTTTGTATAGAGTCTCCCAAGTTTTCACATTTAGATCTGGAGCCCAGTGTCTAGGGTGCTAGAGGTGGGGAGCCTTTCTTGGGCAGGGTAGGACCCGTGACTAATGGGGTAGCCTTCTGAGGTCTATTTGCATTTCCTAGATTCCGACTCCATGCCTGGGACAATGGGTGTGCCCAACTTGTTCTCTTTTCCCTTTCTTGTAGGCTCCCAGGTCAGTGCCAGTACTTGGGCTTGCCAGTGGCGGACTACTTCAAGCAGTGGATTAATCTGAAAAAGGTACTGTGTCTGAGCCCCACTCTGGTGCTTCCTCTGGGTTTCCTGTGCATCAGATCCTGTCCCCTCTTGCTTTCTTTACACATCTCTATTTTCTTTTTGTTGTCATCGCTTTCCTTTTCTTTCTGTTCTTCTCTTTTCTCAACGTCCTTCCTTCCTCTTCCCTAGTTAATATGTACTGTAAGGTTGTGGCCCTTTCTGGGAGTGGGGAGTTGCTTGGGGACCAGGCTGAGGGGTAGAGTATGATACTGCCCTATATGGTGTCATCCAGGTATGCAGAGAAGTCCCAGTGAAGGGAATTTTCCAGATTCTTGCTCAAAACTAAATCACTGAGATGAGCTACATTTCCTTTAGGAGAGATGTGGCACTAGCTAAGCCTTTGGGAAAGTATACTTATTTGATGTGGTCATGAGTGTGGTCTCTGACCCTCCTGAGTGGCCCTGGTATCTCCATGTGGTTGGGAGGTAGAGTTGGTTCAGGCTGGCTGTGGTCCTGCCTAGCCCCGGCAGAACCTTGGTCATGTGAGAAGGACTGCGCACAATAGAGCCCAGTTCCCTTTGAATTTGAGGAAGGAGACTGACACTAATACAACACCAAGCATCTGGGGAGTGGGTGCTGGGGCTGTGGGCTGGGAGAAACCCTGTGTAGTTATGAAGTTGGGGCCTGGCAGAGGTTGAATTACCCAGAAAACTACTTTCCTAGTGTGTGCTACACTAGGTAAGCAGAAGAAAGAAGGTACAGGAATAGACTCCCCAAGATCTCTGCTCTGTTGGCATCCTTTCTCCAGGAGGCCCAGCCCACTAGGGAAACTCACACCCATAAATCCTTCTGATGTAAGGACAACAGCCCTGAACGCCTCAGGGACCCCATGTTGCTGGTTAGCTTAGTGACTCCCAGGAAATCAGAGAAGAGAGAACACACCAAAGATCAGAGTAGTGGCTCCCAGGGGGCCTTAGAGAAGAGAGAAGCCAGTGAAGGGTAAAACTAGGTATTGTGAGGATTTGGGTCTTGAACTGGGCGTTCAAGGAAGGTGGAATATGGGTCTGAAGAGAAGACTTTCCAGCAGGAGGAACAGCATTCTTTTGGTGTGTGTATGGGCTGGAGCTAAGTGAGCATGTGGAGGAACAGTAGAAGAGAATGACCTTGGACTTAGTTCCATAGGTCTCAGGGCAGCCATTCTTTGTGGCAACATTGTGAACTCCTTTGCTTTCCCCTGGTACTCAGGTCCTTCACACCTGGTCCTTGGCTTGTTTGTATTTTGACACTTACCCACCTCTCCAGCTGATCTCTCTTGGGCCTGAGCAGCAGCTACTTACTAACTTCCATCTTTGGCTGAGGGGACCAGGCTCTGTCCTACCTTCAGGTCTTGGCCTGTGGCCTTATCTTTGTCTGAAGTGCCCCCTAGTCATTTTCATTGGGCACATTCCCTCTTCTTGAAGATTCAGCTCAGGTATCACCTCTTCTGGGAAGCTCAGCAGTCAGTCTTTTATCTTGAGACTCCTTGACCCTTTGGATACCTGTGATCTTTGGGTGTTGAAACTGAGTCCAAATATGTTTCCTTGTAGACATGTCCATCTGGAGCGTAGAGACTGAGGCTGGCTCCTTTCTGTATCTGCAATAGCCAGGTCAGTGGTGGGTACAGAGTATGTGCTCAGTGAATAGTTGCTGGCTGGCTGACTGATCTTTGAGAGCTGGCTCCACAGAGGCCCTCTCATGCAGGGCTTGGCGGGCTATGCATGAAGGTGTGGCTAGGCCTGTGCTCCTGAAGATAGCATGCCAGCTGTCAGAGTGCATCTGAGGCTGCTTGCTGGCCTCAGCAAATGCAATGTGAAGGCCCGGCCAGGCGAGGCAGGCGCTGACCTGAACAATTGCTCTGTGAAGTTCACTAGACTTTTTGGTGTCTGGATAGCTCCCTGCCTCCAGGTTCCTTGGCAGAGAGGCAGGAAAACAGCCGACCCGTGTGTTAACATTGCCACTCAGGGCTACCTTGATGCTGCTGGGGTTGGAGGCAGGCTGTCCTGAGCCTGTTCCGCTTGGTTCTCTGCCAGACTGTGCTGAGCCATAGAGGAGGAAATGGGTACAAGTGGAAACTGGACTCCGTTCCCAGTTGGCCTTGTGATTGCTTCTTGGTAGGTCAACTGAGCAGGTCTAGGAAAAATAAGAGTGGCATGAGGAGAGTGGCAATAGAGGGGTCTAACCCCTTCTTCTCAGCCCTCTAGCCATATCATGTTCCAGCTGTGCCACAGGATCCAGCAGGAAAGATGACTTAATTACAAACTCTGGGCCAGTCCTTGTGAGCAGCCATTCAGGACAGAGAGGCTGCAGGTCTGACCTTTATACTACATGAGTTAGTACAGGCCACACAAAGATTCCTGCTCCCTTAAAAAGAGTAACAATAAGAATAAGCCAATGGTAAGCCAGTAACCCATTGCCAGGGTTGCATGGGTACTATGCAGTGTATTATTCTATGCTTTCTTTCCTCCTGTGTGACCCAGGCCCTGGCTGTCTGCAGGGCCCTCTCCTGTACTTGATCTTACTCTTTCCTCCCTACTTTCCTTCCTTCCCCTCTCCGGCTTAACTCCAACAGCGGAACTTTGCTCACGGAAAAAGTAGGGACGGTCCTGGTCACCAAGACTTGCCCAGTGAGTGAACTGGGACTGAATTCACTATCCCCATTTCCGAAGGCCTCTCCTGTCCAGAAATGGTGTGCATTGCATCAGGAAAGAACAGTTTTTCAGCAGCCAGGTTTCCACATCTCCCTCCTCCACCAACTTCCCCTGTAGCAGAGTGGAGCAAGCCAATGTTTGCTGACATTTGGAGTGTCATTGAATGATCTTACACTCTTATTGAACTGTCAGCTTAGAGAAGACTTGGGGCCCTGCTCCCAGCTCCCTCCAGGAGGTCAGAGCTGTCACTGAGGAGCCAGAAGAATACACACACACATACACACACACGCATGCACGCATGCATAAACATACACGTTTACTCATGTGAATGAATATACCCAAGCAGGCATACCCAAAATTGTATGTATGTTTCCATTCATACAAATGGGTGTGTATATATATTCACATAGTCACCTTCAGAAATACATGGCAATGTACACAGGTACAAATACACTTATACATTCCTATTCATAAAGCATTAAGACACATGCATATGTATATATAAACATACCCATCTTCATCAGTAAACACATATTCTTGAGTGCCCTCTGTGTTCTAGGTACTGTACCAGGCCTGGAGATATAACAGAAAAGATGGATATTAAATAATTCTAATTGTGTTGTAAGTCCTGAGTCGTGTTGTCATTTGATAAGGGGGCCTGATTTAGGGGGTCACAGTCAGAGAATGGTTTCCTGAGGAAGGGTGTCTCAGCTGAGATCTGAAGGATGAGTAGGAATTAGCTAAGCATGTGGCAAGGCCCTGAGATAAGGAGAAGCCTGGCAGCTTCATGGGACTAGAATGTAAGTGCCACGAGAATGGAGAATTTTTGTCTCCTCTGTTCACTGTTCTGTCCTGATCACTTTTTTTAATGTTTATTTATTTATTTTGAGAGAGAGAGAGAGAGTGCACGCAAGTGGTGGTGGGTCAGAGAGAGAATCCCAACAGGCTATGTGCTATCAGCACAGTGCCCAACATAGGGCTCGAACCCACAAACTGTGAGATCATGACCTGAGTTGAAGTCAGGAGTCGGATGCTTAACCGACTGAGCCACTCAGGCACCCCTGTCCTCATCACTTTGAAAAGTTCCTGGCACACAGTAGATGTTTAGTCATTATTTGTTGAATGAATGATAGTCTGGAGCATAGTGAGTGTGAGGAAGAGAGGAGAGTTGCATGGGATGAAACTAGAGGAGGAGGCAGGGGCTTGTAGGTCACACTTTAGATTTTGATCCTTATCCTTAGGGTAATGGGAAACTATTAAAGGACACTAAACATAAGAAAGGTATCATCTGATTTGCATTTTGAAAAAGCTCTTTCTGGATACAGTATAGAGAGTGCTAAGAGTTGATATGGGGGGATCAGTACTGGTTTCTCTTAATGGGGTTATAGTTGGCATGTTAGGATGGCAAATCATTGTATGGGCAACATTGCTGAACTTGTAGCATCTCTGTTCCCCCAGTTCACTGAATGCTAGTAGTGCCTTTCACCAAGTCATTGTGACAACCAAAAACATTCCCTCCCTGCCATGTACACATACATTTCCACGGGCCTAGACAGGGGTGGGAATGGGGAGGCACTGTCCCCTAGGTGAGAACCACAGAATTAGACCATTGCTATATAGTCCAGGTGAAAGTTGATAATTATTGGGATTAAACTTATAGCAGTGGAAATGTAGAGACATGGATTGGTTTTACAGTGTTAAATGGTATAGTCAGTTCTGCTATAGTGCCACATAGACCTTTTTAAGAATCCCCATGCTATGAAAAGTTGTAAGAAAAAGTTGCAATAAAAATGGGGTTAGGAGCATAATACTCAGAAACTTCATCAGTGACATATGAAAAAGATAGGAATCTAAAAAGAATGGTAGCATAATTTTACACATGTTAAATGGTTAAGAAATACATAAATACTACAATAAATATGGCACTCTACCTTGAAAAAACCCCGAGGTTTGCTTGGCAGTGGGCATGAGAAAGGTTGCAACTTGGGAGTTATTATGAAGTGGTGGAAAGAGAGTTCTCTGGAATCAGTTGGAAAGTTGTAGCCAGATGGATGCAGTGTATAATACATGTGGCAATCTAGGAAGCTGCTATCTGTTTGAAGTGTAAGCATGTGTATATTTTGCATATTCTTACACAGCTCTCTTTAGGTGGGTATACTTTCCTGTGTTTATAGCTTATGGACAAAATCACACATAAACAAATGCAAAATTTGCGTTATGCTCAACTGTTTACTAATACATTGCATTGGAGTGAATTTGCTCTTTCAAAACCAGTATTATAGCAAAACTGACTATACAGTAGATACAAAATCGTGATTGATTGGCTGTGAAGGTTGATGATGGAGGAGGAAACCACAGTGACTCTAAGGTTTATGATTTGAGGAACTGGATGAATTGGAATGAATGTACTGATGTCATGGAAGAAGGAGAAGTTTATAGATTAAAAGAGAAGACGAATTGGGACATGCAGAGTTTAGATGCTTTTCAGACATTCTTGTGAAGCTGTTGAGGCGGTAGTTGAATACAAAGATATGGGATTCAGGGATAAGGTCTGGCTAAGAGGTACAGATTCAGGGGATCTCTTGGCGGATGAGTGATCATTGAAGCCATGGGAGTGGAGTATACAGGGTGAGAAGAGAGAAAAGCCAAGAATGAGCACTGAGAGATACCTACACTTGATACATAGAGGAGGAAGAATCAGACATAGAGAAGAAGGAGTGGTCACCGATAGCAGTGGTAAAAGTTCTTGTTTATTGATCGCATCTTGTGTGCTAGACCTGTATTGTCCGGTATAATTGCCACATTTTTCATTTATTTCAGTTTTTATTTCATTTTATTTTCAGTACTTTGAAGTATATTTAGAACAACCTGGGTTGGTGAATTTACGTTTTCAACTGTTAACTGTTTAAAATCTAAATACAGATCTAGTATTTCTGATGATGATTTAGCATTTGAATTGAGATGTATTGTAAGTGTCAATTGCACACTTAAATACACAACAGTTCATTAATTTTTATACTGATTACTTGTTGAAATGATTATCTGTTATTTGCATATCTCTATTTTTCACATTTAAGGTTGAGAAAACAGGCACGTAGTGTTGATGAAACTTGCTCAGTGTCCCACGACATGGCAGAGGTAGAACTTAAATTTAGTTTTGCTTGACTCTTTGTGCTAAGGAGAGTAAACAGGGTAAAAAGGAGAGAGTAAAGAGTGATAGAGAAGAGGTAGACCAGGAGAGTGTGGTGCCACAGAAACCACAGAAAGAAAGAGTTTTCAGGACAAGGGGACTGGTCATCTCTCAGAGAGCCGCATAAAAGAAAGACTGAAATACAAGCACCAGACTGAGACACAAGGACCTTGGTGACCTTGGTGAAAACGCTTGATGGTGTAAGAGGGACAGGAGCCAAATTGGAGTGAATTGGGGGGTAAATGAGGTGACAGAGAAATTTTAACCTTTTTAGAAATGTGGCTTTGAAGGAGAGAGAAAGGACAAGCACCATGAGGGGGCAAGTGTGGGGTTGAGGCAGGTGGCACGTTTTAAGATGGGAGACATGTGCTTGTTTGTAGGCACTCTTAGAGAGGAAAGTTTGAAAATATAGGAGTGAGAGATGTTGAGAGAAGATGGGATGGAGAAAACAATGGTATGGAAACTGGCTGTCTGCAGGAGGAAGGACCCCCTTGTCTTGTGAGGGGGAAGGAGAAGATGGATGCGGTAGATGCAGAAGGTTGGCAGAATTGATGGCAAGTTGAAGTAGTTCCCATCTGATGGCTTTTATTTTTCTCTGTGAAGTAGATGAGTCATTTGCTGGTAACTAATAACAGAGGACTGGGAAGGTTTGTAGAAAGTCAGAAGGATTGCTGTAGTTTTAGTAAAGGAAAGAAGTGTGAGCCGACTTGAGAAGTATAGTAGGATTTCTAGGCAGTGTTGAGAGTCCCATCTAGGTTGATGGCATTAATTCCTAGTGGAACCACTCCGTTCAGTTGTAGGACTTTTCTTTAGCAGAGCTCCACTGCCTGTCTGTAGGGATGCCGAGAGCGTACATTTAGATTCATCCGGGGTGGAGACTTTCCCAAGAAGTGTGATGAAAGGAACAAAGGAGTTGTTGAAGATACTGCCAGGATGAACTATGATATCTCAGCTGGATGCCGAGGAAAGAGAAAATAGCAGGGGGCCTGACGGATATGGAAAAAGTAGCTGGGTCCCTGTACGACGACGAGGAAAGGTGTATCAGGTGTAGTCGAGCATGCCACATGGAAAGATAAGAGATTATGATTAGAGTAGGCTATCTGAATTAGTGATTTCAGAGATGGGGCAGTTCTTGGTGTTGGCAGGTTCCAAGGTGTGCCCGTGGGAGTGAGTAGCTAAGATTGGGTGGAGGAAAATGTTAGTGCAAATAAGAGGTCAAGAAATGGATAACTCAGATGAGACTTCCATACGGAAGTGAGTATGTGTATGCACACATGCACGCATAATGTATACATTCTCACTGCATATGCATGGACACATAGGGATAAGTATAAACAAATATATGCCTCCACGTATACATATATAGTTCATGCGCATTCAGACCAAACCATGCAAGTGCATGCATATACAGTCACATTTGGTCTGGAATTCCCCCCGGGCCTGTTCAGGTGGGCTTTTGGGAAAGCAGGCAGACAGTCTTAGGAGGATTCTGAGTCGGTCCTGGCAGACAGGGCTCAGCCAGTCATGCTCAGAAGTTGTAGGGAGGGGTCACCTAGAATTTAACAGACCCGGATATACCAGGTATGGTGCTTGCTGCTCTACTTTTCCTCTGCCATCTGTGCTATCTACCTGGTTGTAATTTCTGGGTGCTCTGAAGAGGATGGGGTGGCGACCAGCTGTGAAAGAGAGAATAAGGAGGAGGAGACCTTCTTGGATCCCTCCAAAAAGGAGAAGCATTCCTCCAAGAAGCCTTTCTGTCTCCCCCACCCCCCTCCCCTGAGAGCAGACAGCAGGAAAAACTGCTGAAGGGAAGGTTGGTGTCTACGATTGAGTGCGACTTTTCCTGACCTTGGAGCATTCAGAGTCCCAATCAGTGCAGTAATAAATTAAGGGCTTATGGAGGAATAAATTCTTGGCCTTAATGAAGTTCTTTGCTGGGGGCCATAGGCAGGTCAGCAGGTCGGGATGATGCAGATTGGAGGCTCCAGCGAGTGGGCTCAGTCAGCTGGGAAGCCATCAGGAGTGAACAGATCTGAAAGTCTGTTGGTCCGGTCACTATTTTGGAGCCAAGGGGATAAAGCTGGTCAAGTTATAGGCAGCTTGACAGAGGCTAGGACTCTTTATGGAATGGTGGCTACATGGTGCCAGCTGCAGAACCCCTCCATTGGGGCTATTCAGAAGCTAATTTGCAAAAAACAAGAACAGAAAACCCCCGAAAACCAAGAGAGGGGTGTGGAGGTCTGGAGTCCCTACAAGGTGTTTGTTTTTATTTTGGAGGGCGAGAGGGCTATAACAAGACACATGCTTCCGGACCAGTAATGGTCAGAAGCAGACAGACCATGGCCAGGTCTTTGGCATCATCCAAAGTACAGAGCATTGTCCATGGGACAATTATGGGCTGCTATCCTAGTGGGAGAGCCCGCTCTCAGCCAGGTAGATCAGGGCCTCTAGCTGTCTTTGGGAAGAAATATGTGTACAGAGGACAGGACACAGAGCACCAGGTATAAATGAGGGAGAGGTGAGGACACAAGCATGGGACAAAGAGAGGTGAGTGGGAGAGCAGCCTGGAGTGCTTGCTGCTGGATTTGATGCTCAGGTCCCGGAGGGGCTGGTCTTGGGGGCTAGAGGCACATGGATTGTAGAGCCAAAACTAGAACCCAGGCCTCAAGACTTCACATCCTGAGCTCTTTCTCCTTTCTTCCTGCCCTCTGCAACATCTGCCCTTGGGAGTGAGCTCTTGGGATATAGTTAGGGTAGCAGGGGGAATAGTGCTGTATTTGGAATCAGGGGCAGCTGGAGCTAGAGAGAATGTCTCCTTTCTTATCTCCCTGCCCCCATGGTGTAGTGCCCTGCCTGGCTTTTCCTTTAAATATGTCTTACAGCTGTCTGAACTCTGAAATTTCTTTCACTCCTTCCCTCGCCTTGTTAACATGTGTTGCCTTTGGGGTAATCAGGGAAAAAATATTATGTCCTTTTACAATTACCGGGTTTTGGAATATTAAAATGTCTCGCTGCATCGGCACTGTTATTTTGATTGGTATTCTAACCTTTGACTAGCCCATAAAGCGCGCCGCTCCTGAAGCCAATATTGCAGGACTGAAATTTAATTCCGAAATGATTCCAGATAATAGGGAGACAGATAATATATGCATGAAGGATATTATGTTTGGACTAACTGCAGCAGGGCCAGGGCTGGGGAGCTGAATAATAGCCCAGAGTGAGTTATAATCTGTGGGACAGAAATGCCTTACTGTCAGGGCCAGGAGAGGAACTCTTAAATCAAAGGCACAGGAAAGGGTGGGATTGCAGTGTGCTTGTTTTGACAGGAAGAGCACTGGAGCCAAGTGGGTAGGTATGGAAGGCTGTGGCCCATCCCTTCTCTTGAGCAAAGTACCCAAGGCCCTGGATGAAGTATCTCACTGCAGCATCCCTATCTTTGTATTTCCCGTCCCTCTAACATTCTGGCCATATCAAACTTCTTGCCATTCTTCCAGTATACTCTTCAAAGGGACTGTTTTCGCTTCCCTTTGCTCATTCTGTTGCCTTTGCTTACGTTGCCTTCCCCCCCTTTTTTTGGTGCGTTGGGAAAACTCCTGTTCATCCTTCAAAACCCTCTTCTGTGAAGGCTTCTCTGACGTTCTCCCACCCCTGGTAGAAATAGTCAATCACCTTTGTATGGTTTCAGTACTTTTTATAATGAGTGTATCACATCCACTTGTAATTATCTGCTTCCATGTTTGTATTTCCTGCTAGAGTGAACTCTTTGGGGTCTACATGGCATCTATCTCTGTATTTCGAGTACTCAGCACTGGACTTGGTACACACTAGGTATCAACAAGAACTAACTGAACTCACACTGAATACAGGGCTGGACTAATGAGCTCCAGAGTCCAGATGCCTATTCCCCTGCCAGATTTCTCAAACAAATAGGCTTAAGGAGGTTAAGTAACTCGCCCAAGGGCACGTAGCCAGGAAGAGGTAAAGCTAGGATTTGAACCCTACTAGGAGTATTCTTTTCCCCAGACCATATATCTTAGGCAGGTGGGCAGTGAAGGAGTTGGAGGCCAGGGTTGGAAAGACAGAAACCCACTAACCTGACTCCTTCCTTTCATAGCTCAGGACTTGAGTCCTCTTTGCTAGAGATGGCATTGGTTCTTAACATTCATGTGTCACAGGTCCTGGGGTATTGTGCCTCCTGTTACTGCTAATGACCTTTGGACAATTATTCCACACAAAGACACTTCTCTACTGTGCATTTGTAACTAAGGATCAGGAAAGTACCTTAAGAAAGGTGCCTACTTGTGGTTTTGGAGAGCTCTTAGGGAGGTAGGCAGGCAGAGTACATGGAGCTCTTAGTTATGTCAGAAAACTTCACAGACATTCCCTTCCCCCTTCAGCACTTGGTGGAACTTGGGTTTGGGTGTTTAGAGATAAGATAAGGGAAGTACATAATAAAAAAGCTACAGTGAATTTGGTTGGCTTTCAAGTGGATTTGTATTTTGTTAATTACAACACTGTCTGCATAAACCTACGTAATTAGTGGTATGGCTATATGTGAGCTATGTCCTTCACTTAGTCTTCAGGTGGTGCTTGGTGTGTACACCGGCCCCTGGGGATGTAGCTCATAGGCTGGAGACCGTTAATGCAAGAGAGAGAACTTTAGAACCAGACGAGTCTGGCTCTAACTTCTAACATTGCTACCAGCTAGCTGTGTGACCTGGAGCAAACTCCTTAACCTCTCTGAACCTACAAAAGATCTGGCTAATACCTGACACACAGAATGTAGACTCTGGAGTCCAGGAGGCATGATTTAGAATCTTGACTGCATTTAACTGGCTGTGGGGTTTTGGGAAAATTACTTCTTTCAGCTTCAGTATCATTCTTTGTAGAAGAGGAAAAACAGTACCCATTCTTAGAGTTGTCTTGGGCCTCTGCTCTTCCCCTGTCCTCGTACTGACCACCAGGACTGATGTGACTAGGCTATAGGGGTGAAGGAGAGAGGAGTGCAAGGTAGATATAGAAGACTTTGTGTGTAGGAGCTAGGAAAAAGAGGCTCCCCCGGCAGAATTTGCGTGAGCACCAGCGAGGAAGAGCCTCATGCCATCTGTGGACTAGCTTACCCTTAGTGTGAAGGTAGTGAGCAGAGTTGACCATCTCATGTTCTTGACTCCAGCTGCCATCAGCATGGCTGCTGTCCAGTGGAGTGCAAAGTCACACTTACCTTCAGACAGTTCTTGGCTCTGTATGACCTTAGACAAGCTACTTGTTTTTTCAGAACCTTGGTTTCCTCCTTTGTACAGTAGAGATAATTAATAATAATGAAGTAGTAACTGCTCTAAATGCTTTATATGAAGTCACTCACTAATTCTCAGTTCTGTGAGATAAGTAGTATTATTAGCATCTTACAGATGAGGAAACTGACATACAGACAGGTAAAGTACCTTTCACAAGGTTCAGCAGCTAGTGAGTGATGGAACAGGTACCCGAGTCTAGGCAGTAGACTCCAGATACAGTGCTCTTATTGCTCTTGTTGCCTCCAGTGCAGAGGAGGGAGGTGTATCTCCTCTGGGCTGTAGGAGAGAAAGTCAACAAAGATTTCACTGAAACATTTGACTTGGGCCGTGAAAGTTTTCAGGAGACAGGGTGGGAAGGGCACTCCAGGCGGAGGGAGCAGTATAAACAAAGGCTGGGAGGGGTGTGGCAGCTTGCTGGATCGGAGAACTGTGTACCGTAGTTTTCAGGTTTTTTAAGCTACTGATGTGGGCCCACCGTGTGTATGCCTTCTCCCAGAGAAATGAGAGCAAGCTAGCACAGTAAAGTACCATTGCCCGATGTCTAGATGGAGACAGCCTAAGCCGCCTTCTAAGAATGGGGCAGTCACTCCAGAAAACTGCCATGTTCGTGTCCATGTGAGGGAAGAAAGAACCTATGGGCCCAGGATAGCAGGGAGGGAAAGAGGGCACCATGCCTTGTAGCATTTTTGGCGCTGGGCAGTCCAACACTGCTGTGCCAGAAGACCTCCACATCCTTACGGCAAAACGTGGCAAATTGCAAATGTGAAGAATCCATTAGGTCATGTTTGTAAAGCTTTTAGAAAAGTGCTGACACTTGGTGTGTGGGTGGGTAACCTAGCACACTCTTGGCCAGGGAGCTAGCCCACCTTGTTCTGCATCCTCGGTAAGAGTGGCCACAAGGGGAAATGGAGCAGATGAAGCATTCAGCTCATGGCAGCTGGGGTCCTCAGTGAAGTTCCCTGCCGCTGCTTCAAGTCGACCTCTACTCTGGAATGCTTGCAGTGTCCTTCATGGCAGGTCTTTGCAACAAGGCCCGCTGCGTGATCTGTCTGCCTCTTGCTGATTGCTGCTCAGAGTCTGCGCCCTGTCAAGTGAGGCTGCCTCTTTCTCCTGGTCCCACCGTGGGCCTTCCTCTGTCTTTCTCTTGTGTCCTTGAGGAGGTGAATTCTGAGAACAAGAGAGTGTGTGAGCTCTCCTGGGTCTGTTTGGAGCTTGGATTTAAGCGTAGGCATCCTGACTATAGAGCCGGTACTTTCTTTTTTTATATTTTTTTAATGTTTATTTATTTTTGAGAGAGAGAGAGAGAGAGAGAAAGAGCAAAGGAGGAGCAGAGAGAGGGGGAGACACAGAATCCAAAGCAGGCTCCAGGCTCTAAGTTGTCAACACAGAGCCCGACGTGGGGCTTGAACTCAGGAACCATGAGATCATGACCTGAGCTAAAGTTGGATGTTTAATTGACTGAGCCACCCAGGCACCCCTAGAGCCTATACTCTAACCCTTGGGCTAGCTTCTAGGGCCCAGAGTAGCCCAAGGTCCACACCTCTTGGTTATTTTGTGTGGCCTGGTCTGTCCTTGTGCAGGACCACGAGCCACTTGAGAATAGGGACTAGATCTCATTCTTGAATCCACCAGAATTCCCAATCCACAGAGTCAGACAAGCAGAGGGGATGTCAGGAATAAGTAGAGGCATAGAGATACTGTGGAAGAGCTGAGGGCAGTTGGGGAGAGAGGCGAGGCGAGGGAGAGGTTGACCCGTTAACACTCAGTGTTAAGTCTGAGAGAAGTAAAGGAACCATGAGTTACTCTGCCTTCTCCCAGGCTTCTGTTTTGTTTCATTTTTTTCTTTTTGTATTTTGTTTTGTTGTTGTTGTTATTGTTACTGCTTCTCTGGACCCTGGAACCCAGAAGGAATTACAGAAAAGGAGAGGAAAGGACAAAGAGACTTGTTTGAAGGCAGAAGTCACAGCCCTGCCTCCCTTCTCCTTCCCACATTGCCCTGCTGCCACTCTGGGAAGCAGACCTCATCTGTCAGTATCTATAATAGAGCACCAGCATTTTGAGCCCCACTTGGTGCCAGTCTCTGTGCTAGGTGCTTTACACACTTATTACATTTCATCTTCACAGCTACTCAGCAAGGAGGGAGCTGTTGTCCCTGTTTTATGGGTGCTGAAATGGAGACTAAGAAGCTTGCTCAAGGCCACATGACCAGGATGTAAATTCAGGTTTTCTCCTTTCCTGGCTTCTTTCTTGTCACTTGTCCCATAGCAGATACCACCTGAAGGCAGTTCCTCTGGTCTGGCCTGGTTGGAGCAGGAGGCTGAGGCAAACGCATACCAGCCATTACTAGTTGTATGGTCAATGAAAGTCAGTGATTGGGGAAGGATAGGGATTGGCCTCACACTCCAGGTTTCTTGGGAGTGACACCTATTTAATGGAGATCTGTCTGTGTGTGTGTATGAGGGTGCACCCAGGTGTAAATGGATGTCTATTTGTGTTTTAAAAAGTGTATTTCAGGAGATCCTGGGTGGCTCAGTTGGTTAAGCATCTGAGTCTTGATTTCTGCTCAGGTCATGATGTGATAGTCCTGAGATTGAGCCCCACTTTGGGCTCTGCGCTAACAGTGCAGAGCCTGCTTGGGATTCTTTCTCTCCCTCTTTGTCTCTTTCTCTCAAAATAAATAAATAAATAAACTTAAAAAAAAAATGAAGTGTATTTCTCCATGTGGGAGCTTTCTGTGTCCACTCAGGTATTTGCACATGCCCACATCTAGGAATATGGGTAAGGGTGTATGTATGGAGTCTGTGGAAATATGTACCTACCTGGAGGTGGGCAGATGAGGCCCTCATCTCCAGAGAACAGCACAGTACAACACAAAGAACCCTGAGCTGAACTTGAAGCTGGAAGATAAAAGATACGGGCTCTGGTGTTGGGTCACTTGCCTTTTCTGAGCCTTAGGTTTCCTCATCTAACAAATAAGGGAGCTGGACGAGGCCATCTCTTCTACCTTTGCCATTCTGAGAGCACTCATGGTACCTTAGGTTTCCTCTTGTTTGTTCTCAGTAGAAAATGAGACAGATGTAAGGAAGGTGAGAGAAGTTCCCCTTAAGCCTTTATCTACTTTGATCTTGAGCCTTGGGACTACTCCACTATCCCATTGGGAAAAGTTAAAGGTCCGGGGAATGCAGAGCATTGCTTGGCATCAGGTCAGGAGAACTGGGGCTCAGATAATGAAGAAGGGTTTGGATAGCTGGTCCTGTCACAGTTTGGGGTGGCCTGGACTAGACTGAATGGCATTGAGGCTTTGGGCTTCTCCGTGAGAATATGGGGTGAGGCAAAACTTGTTGTCTCACTGCTTCTTTAGGCCTCTCACTATCCTAAAGGCAGGATGAAGCACAGATCCTTCTTTTGGCCTTAAGTCCCCTCTATTGATTGTCAAGGCAGGTGCAGAGTGAAGGTCACCTGGAGACCAGAACAAGTAGCTGGACATATGTTCACATTCATATGGGACTGTGCTGGTTCAGCCCAAGGTCTTTGTGTTAGCTCTGTTGGCCTGCTGTCAGCTCTCTTGGGGGAAGAGTGGCTTAGGGTTGGATGCTAATTTTCCTTGGCTGATTCCTCAAAGCTGATTTGGGTGGCTCCCAGATATGGGACCTTTGGCTGTCTCAGTCTTCAGATGGAGTTATAGCCAAGGTTTTGTCTATTCTGTCCCATGAATTAGCCGTCAGTTCCCTGAAATTTCTCAATTTGGCTGGGGTCACTAGAGAGGGAATGGGCACTGTGTGGACTCATAGTGCAGTGTCCTTAGTGCTGGTTAGGACATCTGTCTGTAGGTTGATCAGCCTGGACCTAGGCCTCAGGTAGCCAGTGACTTGTGCTCTGCCTGTACCAGGACCTCTAAATTCACATTCAACCACCAGTCACTCAATAAAGCCCTGTGCATCGGGGCATTTAGACTCCGAGATGAATCAGGTCTAGTCTACCTATACAGAGCTCCAGGTCTAGCAGGGAAGATGGGTGGGTCAAGGCAAATGGGAAAAAGTACAATAGAGGTAATTAGGTATAGTAATAGGACTTGTGTGTTTAGGTGTGTTTTTAAAAATAATTTATTTTGAATTCAACTTTGTCCTGAGTTAGAATTCACAAAAGAGAAGAGTCCCTGTAAGCATGTTTTTGTGCTTATATGTCCCCTGCCTGTGTGATTTGATAAGCTCAGAGCTACTCAGATGAGCTAGTCCTGGTTGTAGCCAGGCCAGTGACTTTTTCAAGAGCCTTAAAGCAGGGCCCTCAAGAGACACTAGGCTGCCCTACTTGGTAAAGATGAGTGATCCTTCTGGGAAGATGAGATCCAGGCTAGCTGCTTGGGAAGTGCTTATATGTCAGTGTGGATAGGTGTGCCTATGAGTGTGCATAGGCATGAGCCCAAGTGTGCATAGGGCACCAGCCAGTGGTCTGTCTTCAGCACCATGACCAGGTCTTATGGTGCTAGACCTGGGCTTTGCACCTACTTGGCTGCTGGCAGGAGGACAGGCTGCAGGCAGATCCCAGGGCAACCCTGAGGCCTCCCCAGTGGTGTGTTTGCTGTGCCTAATTACCCGGCAGTTGTTTAACTATGCAAGCTGCATGCCTGCCTTTATTGCGCTGTGATTGCCGAGCTGCCTATGGGGAGTGTCATAAAAAGATATAAAATGCCCATTATCTGTCTGACGCCCTCCTCCTGGACTGTGGGTGTTTGTGTTTTATTTTATTTTTATGGCTCAAGGGAAGCTCTGCAGGAAGGAAAGGGAGGGAAGATGAGGGAGGGGAGAGGAGGCCCTACAGGAATTGGGGGCTGGGAGACTGAGGAGCCCCTTTCGTACGGTGGTCAGCCGTGAGCTGAAGGTCTCTCTTGACCAGAGGGGAGAAGTGGAAATGACAGGTCTCTGGAGCCAGGACAGGGTGCTTAGGAAGTAAGGCCCAGACCTTCCCCTCTTCATCTACCTGTACATCCTGTAGCTTGTGTTCCCACCCTACCTCTATGCTGGCCTCCTCCCTGCAGGTAGGCCCACTGCCTTGGGTGCAAGGCAGTCTGCAGAGGGTTCTGTGAGTGGGCTGTGGGAATCGTCTCTCATTCCCACTCAGGTCTTCACTGGCTTTGATAACTGGAATTGCTTGCTGGCTTCCTGGAGCACCATGACTTTCTTTGGGACAAATACCTTGGATACTACCACCTGCTCCTGAAGCTCCCCACCCGTATGGCTTCAGCTCCCCTTTTCTTGCTAGTCACTACAACTTGCTCATGCCACACCTATCCAAGGTTCACTTAGGGAAACCTCCTAGACCAGGAGAGGGAAGGGAATTAATACAATTCAAACACTTGCCCTGTGCCAAACAGAACCTACATAAGTCACTGAGACAGAAATCAGAGATCGGACAGGGACCCTGCCCATCAAGAACTGGTGCTATGTAACCAGAATGCCTGCTTCACAGTAGATGTTAAATCAAGGTTTGTCAAAGGGGACTGAATTCAACGTGGTCATTCATTCCTTCATTTTCATTCGGTAAATGGTTGTTGACCACCTACTAGATAAGGCACTCTGCCAAGCACTGAGGATAAGATAGGGAGCAAAAGAAAAAAATTCCAGCCCTCATTGGTCATTCAAGTTTATTGGAAGAAAAATTGAAGGATTTAAACCCTGGCTTTGTAACTCCAAAGACCATGGCCTTTCAACTGTGGCATGTTGTTTCCCGTGCCTAAGCTGTCAAACCCCAAGCTATCCTGTACTGATTATCTAACTTCTCTACTTGAAAAATCTTGATGTCTGCTGTGTGAAATCCAAGCTCTCTAGCCTGTGTCTTGAAACCCCTGTGGGTTTTCAACTATACCAAGATAGCCTGCATGGTCACCCCCAGGCCTTATTCACATTTTTTCCATTTACCTGGAATGCCCTTTGCTGCATTCTTGCCTAGTGAACTGCTTATCCTTCAAGACTTAACTCTGCGTCCTTTGTGATGACTTTGAGTTTCCCATTGGGAACTTCCTTCTCCTTCAGACACCTATATTAAGTGCCTATGTACCGTGGTAGAGCTTCCTGGCTTTGTTCACTTAGGTGGGCCTGCTGTGTGGGCTCTCTGCACTTCTATGGTAGTGTTGTTGACCTATAATTCACATATCATATAATTTACCCATTTAAAGTGTACCATTTTCAGTATTTCTTAGTATATTCCTGGGGTAGTGCAACCATCATCACCATCTGAGTTTAGCACATTTTTGTCTGCCACTAAAAGAAACTCTGTTAGCAGTCGCTTCCCGTTTCTCCAAAGTGCCCCAGCCCTAACCAACCGCTAATCTATTTTTGGGCTCTATAAATATGCCTATTCTTATAATCCTGTGAATTTCTTGTATGTGGTCTTTTGTGATGGGCTTCTTTCACTTCGCATCATTTCCAAGGTTCATCCATGTGGTACCATAAATCAACACTTCATTTCTTTTCATTGCTGAATAATACTCCATTGTATGGATATACCACATTTTATTTATCCACTCATTGATTGGTGGACATTTGGATTGCATCCTCTTTTTGGCTGTTTGTTATGAATAATGCTGCTATGAATATTTGTGTACAAGTTCACTTTACTATTTTTGCATATATTTTGTTTGTTTTACACCTGTCTGTCTTTCTGAGTAGATTGTGAGCTCCTGAGAGTAAGCGTCACTTCTATACTGTTCATTGCTATATTCCCACCACTTAGCTCATGGTTAGCACTCAGTAAGTGTCAGTGAATGAATACATGCATGCTTTCTAATTCTCTTCCCCTTGGGATATAATAGCAAATCCCCCAAGCCACTCTGCCCCCAGTATAACTATTCATATATCTGCCACCCATGCTGAGGTGTAAGTTCATTCATCAGTGTTCTGGACCATGCCCTTCCCATTCCACTATTGGCCTCTCTGGTGTAAGTCCTTTGCCCAACAATAACTGATCTGAGAAGCTTTCCTGAGTTGCCCCCTTGATGGCAAGTAAGGTCAGTAAGGTTTCTGGCTAACTCAACACTGAGGCAGAGACTAACTCTACCCTACCCCCCACCCCCACTCCTGCTTCCCTCTTCTCCTGAGGGACCCTGGATTGTTTTATACAAGGAGGGAAAAACTTATCCAAAGAGGGCAGAAAGGCCCTGGGGGAAATGTTGAGCTGGGTGGCTTCCTGGCTGTAGGCCAGGCTGGCTTTGTGATAGCTCCAGACGCCTAGGCATCTGAGAAGAAGAGGTTGCCCCTACCATTCCAGTTAGTAGTCCATATGAACCAGGTCTGTAAAAGAAAAGGAATTTCTAGAACCAGTAGCCTCTGAGAGATTAGTAAAACCAATATTTCTCTTTTCTTTGCACTTACCCTAATAGTTTGAGCCCATAATTAGAATTGGGCTTTATTAGGCTAATTAGGAGGTAGGAATGATGGCAGGAGGACATGTGGAGATGCATCAGGGTGGTGGGCAGTAAATCTAGGGTTTTAATAGGTTTGTTCCATAATCAGGTGGTCTGAAAGACTGACTGGGTGGCTGGGCCCCCTCCCCTCCCTTCCTTCTATTCCCATCACTCCTTGAAGTGGCCTTCACACTTTGCCGTCCTTGTCCTCGATACTGGCGGCAGCACTGGGATATGGGGGACTCAGGAGGGAGGGAGGAGACCCCACCCGGAGCTTCATTGCCTATGCACACGCCGTCCAGCCTGGCGGCATGATTACCTTGCTGAGAAATCCGTCCAGGCGCAGGGCTGCTGATAGCAATCATTGATTAAGAGGGTAATTGTCCTGAAAATTCAGATTGATCAGAAGGCAGAAATGATAACTTGTGTAACTGTGTTTAAAGCCACGTCCTGTCAATAGACGAGACTGAGATGTATCGCGCCAAGAGGGGGGCAGAACGGATGGGTGTGTGCAGGCGGGCGGGCGCTGCCATCCTTCTCTCAGGGCTGAGCAGGATGTTTCTTGTCAGTAACCTGGACTATTGGAGATTCAATCACTTTTATCTCCCCCTCTCTCTCAATCCAAATGCCTTTTCATATTAGGAAATTAGAATCGGCCCTGCTCATGCAAGATTTATTAGCTCTGCTGAGCAGTCACACCGAAGAGTAAATGATTTTGCTTTGCTGGAGCTTTTTACACATTAGGACCCAACTTCTTCCCCGCTCTATGCCATTGGCTGCCTGGAGGAGTGGGCTCTAGAACTAGATACTCACGGAGCGAGCTTTCAGAGTCTGATTTAGGGGGAAAACATCACTGGAATCTGGCTTCATGACCTGACAGAGACCCTGTTGTGTCTGGCTGACTTCCTTCTATCTACTCACCAGACAGGTCCCTTACTGGGGTCTAGGTGGTCCCTCTTAATTGAGGCGTCAAACCCCCTGAAGGCATGAGGTTCATCCCTCAGAATTGGATGACTTGGTGGAGGCTTACCTGAGGGGTTGGCGCTGAGTCTATGCATTGAGTAAATATTGGCAATAGAGGCGGAGGATGGAGGGGCTGCCGTGACTTCTCTTCTCAGAGCCTAGGATTGTCCTCCTGTCTCGCGTGGGGCTACAAGGGCTAGAGCATCTCTCTGAACCCCTGGGGAAGTTGTGAAGGAAGTTACCTGGGAGTTTAGAGCATGGAAGCTGGTTAGAGCAAGTTTTAGGGTGTCTGGGCCTGCTGGCTGCCTGTGTCTAGAGGGCTGCAGGGTTGACTGGCTGAGGCTGTCTGATCTGCCAATAATGTGTGCTCTTAGGGAAGGAAGGGGCTGGGATCCATGCTTCTGGAATTCTCCTGTGGCTGTGGGTTTGAAAGCAGTATGGGCCTATGTGCCAGTTGAACCTAGCCTGCCCTGAAGATCAGGGTGCCAGTGGGCTAGGTTGGTTGTAGGGAGGACCATTGTCCTTCACTGAGACTGTATAATTCTCTCTCTTACCCATGCCCTTGGGTCACTTGGACTCATGGACAAATGTCAGTTGCTGTCATTCTTTCACCCTCTCTATTGTAGGTGTCTGATATTGGAGGCCTGGTGGAGCAGGTGAGGGTGGAGAGTTCTGATACAGTGCTGAAGGAAGGTTAACAGATTTTCTGGATTTTTTGTGAGAGGGGATAGGATCCCAAGGACCACCCTCTATCCACTTTACTCTTTTACTTGGCCCTATGAAGCTTCCATTTCTCTTGAGCTTTCAAGTTCCTTCCCCAAGCAAAGGGTTTCACCAAATGTGAGGATTGGGGCTGGAAGCGATGGGATCTCTTAGGAATGAGTGGTGGGAGTTGGTAGCAGCCATTTTGATCCAAAAGGAGGGCTGTGTTCTTTACAGATGTAAAGTTTTCTATGTAAGAAATTCTGTACAACTTGCTGTACAATATTGATTCTCATCTGGCATATTCTTTTTTTTTTTTTCTCTTCTTTTCTTTTTTTAGAGAGAGAGAGAGCATGCACAAGCTGGGGAGAAGGGCAGGGAGAGAGAGAGAGAGAGAGAGAAAAAGAATCTTAAGTAGGCTCCATGCTCAGCGTGGAGTCTGATCTAGGGCTCAATCCCATGACCCTGGGATCATGACCTGAGCTGAAATCAAGAGTCAGATGCTCAACCAACTGAGCTATCCCAGTGCCCCTCATCTGACATATTCAAATCAGGTTCAAGTCAATAAAGTTTTTAGAATATTAAAAAAAAAAAAATCCACTTTGCCCCATTCTGATGGATTGTGAAGGGAGTAGGCGCCCAGAAGAGGGCTTCCCAGGGCAGAGCGCCTCTGCCTCTGCCACTGAGCTAGGCTTGCTGGCTGCGTAGGAGTTCTTTGCAGTTAGGAGGGAGGGTCCACCCTTGTTTGGCTTAGTCTTCTGCTAGGGCTAGTGTGGGCAAGAATGGAAGTGCCTTGGCCTGTGGGCCTGGGAATAGAGAACTCAGAATTCTGATAGACTCCCAGTGGAGTAAGAGACACAGATCGTCACTACAGGGTGATGTAAATGATGTTGCTTTCCAAAGCCCAGAAGAGGGAGTGCCTGAATTCTTCTGGAAGAGCTCAGACAGGCATCCAGAAGTGGGGCCTCAAACTGAGTCTGTGAGGAGGATAGGGAGTGTGCTATGGAGACAAGCATGGGTGAGCCTCTGGGCAGAGAGAACAAGGAGAAGAGTCACAGATCAGTTGTGTTAAGGCTAGGGCTGGGACCCAGTGGGATTTATTTTCCCGGGCATACTTCTCCATCATAATTTGATGGTATGGGGCACACCTCAGTTTTAGCAAGCCTGGGTGGTGCCTACTTTCACCAGCTAGCTAGGCTGCTGGGGGTTAAGGGCCTTAGATTGCACCTGCCAGGGCTTTAAGTCAGAGAGATGTACAGGACAGAGCCTTAGGAAATGGACCCCAAGCCCTCCCTCTGCTCTGTTTCCTCTTCTGTTCAGCCTAAAGAGCAAGGCACGGGACCAGGCTAAGGAACCAGCTCTGGGGAAGCTTTAGGCCAGCTTGCCCCACCCTTGGTAAACCTGTTCCCAGCCCTGCCTGGGCCTAGATCCAGCCCGGCTGCCAGGGGCCCAATTGGTTCCTGAGCCTGGTAGGGAGGCTGGGAGGAGCCCATGAAACCGGGAACTCATTTTCACTGGAATTTGACCTAAAGCAGGATTGGAAGGGAAGAAAAGAATCTGAACAAAAGTGCAGGCAGGAAGGAGCTGTTAACGAGCCTTTCTTTCTCTTCAGGGACGGAGCGGAGCGCATAGCGGGGCGCAGCGGCCCGCTCTCCTCAGCGGCTCTCTGAGGTAGCTGTAGTCTCCGGCCGCTGCCTGCTCTCGCTCGCTCTCCTTTTTTCCCTCTCCTCTTTCTCGGCTCTCTCTATTATGGGGACTTGCTCCAGCTCTTTCTCTCTCTTCTGTCTCTCCTTTTGTTCTCTCTTTGTCTATTTATCACACTGTGAAGGTTGAAAGAGATGTTATTAATCTGGGAGAATGAAGGCAGGATTAGTGGTATGAATCGGATTTTGAGAGGTGTAATGATAGAAAGACTCGCTCGGCTGGCGGCCTGCGTGAGCTTGATAAATGGGGAGCACTCCAGACTGACTCGCGCCTTCCCCGCGCTGTGCGCCCTGCCCGCTGGGGCGTGCCGCGCTCTCAGATCTGCCAGCCGGCCCACCCCGCTCCTACCTGAACCGGAGCAAAAAGCCAAGGGTAAAGCAGACACAAATATCTCCCATCGCACTTGGAGACATCATTGCTTTTAGCACCCTTTTCAAGTAGAGCCCTGTTGAGTTCTCAAAGGACTGTGGGCAGAGGGAGTGGGGACCCAGACTTCTGCCTGCTTCTAGGGCCTGAGAGAGTGGAGCTCCCCTCCTGCCCCTGAAATGGATGTCAGGGGTCAGGGAGAGATAAGACAGTCCCCAGACCAATCAGGTAAGAGAACCAGACCCTATGTAATATGTAATTAAACAAAGTGCTATAGGGAGAACCATAGTATGAACCATGGAGGTCTGGATGGGACTTAGGGGAGGGAGGAAGAGAAATCAGGAAAAGGCTTCCTGAAAGTGGTATCCTGGCAGACAAGTAGGATTTGGAGAGGGTGAAGGAAGGCTAGTGTTTCAGGGGTGAAATAGCATAAGCAAAGGTATGGAATCAGAAATAAGCTGGACTCTTTCTTGTGGGAAATTCACCTCAGTTCCTGTGAATTTCAGATCAGGAAAAGACCTAAGAAATCAAGTAATTAAGCCCTTCACTTTCCAAAGAGGAAACACGCCTGGGGACTAGATTTGCCATTTCCTGAACTGATTTCCTATTTAAGTCCTGTTAGTTGTTCTAAAGGTGCCCCTTCCATCATCCCGGGATGATACAGTGAGCCTTTCCCTCTTCTGCCTTCTGTAGCTTTGGTCACATCTTTCCAACCTTCATCTTTACCATTAGGAGATCCTGGCTCGAGTTCATTGCTGCTTGGTCTCCAGCCCTTTCCCAGGATCCCTGGCTCAGGGTCCTCCTCACACCCTACCCCCAGCCCAGTCTGCAGTCTGTGTCAGAGTGCTTGTTCCAGCCAGCCAATTGCTGCTTGAGCAGTGAGGAGGGGACCAGGAGGCAGCACACCTATCCCGGGCTCCAGATGCCTCTGGGCCTGAGCACTTTTCTCCTTCATAATGAATGCTACTACAGTTCTCACTGATGGCTTTGATACGGTGACTGGGCACTTCCTAGCATCTGTATTCATTTCCCTACAAAGGGCTGTGAGTTCTTGAGGGCAAGGTCTACATGTAATTCACTTGAGTTGCCAGGGTCTGGCAGGCCTTCCCCAAATATGTGAGTCTTCAATGAATGAATGAATGAATGAGTTCAGCTGCTTGTGCAGTTTCTCTCTCTCCTTCCAGAAGAAAATGGCCTTGGTCCTCTATTAGCATTTCCCAGGCCTGACTACCCTTAGGAACAAGGAGGGGTAGGTGTGCAAAGGCGACTTTGGTACAGCACCCTAAGTTCACATTGCCTGACAGTGGTAGACCCTTGCATGGCTTCCCATTGCCTTAGGAAACAATATGAAACCCTTTATTGTGTTCTCTGAGGCCCTACATGGTCTGGGATCTCCTGCCTTCCTCATTAGCCACATGTCATATTTGCCTCCTATGCTCCAAGGATACCAGCCTTGGCTTGACTCCTTCCAAGTACTGTTGTAGTTTGCCCAAAGACCTTAGCATGCATCATTTCCTTGACCCCAAACCTCTCCCCCTCTTAGTCCATTGGTTTCTGCTTACCTGTCCTCAGGGAACCATTCCCCAACTAGGTCGGGTTCCTCTCTCCTGTCCTGTCCTAACAGCCTACATTTCTTCTTTGAGCTCCTACTGTAGGTATAACTTAGTGATTATTTATGTTGCTGTTTATTTAATATCCCCTTTCTCTAATAGACTGTGAAGCTGTCTGAGGACAGTACTGTGTCTGTATTGCTAACGTGTGCATGTGGCCTGGCATGTAATAGGCTGTCAGTATGTTTGTCATGAGTGAGTCAGTATGACTACAAAGCCTGCTCTTCCATCGTACCACATCTAAGTGGAGTAAAGGTGGCTGTGACAAGGGCGGTACGGGGGCCAGGGTGGTGGGTGTGCCCAGACAGGAGGCTCTTTGGGCCTCGGTTCTAGAGGCTGTAGTGTTTCAGCCTTCCATCTCTTGGCTTTTCTCTTTTCCCTCCAAACATCAGAAAAGAGAAGGGCCTCTTCTGACCCTAACGGCTTTTTTATTCTCTTTCTGGGTGATCTTCCCTGTTCATGTGCCACTCATACACATTTTTAGGACTTTCTTGTCTCAGCTCAGACCTCTGAACTGAGCTTCTGGCACACATGTCCACCTTTCCCAGGCACCCCGCCCCGCCACCGCCCCCCTTCGGTGTCCTACTGAAGCCCACCTTGGTCTTCTTGGTGATTTCCCTCCAGACCTGGTTAGGGTTTCTGCCTCAGGGCCCTTCTTGGAAGATCTCAGCCCCCCACTGCATGTGAGTTTATGTGTTGTTTCTTCTAGCTTGGAAGCTCCTTGAAGGCAGTGGCCTAGTCTACTTGATTTGTGTGTCTCTAGAACTTAGCACAGAGCTTGGCACGTGGTAGTTGCTCAATAATAAGTGTGTGTTACATGAGCAAGCCAATGAAGATGGAGGGAGGTCTGGGGTGAAGGTTTTGAACAGCCTTTTCATTTTTCCCAGGGAGAAAGAAAGTGAAGGTGTATGTGCTGTGTACAAGCAGGCACATGCTTTCGTGTGTGTGGGGTTGGTGGTGTCACATGTTCAATAAAGGATTATATTTTAATTTGGAAAGCACTTTAGAAACTTAAAGTGCTTTGCCTAAGTGCTGACTGCTATTAGTGTCTCCTTTTTATTAGGAAAAAGGACATGATTTTTCTCTTTTATCTTCAGGCCTGTCCAACTTCTGAGAGTCAAACTTAGCAAAATGCCTGCCCCTCACTGAGGACTAGTTACATGCCAAGTTCAAAGCTTTGGACTTGAAACACAAAATTCTGCTTTGCAGACTGGTTCTGACACCCCTGAGGGGATTAGCCCTAACAGCTCAGTATCAGGAAGGGGGGTGGGAGAGACAGGGTCATTTGACATAGTTCAGGCTGCAGTCCCAGGCCCCTCCCATCTCCATATAGGTCTGGGTAGGAGGACATAACAACTTGGACCATTTGGGGGGAAAGGGGAACAACTCCAGTGGTTATCAAAAACCCACTTGTCATGCAATATGAAGGACCAGACTTCAGAGAGAGAACTGGGGAGGAAGGGACCCAGGAACCATTGGGTTTGTTCAGCTCAGGGATTTTAGGACCAAGAGGCAGAGATATCACGGCTGTTGGACCTGGTGATGTTAAGAGCTGCCACCGCAGAGGGCTAGGTCAGAGAGAGGGAATATGTGTAGCAGTAGCAAGAAGAATTCTGATCAGGAGACTATGAGGCAGGAATTTGCCTTACGCCTTAAAAGCATTGGCCTTGCTAGTTTGAAGGAAAGGAAACTCCCCTCCCCGTGGAGAAGATTTAGTGCTGTAATGACAGGAGGTCTGGAAGGCCCAGCTCAGCCTTGTCATTGGGCCTCTCTGTGTGGTCTCTATCCCAGGCTCTTTCCTGAGCATCCACAAGGCAGCACCCTGGTCTCAGTCTGGCCTCTCTGCCAGCCCTGGATGCCGAAGTCTCTGCCCATGGCTGAGGCACTGGGAGGTGGGAGCTTTGGCCCATCCTGCTAGTGCCCTGCAGTTCCCAACTCCTACTCGGGCCCTAATCCGGGGAAGCTAGGGCGGGATGGGGTGAGGGGAGTACATTGAGCCTCTGCCTTAACTGAATTTCCATACCTCCTGTTGTTAATTATAGAGATGTAATAATGCGATTAGTGCACGATTAAAAAAAATCCCTGATATGATTACCATGGATTTAATATCACATGATATATCATTATATCGTTATGCAGTGACAGATGTAATTGAAATACACTTATTGGAGCCGGGGGTGGTGTTTCATTCAATCCCCAGCACCCCGGGGAGGAAAGGGCTGGCTAAAAAGAAGCAATGGGAGAGGAAATTGTAATGAAAACAAAGAAAACTCACAAGGTAGCTCTCACCCTGGGCAGCTGGCTGAGACCTTCAACTCTGTGACAGTGCAGGTGGAGCCCCAGAGAGGCCATCCTCTTCTGTGGGGGCTCAGGCAGCATGGCTTAGGAGCTCCTCTTGTCTGGTTCTCACCTCAGAAACCTTGGTGCCTCCACGTCCCCTCTGACTCAGCAACGAAGCAAGGGCTCTGGATTACTCCACCTGGGAATAGACTCAGGCCCCTCATGAGATCCAACTGACTTGGCAGCTGTCCTCCAAATGTTGTGGACCCTAGACCTGTGGTGCAGCTCCTGGCCTTTGCTGTAATGATGGTCCAGTACAGTAGAGGCGGCCGTCCTGTTGTGGGCCATGAGCAGGAAGACTAAGCACACAGAGACCGTAATTATCCCACTCAAGTTCTGTTGATGGAAAAAGAAGCAGCAGCAGCTCTGGGGACCCTCAAGTGTGTTGGTAGCTGGGGAACACTAATGAACTTGTAGAACTATCTGCTAGGGGTAGAGAGGATGGATTTTGTCACCTGATATGAGTGTCCATCCTTTTGCTGCTATACTTGTGCTGGCCAAGCCGCTGCTGGGCCACAGGAATGGAGGGGGAGCTATCCATAAAGCCAAAGAGCTCAGAAAAAGAGAAGGGGGGCAGAAACCATCTCCTCTTCTCTCCTAAGACAGGCAGCTGAGACCCCAGTTCTAAGGTTGGCTGTGGGGGGATTGCTGGTCTGCTGGGCAAGAATAACAGTGATTCTAGAAGGAGACTGGAGAGGTCAACAGGAGTAGTAACTCTGAAAACCAGGCCTTCGTCCTTGGCAAAATGAGACCCAAAGAGATGTCTGGTTTTCCCTTCCCTCAATGGAGACCATTTAGAGAAAAAGCAGATACAGCCCCTCCCCTTAAGAATCTCCCAGCATCGTGGTAACAGTTATGTAAACAAATCTGGTGTTACAGATGCTATTCAGAGTATGGGGTGGGGGGGAGTTAAAAAAGAGATGAGTCAGGGAAATCTTGGGAAAGGAAGGTACTTTGAGTTCGTGGTAAAAGAAGAGTATGTGTTCACTAGGACAAAAAGTGGGAGAAGGCAGAGGGCATTCTAGGCAGGCTGAAGGAACTGCTCAAGTCTTGGAGGCATGAAACAGCAATCCCAGGACTCAGGGGGCAGTAAAGAAGAAGAAGGAAGGGAAGCACAGTTGAACCAACATTTCTGATCTACCACAGAGATGGTAATGGCTTTCACTGGGATTTGGGAACCCAAGAGAAGGAGCACTTTGGAGAGGAGATGTTGAAACGGGTTTTTTGTTTTTTGTTTTTTAAGTTTGAGATGAAGTACCTGAGTGAAATCCAGGTGGAAATGTCAGGTAGGCAATAGAGTATATATGTTTGATACTCAAGTAGTGGCAAAGAGTATCAAATCGGAACTTGGAGAGTTGGAAGACAAGGAAGTTGAAAAAGGCACCCAGGGAGAGTGGTTGAGTGTAGACCAAAACAGGAAGCAAAAAGCACCTGAGCGCATGCAGAGGATGGCAATACACAGAAAAGATTGCAGGGAGATTGTGAGGAAAATGGCAGGGCAGAGAGATAAGAAAACTCAAACATAACCAAAGGAGAAGGGTTTCAAAGCTGAAGCAGGCCACAGAGTAGAGGAGACAGCAAGACCCTGAAAGTGTCCCTAGGTGTGGGTGGTGTGGTGAGGACCATAGACTTTAACAGAAGCAGAGCACAGCGGTAAGGCCAGAAACCAGACTGCAAAGGGCTAAGGAGTGATGGGGGAGGTAAGTGGAGCCGAGTGAAGACAAACTTGGGAAGTTTGGTTATTATTAATAGGAGAACAGTCATCCGATGGGGATGTGGAGTGAAGGGAGGGCTTTAAAAATAATAATCTAACACTGTCATAATTTTTAAAGGGCCAGGCATTGTTTTAAACACTTTATTAAAAAAAATTTTTTTTTTAATGCTTTATTTATTTTTGAGAGACCGAGCACAAGTCGGGGAGGGGCAGAGAGAGAAAGAGACACACAGAATCCTAAACAGGCTCCAGGCTCTGAGCTGTCAGCAGAGAGCCTGATGTGGGGCTCGAACTCAGGAACAATGAGATCATGACCTAGGCTGAAGTCAGACACGCAACCAACTGAGCCACCCAGGCGCCCCTGTTTTAAACGCTTTACACACAATAATTCATTTAACCCTCACATCAACTCTCTTCAGTAGGAACTGTTACCTCTATTTTACAAAGAGGAACCTGAGACATAAGAAGTTGTGTGAAGTTGATGGAGAGTCAAGCATTTGCTAGAATGCTAGTGGAAAGGAACCTGCAGAGAGGGGGAGGTTAAGAATTTAGAAAGAAAGGGGATCCCAGATGGAACAGAACTAAGCAGGTGGGAGAAAGGCAAGGTGTAAAGCACAGGTACAGTATTGGTCTTAGACAAGAAGTGAGGTGTCCCTTCTGTTAGAACAACATTGGCAGAGGAGCAGGTGGGGAAGGATACAGATGCATGTGTTGATGAGGGGCATGTAGTTGAAAGAATTCTGTGCCATAGCTTTATTATCTTTATGAAAGAGAAGAGTAGGATTGTGGCATACCACTGAGAATTGCTCAGGTGGTCCCCACAGTGTCCACTTCCTATGCAGAAGAATGACTTTCCAGCATCACTCAGCTCAAGCACAGTTGTAGAGGGATGGAGTCATGGTTGGGTTTTTTTCAGGGAAGGTGTAGTAGGGTAAGTGAGCAAGGAGTTGAAGACTGGGGAATGAGTGGTTGAAATGATAGACGCCAGGGCCACAGGCCTGGTAGAGAAAGGATTGAGGCCAGAAGGGGATGGGCAGGCTGAGAAAAGAGCAAGAGTAAAGTGTACAAAAGCTGAAGGATAGGAGGCTGGGGTCAGAGTGGAATGTGTCTTTGTTAAGATTTCTGAGAGAGAGCAGTTCTGGGTGATAACAAGGCCCCGGGTGTGGCCATAGGGATGGATGGCTGAAATAGGTAGAGGAGGAGAAGGTCATTAGAGCACAGGAAGTTGAGAAACTGAAAGGCAAGGTTCATGGGTGGGCTATCCTGTAGATACTGAAGTTACCCAGTGTGATGATGACCTGGAATGCAGTCCCAGAGAGAGAGAGGAAGAATAGTCTCCAAGCAGCAAGAAGTTGAAGGTATTGGCAGAGTATATCCAGAAGTGAGTAGGTTTTGGTTTCCTAGTTAGTATTACTGCATAATTAATCACCCCAAAATTTAGTGACTTAACAGCAGCCATCTTATTATATCTCATGGTTTCTGTGGGTCAGGAATTCAGGAAGGGCTCAGTAAGGTGTTTCTAGCTCAGCTTCTCTCATTCATTTATAGTTAGTCCTTGAAGCTGGCACAGGGTGTGACTGGAATAGCAGCGGCTGGCTGGCTCTTTCTTTGCCTGGTTCAGTGGCTTCTGTTTGTGGTCCCTGCATGGACTAGTTTGGGCTTCCTAGCAAGATGGCTACCTTGGAACAGTCTGACTACTAACAGAACAGCTCAGGCTCCAGGGAAAGTGTTCCAGTGAATGAGGAGGAAGCTGCCTCAGCGTTTCTGAAATAGCCTTGAAGTCACACAGCATCACTTCTGCATTACTCTGTTAGTTAGAATAGTCACAGAAGCCTACTCTGTTTCAAAGAGAGGGACATAGACTCCCTCTGTAGATAAGAGGTATATCAAAGTCACATTGTAAGAAGAACATGTGAGATGGGAGATAGTGTTGCAGCCATCACTGAAAAATACAGTCTGCCACAATTGGTGCTAGGCTGAGCCCAGAAAAGGAGAGGGAGCAGCATCCTCAAAGTCAGTGTGCATTTTGGGTGATGGCACCAAGAATATCTGGAGATAATAATGGGAGTGGGTGCTCCTGAGTGACCTCAGGTATACCTGGGGAAAGAACGATCATCCCATTTTGTAGTGTGGGAGACTGAGGCTCAGAGAGCTTTGATAACTCCTCCAAAGTGATAGTGCTAATAACTGGCAGAACTGGGAACCAAATCCGTGTTTGTCTGACTCCTGAGCCTGACCACACTGCCTTCCTCTGAAGCCTGGGCTGCTGGATCTGCCATCCTCATGTTTACCTGTGTCCTTAGTACTTGGTTCACCAGCTATGGAAGTGTTAGCCAATTAAATAAAGAACTAGGTAGTTACGTGTGTCAGGCTTTCTCTCCCCCATCCTTCAGAGTATCACCTTTACAGCTTCATCCATTGGGTGTTTGTGGAAATGGCGGGTGATTTGATTTGGTTGCTCGTCTTGGGAAATGACCCATTGGGTTTAGGTCCACCAGGTGACATGTCACCTACAGGTCTGGTTAAAGGTCTGCTCCTCCCCACCTCATGGGGAAGCTGGATAGGTCTGATGTGCTGGTTCTAGCTTGGAAGATCTGGGTTTTCTGGAAGTTACAGAGCAGTCTGTGCTTCTGTCTGCACTCTGAGCTGGGTTCTAACACCAACCACTGCCCTGCCCACTCAGTAGCCACCCCACCCTCAGGGCCCTCGCAGGTAGTGAATGGGTGGGCAGAGACACCCTAGCAGCCATCAGTGCTTCTTCCTTCTTTTTGAAGGATCTGATGCTGCTGCCGATGAGGGCTACTTCATCTATTAAACCCAATACACTTGTCGCAGCTGCTAAGCCCCCGTAAGCCGCCGGGCGCCGTGTTTGTGATGGGACTGACAGTGCATGGAGGAGGCTGATTATACACGATTCCATTTCGCGGGCCCAGCAATGTAATTTCACAGGGCGATCAGCGTTTGCATGTAATAGCAGGCTGTGCTGAGGTGTCAGAATATTAAAGGCGCTAATGGCAAAGCTCCCTGTTACACAGGGGGCCACCCGCCGCGCCTACAGCAGGGCTGCGCGGCAGGCCCGTCGCAGATGGCTGGCCACTAAGCTAATGGGGCAGCAGCCAAGGCGGGCAGAGCCGCGAGAGAGGAGAGCCAGCCGGGAGCAGCTCGGCACCTGCTTCCCCGCGCATGGAAATTACAGCAGCCCAGGGGAAGGGAAGTGTGTGTGCCTTCCTGGCACAGGGCTGCGATGTTGTGGTTTGGTAGACCGGCATCTTTCACCCCAGCTCCACCTGCTTTGGATAGACTCAGGGGCTCCTCAGTCATCGTTCCATCTGCCCCACTCTTTGGCCAGGAAGCCACAGCTGGGCAGGTGCAGCTGGAGAAGTGGCACCCCAAGAATTTGGAACCAGTGTGGGAAAGGGACTTGGGCATAGGCTGTTGGTGAGAGCTCTTATGACACATTCCTGCCCCAGCAAAGTCAGAAAGCTTCTGGGTCCTTTACCTCCACACCCTGCAGGCTGGCAGGAAAGAGGGAGGAAGTGGGGATAGGATGCAGGCGGGACAAAGGGGATGGACGATAATTAGGCCCCTTGATTGATGCCAGTGTTGCCATTGGAACACAGAGCTGGGAAGCAGCACCTCAAGATATGACTCTTTCTGTCCTTGTTGGCTGCCCCAGCCACACCCAAGCCCTTGCCTGTGCTCTCACCAAGCTTGCTCCTGCCGTTCTCCTTTGTCCTTGCTGTGTCTCCCGCCTGGAATGTTGTTGTCAAACCTACCCCCCGCCCCCCCGCCGCGCTCCAGCCCTTCACTACCACTCTGTCCAGGAAGATTTCCTAGCTGTCTCCAACCCCACACAGGCCTGCTTGTCTCCATTGTCCCTGTGGGCAACCACAGGGGACAGCCTCCCTGATCCTCCTATTCTAATGGTTCCCTAGGTCCCAGCCTTGACTTCTCAGCCAGAATCTCTGAGACACAGCCCATGTCACCTTGTTCTAAGCTGGGTTCCTGGGCAGGCTCTGTTCAGATTCATAGAGGGATGTAATCTCCCAGAGGATGTCTGGAAGGAGTCGGGAGTGGAAGGATGTGCCTAGTAACCTGAGGGGGAGTTTGGTGCCTGTATGGGTATGCACACTTGATGGTTATGTATCTGATGGGGAGGGACTTAAGAAGTGAGTGCTGGGGGTGGTGGGCATGTGCGTACAGACATGGAGGGCCAGCAGGTGTGAGGATCCAGACCACACGTTGGTAGGAGCACAGATTGCTGTAGGACCTGTGTTCTCTGGGTGGCTCTGTCTGTTGTCTGTGGCTGAGGGGTACCTTAGATGTAGGAGCCGGAGGGAGCTTGTGGTGCTGTGCCTGTGGGGATTCCTTGAGGCTGGTGGTCACTTCTGAAGGTTCAGCTCTGCAGGGGTGTATGGTAGTGCCTGGGGGAGACATGCCAGGGTTCTCAGCAGGGGCAGCAGGGGGAGAGCCCAGGCTGAAGGAGAGCAGTTTTAATTAACCATTTTTAATATCATTTTGGACTTTGGCTGGTATGTGAAGGCCCCGCTGGAAGCAGCATTTGTAAAAATTAAATCCCTCTTATTAGGAGCTTGGCAGACCCATGTGCACGTGCTGCCCCCCTCCCCCCGCCCGTGCCCCCCTGAGGAAGAACCGGATGAGGCCATGTCACGGCAGCAATTGGTTATCATGCCTTATCTGGGAATAGGAAACTGTGCGCATGACACCCGCGGCCACGCTGGAGACGCCAATTCATCTCGCCCTCGCTCTGACAAGCTAGACTGCCCTTCCTGAAAGGCATCCGTCAGGCGGGACCGGGGCCTCTGCCTTGCCTGCTGCCTCTGTTTTCCTGCCTGGGCTCCAGCTTGCCCTGGTCCAGCCAGGCCCAGCCCGGCCCTCCTGGGCTCTGCCACCCACCGCCCCCCTTCCACATGTCCCAGTCTAGGGAAGATCTTGGGGAGTCATAATTATAATAATAATCTAATCACGGTGACACGTCAGGGCAAGCGTCTAATGTTATCTGAAGTGGTCTTCCCGCTTAGCTGCGATAAGACTCGGGATGACGTGCAGATAACGTTGAGCTGCCCTGTCCCCAAGCTGTGAGCAGAGCAGAGGGGCCTCAGCAGCCCCGCTGCCCGCCCGCCGCTTTAAGCCGGGAAGCGGCAGCACCTGCTAATGCAAGTGTTTAATATTTGATGGGCTGGGATAAAGCAGGATCACCTTCGAATTGAATTGAGTGTCAGCCGAGAATCTATTACTGAAATTCGGGTGTGATTTGACAGCAAAGTAGACGATGTTATTCTTCACTAGTTACTGCAATCTTCTCCCCGACATCACTTAAATATTTTTTTCTTTGCTTGAGTAAACACACATTATCCTTCTTTTTTCCCCCTTCCTTCCCTTTTTCCTTTTTAGAGGGGAAAAAAACCCATCCAGCTCGCCTTCTCCAGGCTGATAGGGTAGATTGTTATTTCTTTATTTGTCCTATTAAATGGAATTTCTGATCGTTTAATCCGGCCTTTGTAAGTGATTTTAAAGTACTTGAAAGCCGGCCCGCCACTGCTCTCTGGCCCACTGCGCTCCAGCCATGGCCCTGACCACGCTCAGCAGCTCTTCCAGCTGTGCACCACCCACTGGCTGCTTTCCCTCACTTCTGCCTGCGTTCCCCCGGCTCTGCCCTGGCTCCAAGCCAGCGTTCTCTCCCCTGTCCTTGTGCCTCACACTCAGCCCCCGATTTGTGGGTTCAGCTGTGGCGTGGGAAAACGTGGGAGGGTTGACTGGGAAGTTGAGTTGTGGCTGGTACCTCCATGTCAAGGAAAATGGCTTCGGGAGGGTGCTGAGGTTGAAGCACCCACAGGGCTGAAGCTTGATTCCTGCAGCTGAGAAGGAAAGGTACCTGCCCTCTGCCCAGCCCCTTGGCCTTAGCACCGACTCTGTCCAGCCTGCTGACCCCGTGTTGGACCTTCCTCACCATGAGGGAGTCTGTGATGGGATGGGGACCTCTGGGCCCAGGGATGGGTGGGCACACTACAGTGCCTGTCTGACCGTGGCTGCCGTCACCTTAGTTCCATTCCACCAGTGGCCCCACCACCTAGCTTCTGGGAACTCAACCAAGCTACGTTCCCAATGACCACATCCCATTTGCTTTCTTCCCCTGGGAGGAGGGCAGTCTAGGGTTCCAGGACTTCAAAGGTGAGGGATGGGAAATGTTTGAAGGGCCATCCAGCTATACAGCTCTCTGATAGAAGCCCAGGACTTTGCTTCCCATCAGAGACTCCCAACCCCCAGTGGGTACCCCCTTGTTGGGCTGAGCAGGAATTAAATTCCCACTGGGTCACTTAATAACATTCTAACCCTTGTAAGTCTCTTCTTTCTGGGCCTCAGTTTCCTCATCTGTGCTATCGAGTCAGTTGTGCCTGTAAGGGGCTGTGAGAAAAAGTGCCATCCCTGTCCTACCATGTACCACCCCCCACCACGGAGGTTGGTGCGGCCAGGTGGCGCAGAGTAGGGGACGGAGGGGGGCAATGAAGTGCTAGGGGCCTGAGCAGATCGATGCCCCCAGCACTTCCTTCCCCAACCCCAGGAAAACAATTAAGTACAGATCGATGGGTGGCCGCTTTGAATATGCATAAGTGAGCACTTGACCTTCAGCAGAGATCTGTTCCCCCAACCACACACAGTCTCTCTCTCTCTCTCTCTCTCTCTCTCTCTCTCTCTCTCTCTCTCTGTCACACACACACACACACACACTCTCTCTCTCTCTCTCTCTCTCTCTTCATATGTTCCCATCACAGCTGCTTGAGACCTTACCCCTCCTCAGTTGAGCCCACACATGGAACCTACCTAGCCTTCCATAATCTGGCCTGCCTCTCAGTCTAAAGCAATTAGACCATGGGCAGGTGGTTGGCCCCCTCTCACTTCAGTGTTGTTCCCATCTGTAGAGTGAAGTTTAGATATGTTAGTCTCCTAGGTCCTTTCTGACACCAGGCTTTATGACCAGCAATACTGTGGGGAGGGGCCCAGCAGAGTGCTGGGTAGTCTGGAAAGGCAGAATCTAATAGGGCTGCCTGGTGAAGGGGGTGCCCTGTTGACAGGATGGTCCTGATAAATTTTTTTCTTTAACGTTTTTTTTTTTTTTTTTTTTTTTTTTTTTGAAGGAGAGAGAGAGACAGAGAGTGAGCAGGGGAGGAGCAGACAGAGAGGGAGACACAGAATTTGAAGCAGGCTCCATGCTCTAAGCTGTCAGCACAGAGCCCAATGTGGGACTCGAACTCACAAACTGTGAGATCATGACCTGAGCTGAAGTCGGACACTTAACCGACTGAGCCACCCAGGTGCCCCAGGATGGTCCTGATAAAGGAGGGTCTTAGTAAATGGGAGCTGTCTAGAGGAGCCTGGCAAGGGGGCACCCAGTGGGGGTTGGGAGTCTCTGATGGGAGATACCTAGGACAAAAGGAGCTCTGAAAGAAGAAGGGGTTTTCTGGTGGGGGTCCTGGAGGAAAGGGGCCTCCATGAGGGGACTCTCATGAAGTGACATGATGAGAGTAAGCCCTTAGTGGGACGATTTGGCTGGAGGGTGGAGGTGGTAAGTATTGGGGACCAGGGCCTCTGTTAACCATTCTTGCCTCCTGTCTTCCAGGCTTACAGCTTCGCCATGGGCTGCTGGCCCAAGAATGGACTTCTAGACATGAACAAGGGCCTCAGCCTGCAACACATAGGCCGGCCCCACAGCGGCATTGGTCAGTCCCTCCACATATACCCCTGGCAGCTCAGTCAGTCTCGTGCCCGCATGCCCCAGTCCCTTGGCACACAGAGGGGTCCTTTGGCTCATTCTGTGCTCTAACGGGGTGCTTTCCATAGCTGGGGGGAGTGGGGAAGGAGGGTGGAGTGAGGGGAGAGTGGAACCAGACCATTGGAAAAAATCTCTCAAAACACTATTTAGGAGGAGACTGGGATCTGGTCTTTGGGTGGGTCACAGGTGTCCTTGGATTCAGGCCGAGATATCCCTGACCCCTCCTGCATCTCTGGTGGGTGATGTCCTCAGAGGGGTGGGCACGTGTCAGCTTACCCACCCCCCATGGAGCTAGAGGAGACTGTTTAATATTGTTTCAAGTCTGTGGCTACTAAACTGGGCGATCAATGGGAGTTAAGGAGATGAATTATTTAAACCTCACCAGCTTTTAATTAGTCGGGGTCCTTCTGACCGATGGCTCTGTCCACAGGGTATTGACTCCCCCGCAGGAGCAGCAGCCTCCATTGAGCGCTGCCTGGGTTGGGAGGGGCCACTTGGGGTACCAAGCGTGTGTGCACCCTCAGAGGGATTCCTGCCTGGGAAGGAGCTGGAGTGACTCTGGTTCTAGGCATTGGAGGCTCTGCTTCTGATATATCAGTATGGGTTTGGTGTGTGTGTGTGTGTGTGTGTGTGTGTGTGTGTGTGTAACAGTATATCTGTACATTTTCCTGAGGGCATGTGTCTGTATATGGAAGTAACCATCAGCCTGTGTGTGTATCCACCAGAAAGTCCGTTCATTTCTGTGTATCTGATTTTGTGTGTGTGAGCACACGTCATGCAAATGCTTTCAAGCAGGGTATTTTTAAAAAAAATTTTTTTTAACGTTTATTTATTTTTGAGACAGAGAGAGACAGAGCATGAATGGGGGAGGGTCAGAGAGAGGGAGACACAGGATCTGAAACAGGCTTCAGGCTCTGAGCTGTCAGCACAGAGCCCGACGCGGGGCTCGAACTCACAGACCGCGAGATCATGACCTGAGCCAAAGTCAGCTGCTTAACTGACTGAGCCACCCAGGCACCCCTCAAGCAGGGTATTTGACAAGCATAGGCTTTGTTCCAAGTGGGGAGGAGTGGCGGGGGGTGGGGGGTGGGTATTCCTGGGAGGTGCTATGACATTATCATAACCTGTGTACCTTTGGGGAGCTATGGTGATGGAGGGGACTGGCAAGGTATACCAAAAGGACCCAGTCACCTGTTACAGACTAGCCCTTCATCCTTTCCACGGACATCACTGGTGCCTAGTGGGTGCTGGGCATGCTGAGTGGAAGTGCTTGTCCTCAAGGAGGTCATATCCAAGGAGGAGACAGAGATTGAACTGGGTACCCAGGGTACTGAGGGATGTGATAGGAACACTTAGGCTGCCCCAAGGGAGGATTCCCCTGTCCTCAGGTGCCAAAGTGACTTCTGCTTCTTTATTTACATCTCACTGACTTCAGGGATACTCCTTATCATTCTTGCTGGGACACCCCACAAGGCTCTTGTGGGGTCCTGAGGGAAAGAGAAAGCAGTCAACATGCCTAGAGAATTGGGGATGCCCCACAGCAGCTGCTGTTCCCTTCCATAGGAGCTATTCCATACAACCTAGAGAAGACCCCAAACCTAGCAAGGTGATATGCTTGGGAGGCCAGCAGGGAGTTTCCTAAAGAAGAAAGCATTTGAGTCAGGAGATCCTTGAAGGATGAATAGGAGTTTTATAGGTAGAAAAATGGGGGAAGGGTTTTCTACTTAGGAGCAACTGTACATACAAAAGCATAAAAAGGCATGTTGAAAACAAGTTAGACACCTACAAGTAGTTTCCTGTGATTGGAGCAGGAGGGACATTTGGGTTAGGGAACAGCTGGAAAAGAAATGGGGAAATAAGCAGGTCTTGAATGCCAGGTTCAAGAGTTGGCTCTTTCATGAGGTTTTGAGGAAACAGGAGGTTTGTGAGAGAACAGCACTATCAAAGCTCTTACTCAGAATTGATGAGGCAGTATGTGCTGCACAAACTATTTCCTAGTAGACGCTTAGTAAACTCTTTGGGGTGGGGGGCTGAATGAACAAGTGAGTAGATGAATCAATGGGATGGGAAAGGGAGGAACCAGGGAATGAGGATCAGTGAGAAGACTTGTGCTGGCCCAGGCAGGGAGGGGCTGCAAATAATGGAGTCTGGGTGGTAGGAGGGACCAGTGGGACTGGGTCAGTGGGATTGCCCTGCTTCTGTGGATGTGTTCCAGGGTGTATTTGTGAGAGGAAGAGGTTCCTTCTTCCCACTCTGTTATTACAACTCCTGAGATGTTCCTTCCCTCTTCAGGAAAGAAGGTTTTTCCATCTGGGTGGGCCACAGGGGACAGTCCAAAGATATGAGTCACAATGGACTAAGGGCTTTGGAGCCAAAGGAAGTTCTGGCTCTACCAACCAGAGCCCTGTGCCCTTAGACAAGGGATAATGCCAGTGCCTCTCAGGGCTGTTGGAGAGGTTCAGTAAAGCTGTCTGTGTAAAGGACTTATGCAGTGCCTGGCCTGGCACACAGTGGGTGCTCAAGGAGCCCCCTCTTCTGTGTCCCTGACAACACCAGGGCCTCCCTAGGGTGCCAGGGGTTCCTGGCACAGGGTCTTTGTATCTTTGAATGTAGAGGGCTGCCCAGCCAGCTCCTAGCTGGCTCTGAGGTGTGGGTGAGGGTGCTTGGAGGGGAGGGAGGATGCAGGGCATTAATTGGGCTGGGAGAGGCGGGGAGGGGAGGCGTTGGTTTTAAGCAGTGAGGTTAATGGCCCTCGCACCAAAGAGACAGCGTTAATGAGCTTCAGCTGGCGGTGCCCCGAGTTACTGTGCGTGCTAAAAGGGTCGCGCTGTAAGAGTTTGATGTGGACTGTTTCCCAGCCCTGGGGTCAAGGGTCAGCTCCTGTCACTGGCCACTCAGGCTGGTCCTCAGTGACATAGTGCTAATTAACTGTGTGAGGAGCTGCCAGCCTGGAGTGGGGAGTGGTATGCATATTGGTGGGGGGGGGGGGCAGCATTGGTGATGCTGGGCAAGGGTCCCTGAGAACCCAGAGCTCAGTCATCTCTGGGATGTGTTTGGCTCTCCCACAGTGCTGTGTTGGTCGGGGGGGGGGGGGGGGGGGGGCACAATGTCTCTGTGTGCAAATCACCAGTTTTTCTCTAGTCCTAGAGAGATCTCCTGAGCCTCTTTCTAAGGTACGTGTGGTGGGGAGAGTTTGTTGGACCTACCTGGTGGGGACTCCGGCTGAGTTCTGAGTGGTGGTGGCCCTGAGAGAGCAAGGGGCAGGTATGCTGGAGGGTGACGTAGATGGCCTGGAGCTGTGGGGTAGGCTGTAGGAGGGGAGAGGGCCCACTGGGATGGATGTTTGAGGAGGAGCTGTGAGAGCCTCCTGGCAGAGGAGTGACCTGGTCAGAGTTGGGCTTCAATTAGAGCAGACTGAGAGTTTGTACAGGGAGGACTAGCGAGGAGAAACTGCAGAGGGGAAGGTTCAGTAAAGTGCATGGAGGTGATGGTTAATTCAGAGCCAGCAGTAGCCATGGGAATGGAAGTAGAGGACCAGGTCAGTGTATGTTTACTTTGCACCTATTATGTGTCAGGAACTGTGATAGATGTATTGGTGAAGATGACAGAGTGCCCGTCCCCCCACAGAGCTCACAGGTACTGTCGTCAAGACAGATACAGTTGGCCCTGGCAACTAAGGGAGAGGTAGGTTCAGGGATGGAGGCAGTAGAGCTCCAGGCAGAAAGAGGGTGTGGGGGGCTGTCAGCACGGCCTCTTAGGAGATGGATACTTCCTTCAGGGGTGGTGGATTTGGCCTTGGGAGCCTGGTGAACAGGATGATGTGGAGCGGGTTGTGGGTGAAGAGGGACTGCATGTACATAGAAAGGGTCAACAGGGGACTCACATTATTTGGGGGTACTTTTTATTAATATAATTTTCCCACCAGTTTTATGGAAGACAGGCATTATCATTCCCATTTTATAGATTAGGAAGCTGAGACTCAGTTAAGTGACTCACCTGAGGTCACACAGCCATTTGAATTGGAGAGCCAGGACTCAAACCCGTGTCCATCTGAGTGCAGAGTCTGTGTTCTTACCACTATGTTGAACCAGGAAGCACCTTTTTGGTGTCGGGCTTTGTGCTCTCAACAGAGATGTTGAGGAAGAATACAAGCTCACTTCCATCATTTCCCTCAGTTAATGTGAAACATACAGGTCTTGACAAAGCCTTGGTAGCAGCAGCTGAGGAAGAAAGGAAAGGAGACATTGCCACCCTTTCACCCCTGCTACAGTCGCCATCAGAGCCAGAGCCCAGCAACGCTTGGCTTTTGACCTCCTTCAGACTCTGACAGTTCTTACTCTGATTTGTTTGCTGTCTACTTCATGGACCAGGGGAATCCCACCCATTTTCCAGGGGCCACCTTTTCCAAGAATCTTGCCTGGCCTTCCTAGTGTGAATGTACAGAATACACCCTTGGACCTCTCTTCTGGTTTGTTGGGGGTGATGTTCAGGCCCTACATACTTGATCTCTCTAACAGCAGGACCCAGGCTTTCTTCCCTTTTTCCTTTTTGGAAATCTGCACAGGAAATGTCAGTAAAATTTCACCTGTTGTTGGGATATGGAGGCCCCACAGATTGCTGGTTTCAGCTGGCTAGGAGAATAACTGGACCTTCCCTGATGCCTAGCTGGGTGGTCCTGTCTTCCTAGTTCCGTAGCCCCTCTGTTCAGGGCCTGAGGAGGGTCCCTGTGAGGCTCATGGTAAAGAGGGATGGCCAAACATCAAGTGGACTCTCAGGAGCTTGTTGCCCAGCATGGTTTGGCAAAAGAGCTGGGCTGGCAGGTGGCAAGGTAGGGATCTGGCCCAGGGGGGCAGTACTGGCCTGTGGTCTCCCCTGAAGGAGTAGGGTGTCTATCAAGAGTCCAGTCAGAGCGCATTAGCTCTGTGACACGGATCTCATTAGCTCCCGTGAGAGGTGTCACTGCAGGAGAATCGTCGGCTCAGGGAGATGCTTGTACCAAAAGGAAGAAAGGACAGTGACAGCCTTTTCTCTGCCGCCTCTGCCGCCACGCTCCCTGGGCCGCCCGCCCTCCTCCTCGTGGGGGGGTGGGGGTGCTGGCTAATGAGCTCGTCTACAGTACAGCTTTGCCTTCCCCTCCTTGAAGTTCCCCAGGTCCCTCTGAAGACCTCAGGCCCGGGATTAGCACACACCAAACGCCAGCCCCCCTCTTGCCCAGCAGGGAGTTCCTTCTGATCACCCTGCTCTGCTACCATCAGCAAGGGAAAGGAGGTGGGGCCAAGACAGAGCCACTGTGGCTGGCAGGGAGGGGGCTTTCACCCTTGGAAGGCTCAAGCCCCTCTGCCTCTCTTGACAGAGTGACCATGTCTACTTCTCTGCAGTGGGCTCTTTCTTTCCAGAGTTGTGATCTTATCCTCCCTTTCCCTTTCCCCGTGACATCTACCCAAGCAGTGTCCCCATCCCTATCCGGAATGCTTCTCCCACAGCATGGCAGAATGTGGGGACAGTGGCCAAGGGTTCAGTGGGTAACATTTAGATCTAATTTAAGACTTTCTGGCTGAGCTAGAGGGCTTCAGAATCAGCTAGAGGCCAGTCTGGGCTTCGGATGACCTGAGGGTAGTGAAGTACTGATATAAGTCCCCTGCAGACCTAGTAGCTCTCTCCCTGGCTGTCCCAGAGAGGCAGAGAAGGGTGCTGCATACACACACACACACACACACACACACACACACACACACACACACATGCATGCACGCACCTGCCCACCCGCCCTCTCTGGCCATCTTCAGGGCTGGGACAGGAGGAGTTAGCACAGCTGCCTTATAGAGAGGGGGCCAGAGACAGCTGGAGTATGTGCTTCCTTGGCACTACCCCCACCCCCACCCCCCACTCCTGTCTGGTTCTTTCTGGTACGGCCAGAAAAGTGAGCAGATGGGGCATGGTTGGCCATGAGAAGGGATAACTCTCCAGGCATTGACAGGGGCTCCACTGGCCTGCCTGGAGGTAGTATTTACCTGGAGGGGTGCTCACTCCTTCCTTCCTGAGCTGACACCTCTAGAGCCCCCAGGACATCTGAAGAATTGGTCCTTGCCAGACACCAGGCTCTAGTCTTCCGTAACAACCACAGATGGAAAAACGGGTAGACGGATGGACAAGTGAACTGATGGATGGAAGGGGGAAGGTTCTGGTGTATGTATGTATATGTTCTGTGTGTGTGATGCACTGGGAAGTACAATCTTTGTTTCCCTACCTTCCTAGCCCCGGGCCCCGGCCTGGCCTCCCCTTGTCTCTCTCTGTATCTCCTGTCAAACCATCGCAGACGTAAATGACAAAGAAATCAGAAAGACAGATCAATGCCGGCCAAATTAGCACTTGCAGATAGACTGTGCGGGGATGTCAGCGCCCTGACCCCTGGTGATCTTGCAGCCTCCACTGCTGATATTATGCAAATTGCATCCATCTGGCAGGACCTGCGTGCTGGCTGCTTCTACTCAGAGGAGTAATGGGCTGGGGGTGGGCGGGAGTGTTAGAGCAAGAGTCGGTGGAGTGAGTGTGTGCGTGTATGTGCATGTGTGAGCATGTGCTTGAGTGTGTGAGGGTGTGTGGTGCCCACCAAGCACTGGGCGGTGATGGAGTGATTGACAGGGCAGATAAGGGGCTGCATTGGATTCCTTTGGGCTGGGGGATTAGGAGCAGCCACAGATGAGAGATAACTGGACTTCATTTCAGTTTATTTTCCTCCTTATCCCGGCTCCCCACCTTCACTCCCCGAAAAACACAATCTCTGTAGTTTGCGTTTTCATCAATATTTGCAAGTCATTACCACTGGTTTAAGGTGAGAGACAATGTCAGGGCCCAGACCAGGCCAGCCCCTCCCCCAATCACATACAGGTCTGGTATCCTGAAAATGAGCGCCATGAGTAGCCAGACAGCCTTCACTTTTGTGGTGTTCACAGCATTCCTCCTCCCAGACCCAGAACACTCCTGGGATGGGCCCCGCCTCGTGGACCAGCCCCAGACCCACTCAGCTGACCTAAGGCTACCTGGCAGTCTTTCAGCTGGGCCCTGCCCTTGCCACCTGAAGCTGCTGTGTAACATCCTTGCCCCTAAGCGTAGGCTCCAGCCTAGGTGCTTCTGCCCCTGATATTAGCTGTGCCCCTGGGAGCTGCTCTTCTCTTCTACAGGGCTCTGGAGCCTTCCCCACAGCTCCTTCTGTCCTTGACACTGTTGACCAGGGCCCAGACCCCACCTGAGCAAAGTTGGGCTATGGCCTGTGGAGAGGGCAACTTGGTCTGAATTGCCCATCAACACCAGCATCTGTCCACATTTGCTGAGTGCCAGATGTATAGCACAGAGGAGTTTACATGTGTTATCTCATTGACTTCCCAAACCCTGTGAGACAGGGGCTGTCACCACTACTGTGTGTGAGGAAGCCAAAGCTCAAGAAGATTATCGTTCACCCAAGGCTGCAGAGAAGGATGTGGGAGAGCTGGAATTTAAACATACATCTCTCTAAGGTCAGAGCTCTTCACCACCAAGCTCTGCTGCTTCACTGCAGTGGCCGCAGCCGCAGCCACTCACACCTCAGCATGCCTGGGTCCATTGAAAGGAACCACCCTTGTACAGCGGGCAGACACGTTCCTTCCGCTCCTGGCCTCTCAACACAGACCCTGACCCAGACCAGGCCCCCTGCCTGGCTGAACCAGACCAAAAGGGAGGGTTCAAACACATCCACCCTCAGGAGCAGTGTGTCTCAGACAGTCGGGCTGTAGCAAGAAGGACGCACAGAGGACAGAACGCACCCAGCGGCTGAGCCAGCCCAGGAATATGTCACCACATGTGGCACCCAGGCCCCTGCAGCTCAAGGAGAGGGGCTGAGCAGCTCAGTCCAGGCAGCTGTGGTGGCAGAGGGTATAGCTGTCCCAGGGGCCCCTCCAAAACTGGGTCCCCACTGTACCCTCCCACCAGGCAGGGTTGGGAGCTGGGAGTGCTAGGGACATGTCCGGGGACACGTGTGCAAGGGGAGCTTGTCCTAATGAGGAGAACATGGCTGCTAGTTAGGCGAGGGGCGGGCGGGGAGCCGCAGAGCTGATTGAAGGCAGGGGCAGGGGTCAGACAATTAGGCCCAGATCCGGCCGTTTGATGTGAGTTCTGAGGCCTCAAAGCCTCCCTTCAGCCCGCTCCCTCCACTCCCTCCTCTCCCTCCTCTTTCCTTTCTTCTTCTGCCCAAAGGCAGGAAGGATGGAAACGCTTACTCTCACTGTTACTATTATTAAACTCTGCAGCAGGCCAGCCAGACCCCAGGACTCCTGCCCACAGGGGGCACCCCAGGCCCCCAGGAGGCTTCTTGGGCCCCAGGGGCATCTGGCCAGAAGCCAAGACCAACCTGAGGGCAGGGATGAGCCGAGCCCCCAGAACAGGGTAACCTTGCTCCCTTTCTTGCTTGGGAGGCAGGAATGAGTAGGGCTGTGCAGTGGAGATTTGGGCCCAGGGCTGCTTTGACCATCACCTCCTGCAGCCACCCAGTTCTTTTCTTTTGTGTCCAGGGCTTGAGGGTGAAGGTGTGGTTCATTCACACACATACCCGTCTCATAAATAGTTGTCTGCAGCAATCACACCAAAACCTTGCCCTGCAAGATAAAGATACAGAGAGCCACACAGCCTTACAGAACTGTCACACTCACACACCACAGTGGAGTGTTCCCCCCACCCCCCATGTAATAGTCACACATACCATCACAGGGTTCCATACTTTAGTCACACCCAAGGTCTTGCACAAAAGCCCTGTCTCCTGCATCAGGGCCCTGGGAACTTCACGCCTCCCCAGAGCGTCTGGGAGCAGCAGTCGGATTTTGTGTCCAGGGTGGGTGGGTGGGTGCTGAGCCCTTCCGGTCCCCCATCCTGAAAATAAGCCTAGAGAGTAGGTACTGACCAGAGAGTAGGAGAAGCCAGATTGGGGCGGGGGGGGGGGGGGCAGTAGGGAGAGGGAGGGTGGGAGCAGAGATAAATGTTAGCTCATTTCTTCCGTAATTAGTTACTCCCTCATCCCCGCGTTGTAATTGTGAACAAGCTGTAATGTTTAATTAGTCTGTAAATGAAACCCCAATTTCATAATGGCCTGGCTGACAGGGCTAAGTGAGCAGGGGAGGAGGCAGCAGGGAGGTAATAGGGAGGGCCTGTGGGGGGATATGCGGGGGGGTTTGGGGTGGGGGGGCTTGTGGGATCACCTTTTCTCTTCAGCCCCAGTCTGGCCTCTGTCTGGGGACACTTTGTGACAGGGTCTGGTACTTGCACTCCCGACTCTAATGCCCTCTCCACTGGCCCTTCTTACCAGAGAGAAGAGAGGGAAGGGAAGACTGCTGGCACCCTTCTGCTCCCTTCCTACCTCTCCTCCAGTTCTCTGGTTGGGATGCCACAATCATTGCCCAACCTACATGCTTACAGTTGGAGAAGCTGGCTCTGGGGGCCCCAGTCTTGTGACTCCAGCAAGGATGACCCTCCTCAAATCATCCTCCTATGAGGCCTTTGCTTGGCACCTGGACCTCAGGATCTGGTCCTATACCTGAAGGAGCCAGTGATTGGCACAGGATAGGCCCCTCCCCCTCCAGTCACACTGCTAAGCGGATTCCAGCATGAGTGCCAGGCTGACACCCCAGGCCAGACCTTACTCTCCGTGGGTATCACCGCAGACTGTGATAAACTGGAGCTGCCGCAGGGGGGAGCCCCTGGCCCCACCACTGTCTCATCCATCGGTCTCCCTGTCTCCCCCACAACATCCTCACCGCCTGCACACGCCCCCACCCCGCCTGCTGCAGCCATAAATCTCAATTTACGAGGGCGGCTCTGGTGGGGGAAGGAGGCAGCGCCGCTAATGACGGCTCCTCAGCCGGATTTTTCATGTTGCACAGTCATAAATTTTTAAGAACAGCATGGGCAGCACGTTAGCGAGTTATCGAGGCTGCCTCCGTGCTGGCTGCCTGGCTCCAAGAGAGCAGAGAACCAGGCAGAGCAGAGGACACATTTAGGGCTGGGGTGGGGCCCAGCAGCTAGCCAGACTAGTCTGAAGGTAATGGTATGGCTGGGCCAAGCAGGCAGGCCAGCATGAGCCTTTGCACGGAGTGGGGCAGTGCCGCCAGAGCAGCCAGGAGCCAAGGACAGGCACGTGGGTGGGAACAGGTATGTGGGCACACAGACCATGGCATCGGGAGGTGCTGATGGATGCCTCTGCTCCAGGACTTGACACCATGACGTACAGGGAGCCTGGAGACATATGGATTTTCAAAGTGGCCACTTTGAATAGAATTACAAACCCTGGCCATGTGCATAGTGAGGGCTCTGCCCTGGCAGAGCTACACTTGGTTCATAAACAAGGTGCCTTTTGAGGTCATTCTTGAGAGCTAGGATCCCTGGAGCCACCAAGGAAGATTCCTGGGGAGATGCCCACAGAGGGGCAGACCTATGGATGTGATGGAGCCAGGAGCCTGGAAACAGGATGACCTTGTTCTAGTTAGGGCTCATCACTTCCTGGCTGTATGGTCCTGGGTAAGACATTCACCACCCCAGCCCTCTGTCTCTTCCTCTTTAAAATGGGATTGATGATGGCTTCTACCTCCCAGGCTTACTATAAAGCCTGAGTCTATTTTAAATCTCTGGAAAAGTTTTAAAGGGAGTGTCTGGGAAAAAGATCTTTGTGGGGGATGGTGGGGTGTTTACTTTTGATCAGCCATTCATTCGGAAGATGCTTGCTGAGGTCTGGGTACCCAGTCCAGTGCTGGGTTTCAGAGGTGAGGGAGGTGATGTGAGCACTTGTGGCTGAGGCAGGTCAGTGTTCCCAGCCCTGTACCTGGTCCCCACACAAAGTCAATGGGCCAGATCCAGCCCTGTCCTGCCATGGGCACACCTGAGCTGTGACGCCCATACAGGCCTTCTCATAAGCCCCAGGGTGAATGCTCACCTGAGTTTCCTAGTCTATGCAATTGAGGATTAATGATCTTGACCGTCTCTCAGGAGCCACAAGCAGAAGGTCAAGAAATCAGATGTTGCTCAAGTCAGCAGAGGTGGTGTGAGTGCGCGTATCAAGTGTTCAGGATGAGTCCATGGTAATCCACCAGGACAAACGCTGGTCATTTAGGGAGAAGAGCATCCCAAGCTGGATCTTGTTGGCCACTCTCAGGCCATTCTCCTCATGCCCCCGCACTCCAACACAAGGTCCTCCCCCACTTTCTGGAAACTGCCATTCCTTCTCTCACCTCAGGGCCTTCCCACATGGCTTTTTTGTCCTTGGGAGCCCCTCATTCCCATCCCTTGTCTTGATTAACTCCTGCTCATCCTTCAGAGCACAGCTCACAGTTTGCTTCCCCAGGGAAGCCTTCCCTGACCCCTAGACTTGGTCAGGTCCTCCCCTATGCACAGCTTCCTAACACCTAGCACTCTCCCTGCACAGCATTTCCTCACAGTCCAAAGAAATAGTTGTTTAACGCCTCTCTCCCCAACTGGATTGTAAGTTTCCTGAGGGCAGGAATTTACATCTGTTTGTTCAGCTTATATCCCCAAAGGGTAACCTTGAGTCTGACTCGTGTAGGCAGATAGTAAATAAAATGTGTTGTTTTGAATTAAGTAGAGCTGGGGTGGCCCTGGCCCACCCCTGGGTGCCAGGGCAGGGGGAGGCAGCTAGGGCAGTGCCTGGAGCCGAGGTGCTTCCCATTAGTCCTCATGATTAATTCACAGCCACACTGTGATGGAGTGGGCTTGTCCCCAGTCAGCGCCTCCGCTGGGGCCCACCTGTTAGCGACAAACAAACAAAGGGGATAAATAATGCATTGGGAGCTGAGCCAGGCAAGGCGGCGGTATTGAAATTAATAGGGATTAGCTGAGCAGCTTGAGGATGAAATATTTACCAGGTGGGACTGGGCTTAGGGAGGACAGCCCCCCTTGCGGAGTCCCCAGGCACAGCCAGGCCCTTCTCCAGGGCATCGTTGGCTAGGACTGGGGAGCCCCAACACCACTACTACCACCCCCAGATGCCTTGGTTTGCTGAACAGACTGGTGGCTGGACTGCTGAGAGCTCAGGTCCCAGCCAGTCTCCTGGCCCAGCAGGTCTTAAGGAAAGCAAGATACTTGGAAGGAGTGGCAGTGGGGAAGAGGCTGAAGCCCTCAGCACTTTGGAAGCTGGGAACAAAGACCTTGACTAGTTTTCAGGACCTGGGCATGTCTAGGCCTCAGGCAACACGTCAGGGCTGGAGTACGTTCACCTGTAATCTCATCTCCCAGCTTCCCTCTTTTTTTTCTAGTTCTTCCTTTCTTCCACTTAATACATGTTTACTGAGGGCCTCTGCACAGGAAACATTAGTGCCCTTGGGTTTGTGGTCTAGCAGGAGGTGACAGAGGCTATCACAGTGGAGGAACATTGGGTGCTGTGAAAACACATAGAAGGATTCCTAACACAAACATGAGGGCCCAGGTAAGGCACTTCAGGAAATGATAGCAGGGGTTGGGGCTTTCCAGACAAAAGGAAGAGCATGTGAAAAAGCTGAGAAGCAAAAGAGCCTGAACTTGGGGGTCGAGCAGGAGAGTGGGTAAGATGAGGCCTTAGAGGGAAACCTGGGCAGAGCTCTGGAACTTTATAAAGAAGTTGGGACACTGTCCTGAGAGCTGCAAGGTGCTGCTGTTGGAGGTAGTTGTTGTTTTAATTATGAACTCTTGAACTTTTTACTTTGAACTAATTTTACATTACAGAAAGTTTCTGTGCATCTCTTACCTAGTTTCCCCTAATGTTAACTAGCTTACATAATCACAGTACAATTACTAGCACCAGGAGATGAACATGTGTACTATACTGTTAGCTAAACTGTAGGTCTTACTTGGATTTCACCAGTGTTTCCAATGCTGTCCTTTTTCTGTTCCAGGATCATTGAAGGGTTTTAAGACAGGGAGTGAAATGACCAGATTTGTGGCTTAGAAGGACACCATGGAGGAGATTGGCGGGGGCACTGCTGTCTCCTAGGTGAGAGGTGGTGGTACCCTGGACCACGGTGGTGGTAGTGGGAATATAGGTTTAGAAATCACTGGGAAATATATAGTAGATAAAGCTTAGGGCTGGATAAGTTTGCCCAGGTTGAGAGTAGAAAGTGGCAAGAGAAGGGGGCCAGTGGCAGCTCTAACACCCACTTTGTAGGGATGATCAGAAGAAAGACGAGTACAGAGAAGCGGGAGGAGTTGGATAGAGAGGGAAGGTGATCTCGCTAAAGCCAAGGGAGAAGAGTTTCAGGGTGTGAGTAAGGGGCAGTCGAAACCTGAAAAGCTGCTATTGGACTTCAGCCCTGTGAGGTCGTAAGGATCATTAGAGAAAGCGGTTCAGTAAGACTCAGGTGGGGAAATCAGATTTGCAGGGTGGGAAATGAGGAAGACTTTGAGCGGTGGTTAACCTGGTTAGCCAGGAAGTTTGGCCATGAAAAGGAGGAGAGATTGGGTAATGAGACCTTGAGGCTTAACTGGAAACTTTGGTTGTGAAAAGGAGGAGAGTACTTGGGTACCAGCCACGTGGAAAAAGGAGTTAAGGCAAAGTTGTTTTTAAAGATGGGAGAGATTTGGGGTGCCTGAGTGGCTCAGTCAGTTACGCAACCGACTCTTGGTTTCGGCTCAGGTCGTGATCTCACGGCTTCATGGGTTCAAGCCCCGCATCGGGCTCTGCACTACCAGTGCAGAGCCTGCTTGGGATTCTCTCTCTCTCCCTCTCTCTCTCTGCCCCTCCCCCACTCTTACTGTCTCTGTCTCTCTGAAAATAAATGAATAAACTTAAAAAAAATTTTAAAGATGGGAGAGATTTGGTATATTTACATGCTTATGTGAAGAAAGCAGTGCAGAAAAACAGTAGAGACTATATCAGAGAAAAAGGGGATTGCTCATCACATAAGGCCCCCAAAAAGGAAGGGGAGTGGAGAACCCAGGTGGAGTGAGGGTGGGCTTTAGAAGTGCTGGCAGGGACGTACCCTCTCTCTTAACAGGTGAGAGGAGAGCGCCTCCTGTGTTTCCTGTGAAGTAAGGCACAAAGGCAGGAGAGGGATGGGAGTGGGGGGAGGGAAGGGGAGGGGGACTTGAGAATGGCAGAAAGTAGAGAATGGAGAGAAAGAGAATGCACACTGATCAGGAACATAGGAGATCGGCTGGGCAGTTTTATATACCCGGTTGAGGACTATGATTTTATGAGTGTCCCTACTCTATATGGTTGCAGTGTTCTCTAGTCACATTTAGCCCAGTGCAAACATAGAGAAGGCGGTTTGAGTTTTTTCCAGGCAAGAGTGATGGAAGGAAAAGGGAGAAAGAAAGGATTGAGATGACGGACCATGGACTCCAAGGTCCTGCGTGAGGTGTGTCGGTTACGTTGCTAGGACAGAAACTGCTTAGTACATACCTAATATCCGTTGTGTTCCTTCCTCACTGAATGGAGGAGCCCTTGTAGGGGCAGTAGTGTGTACCCAGTTAAAACGCTATTTTTTTAATTCCTCATACAGCTAGATAGGGTTATGTCCCTGAGTTCTGGCCAGTGAGATAGAAGGAAAAGCGTTGTGTGGGACCTTCAGGAACAGTACTTAAGAGGAAGTGACTCAATCAGGAAGTACATTATTCTTGCTGTTTCCTTCCTCCTCTTTCCTAAAATGTGGATGTGATGCTTGGAGCACCTGCAGCCATTTTGGACCATACGATAACCTAGAAATTGGAAGCAACATGCTGAAAGGGGCAGAAAGAAGTCTGAGCCCCTGATGACTCTGTGGAGCTGTAGGACTTTTAGTCACCTTAGATTGCAAGCCACAGACATAAAAAATTTTTCTTCAATAAGTTGTATTTTCTTCCCCTCTCTGTTTTCACGTGGGTTCCCATCAAAACTTGACTCTTTAGCCTTTTTAGTAGTAACATGGCCTGTGTCTTGAGATATAACAGGAAACAATTTGGTCATATGTTTCAAGAGAGCATAACAGGAGTAACCAACTTCCTGGCTTGAAATGACAGCGCCCTCATTGCCCTTTGCCCTCCCTCCTCCCTTTAGCTAAGTTTATGTTATAAGGTGCATTTGTTATATCATTCTCTTTCCTGTCTGTACCTTCTATATCAGTTACTATGCTTCTGTGCTTCTGGCTACAAGAAAAAAAAAACCCAGTGCAAGATACCTTAAATAATAGGATTTATTACCTCACAAAAGTTTAGACATAAGATGATGCTAGGGTTAGTTAATTCAGCATCTCAGCAATGTCATAAAGGACCCAGATTTTTTCCATTTTTCTGTTCTTTTATCTTCAACATGTTCTTCGCAGGCTAACTCCCCTCACGGTTGGAAGATGGCTTCTGCAGTCTCAGACATTATGGGCAGACATGAAAACATCCAGCAGAATATAAAGGACTATTTCCTCCTCATGTTTCTCTTCATAAGAGTGAAGTTTTCCTTGAAGGTCTTTCAGCAAACTTACCCTCACATCTCAGTAGCCAGAACCCAAGGCCACCCCTAAACCAATGACCGGCAAGAGGGATAGGATCTCCACAAGTGGCTCAGACACAGAAGATTCACCCTGGTCGTGTGAGGGAGGAGTGAGTTCTGCCAGGTTGGCAGAAAGGGAATGGCTATTGGGTGAGCAGTCAAAAGTAGGGAAGAAAGTAAAGAGAGGAGGTGGGTGTTTTATCTGGAAAGAGTAGAGGTATTAATGTTTCAAGGTTCCAGTGAGATGAAAGAAAAGTGTATTATTGCCAGTAACTAGGAAGATTTGAATTTAATATTTCAAAGGACGAGCAGTGGAGGATGTTAAAAAGGTAGAGGGTGTAACTGTGGAAATGAGTGGAAATAAGATACAGTAGAAATGGTCATTAGTGCTGAGGTCAAAGAACCAAGAGACTGGCAGCAAGTTTCTCAAATGACAGGTTATAGAGGCTAGGACAAGCAGGTCTCTTGAGAAGGAGGTAGCCAGGGTCTGGATTGATAGCACATACTCACAAGTAAGGTTTCACATAGGCTGCTGGCACACAGGTCTGGGGCCAGGTCACAGGTGCCTGGGGCAATACTGGCAAATAGCCTAACCTCTCTGTATCCCAGTGTTCCCATTTTGGAAAAAAAAATCTACCCTGGTTGGTCAGGCCACTCTGGAAAGGGGTAAGGCCATCACCTTCCTATTAAAGCCACTCAGGGACCTTCAGAAGATAGTCCCTCAGGAGACCCCTAGGGACAGAGTAAGATGGAAGCTTGGTTGGGGCAGAGATGGCTGCCAGTAATGGCAGATGTGCTCACCTATTCTCGGTAGCTGCCTCTTCTCCTTGCCCCTCCCCATCCAGGTTCCCTTCACTTGGCTGTTATCTGACTACCCTCTGGCACTTCCAGCTGTAGTATTCCAGAGTCAGAAGGAGGGTGAGGCTTCTCAGCCCCTCTGTCTGGATGGGGCCTTGGCTGGGAATGAGTGGGGGAGGCGGGCACCCGTTGTCATGGCCAGAACAGCCGCCCTGTTACTCTGGCGTATTTCACTTTTAATTCTGACATATAATGTAATGATCTTTTTTAAGGCCCGATGATATTATCTGCCTGACTAGATTATTGAGTCTTCATCATCTCCAGATAAATTTATGGCCAGGACGAGGCTCAGGATTTATCATCAGTCAATAGAGCTCGATACTCTAACAAGGCGTGTAATAAGATATACATATTTAATGATCCAAGGGGAGGAGCGCTAATGGGAGCCCAGAGTGAGTGGTCCACAGGGCTGGGGCTGTGCCCTAGGGCTGCCATAGCTGTAGGGGCATGGATGTGGTCTCTGCCCTGTGGTCCCCAACTCTGGCCTGTCTCATGACCGCCTGAGACTCTTCCTTGTTACGATCCAGAGGGAGAGGCAGACAGGGAAAGGAAGAGGAGGCAGTAGGGACAGTGTCAGAGCTGGGGCCTAGGCCTCTTCAGCCCAAAGGATGTAGAGACGCCCCAACAGAGAAGTCCTCTCCTTGCTTCTGGGCCTGGGGTAGGGGAGTAGCGATGTCCTTAGACCTGTACGCCCAGGCCCCTGAGCATTAGGGCGGGCCCACAAGGGGAGGGAGTGCCGGGGCTGCGTGCCCAGGCCGCGCTGATGGTGACGGATGGTTTTTCATTACAGCCTCTCAGGTCCTGCCCGCGCCCTGTGTGGAAATTCTATTTATTCCCTAATTTGTAAAAATTCCCTCTTTATCTGATCCCAATCAGGGCGGGGTAATTGGCTCTCTGGGGCAGCGGCTGGGGTCCTTGATGAAGAGCTATGTGGATGTACCCAGCCCGGCCCCCACCCAGCCCGCCACCAGGGCCCACAATTAATAATGATTTGCAAATGGCAGACAAGCAATAACACAGAAAGATGTGGCGTCCGTGCTGCCTCTTCATTTCCTCCCCTCGCAGATATAAATGGCCACAGAACAAAAACCCAGCACTATAAATTCTGGAATTAGTTATTCACTGCGATAAATGGGGCCTAGAGCCACCAGCCCCTCTCCCACCACCCTTCTTGCCTGCTTTCCCTGATGAAGGTCTGTCCCCAGGTGTGTTCCTGGGCCTGACCCCTGCTCCTCTGTATCTTTGGCTCCTGACACATTTCCCTAGCTCCCTCCTAGACCCTGGACTATAGCTACCCTTTCCTGTGTGGCCCATAGTTGGGAGTGGTCACCTGCTTTGGATCTGTAGCTTCCTCAGGCTCTGCCTCTCACTGACCTGTCTTGGCTACCCAAGCTGGCCCTGTCCCCACTCTGCACTAGGGTTTGAATGGAGGTGACAGTTCCTGCCTGGCCCGGGAGTCTGGATAAGATTTGGTCTTGGGTGTCTTCTTTGGCATTTGGGACCAATCCAGTCCATTTGCCTGGCCGAGTGTGAGTTGGGCTCCTAGTAGCCAAATGTGATGTAAGTGACATAAGGGCTTTGATGCCTGCTTACTGGCCAGGCTGTTGTGGGATGTTGGCACAAGCGTTTCCGGGCACTATGCCCTCTCGGCCAGGCGCATCCTCTCCCCGCCCCCCAAGTGGCTGTGAGCTGGCGGGTAATGGGCGTGTAATGGCCTCATTTCCATGCCCGGCCTCCAGGAGCGGCGGTAAGTGTTTGATTGCCTTAATTTCCAAACACATCATTATCCCAGCTTTACCAGCGCTTAATAAACACTTTATGAGGATTTTTTTAAAAACATCTTCGGTCCGCATACTTCTCTGAAGTGATAAACTCTAATTAAGTCTAATATTTAAAAATATGGTAATGGTGAGTTGTTTGAATAAGTGGACTGCATTTCTGTAATTTCATTATTACGTAAAACACGCTAATTATTTGGAGCGCGCTTATTACGGAGAGAGAAATCGCCTGCTAATCAAGATGAAATTGCCTTTTCCCCTTATTGTGGAACCACCGTCATCCTTCACCATCAGCCCTGTGGCACCTCCAGGCACCTCGGTGGGGTGGAGGGGGCAGCAGGGAGGGGCTGGAAGAAGGGGTCACTTTGGAGTTGAGGCTATAAGGGCCCTGCCTTGCGGGAAGCAAAGGGAGGTATGGGAGCCGTGTCTGTGGGGAGAGGAGTCTATATCTGGGAGTGGTGTCGGGTGGGCCAAGGTAGCCCTGTCTGGGCTCCCAGGGGACTATGTGGGCCATGTCTGGGACAAGGAACAGGGCGTTGTGGGATATCAGTATTACTGCTGGAATAACATTATTATTGGGTATTATTGGAATAGCAACCACAATAATAATCACTAACCCAGCCACTGTTTTAAGTACTTCACAAATAAAAACTCATTTCATCTTTTCAACAACCCTTTGAGGGACGTAGTTACTATAATTATCATTATTGTTCCCATTTTAGAAAAGAAGAAACCAAGACACAGAGAGGTGAAATAAAAGTATGGTAACTTGCTCAAGTTCACAGTTACTTTTTTGGGGGGTTATTTATTTATTGGGGGGGGGTGGGGAGAGAGCACAAGCAAGAGAGGGGGAGAGAGAGAATCCCAAGCAGGCCCTGCACTGTCAGCACAGAGCCAGACGGGAGGCTCAAACCCACAAACTGTGAGATCATGACCTGAGCCAAAACCAAGACTCGGACACTTAACCAATAGCCATCCAGGCACCCCTCAAGTTCATAGTTTTAAAGTGATGGAGTTTGGATTCGAACCCAGAATCTAAGGATATTCAGGGGCCCTCTTCTGGTTCAGTCCTAAATTCACTGCCTTGGCTCCTATCTTCCTTCTAAACTACCATTTGCTGTTGTAACCTGAATTGTACCCAGCTGTAGCTTGAGATGCTGGCCCCCAGCATAGAGTTGCCCAGTTAGCAAATAAAAATATAGGACACCAATTAAATTTGAATTTCAGGCAAACAACAAATAATTTTTTAGTATAAGTATGTCCCATCTGGGGCTGAGGACTTATTAATCTCACTGTCCTGTGTCAAGCAGGCCCAGCATTGACCCCATTAGCCCTTTGCTCCCAGGCATGATGCTTGCCAAGATGTCCAAACAGAAGGATGTCGTGGCAAAATGAGGTTCTAGAATATCAGTACACCAGGGTTCTTGCTCTCTCATCCTTACCAAGATTCCTGCTCCCAGTTCTATTCTCCCCACCCTGTCTTTGTTGGTCCCTGCTCCATGGGCTCTGGCCCCATTCCTCACCAGCTCCTGGAGATCACTAATAAAGTGTATTACCAGGCTGAGCTTTTTAGACAAGAGGCCTCAGGTTTGTGTGAATCTTCCTTTAGGCCACACTGCATTGCAGCCTTATAAGGTCAGCAGCTTGTCACCCTGTTGCCCCTGATGTCTCCCACTCCATTTTGCCTCTTTGATGATTTTGTGTTCATTCTCTTTCCTAGCTCCAACAGACTCAAGTATGGGAATTGTATATATAATAGAGGCATCATTTCAGAAGGGTGGGGAAAGTATAGACAGTTCAATCAATGGTGATAGGACAGCGGCTGACCACTAGGGAAAAAAGTAAAGTTAGATCTTCTATTTCTCACCATATACGAAAGTAAATTCCAGACAGATTAAAAAGTTAAATATAAAAACAAAGTATTAGAAGAAAATATATGGTAGTTTTCTAATAGCACTGGGATAGGGAAGGCCTTTTTAAGCGAGATACAAAGCCTAGAAGCTGTAAAGGAATGCCCAATACATTTAGATGTCCCATAGGAATCTCAAGATTTAACACTAAGGTCATCACTGTCCCAAACCTATACCACCTCTGGTTTGCCTTATCTCCATGAATGGTACTAAGATCCTAGACTCACCCCCCTGCACCCCTACATCCTGATTCCCTCATCAAGGCTTGCTCATTCATTCTGTTTCCTAAAACTCTCTTGCCTCTGTCCACTTCTCCATATCATGGATATATCCCCACCTCTATCTCCACTGCTGCTGGCCTGATTCTGGGCCATCATTTCTGGTCTGGACATAGTACAGTCTGCTAATTGGTGTTTATGCCTTCAGAGTTAACCCTGTCTTCCTCTTCCTTCAAGCATGTTAGTATTTCCCCCATCATTCCCAGAATAATAAGCTCTTTAGCTTGCCATCCAGTCTCCAGGGTCTCTTCTGGCCAGTCACTGCTAACCTTGCCAGCTTCAGCTCTTGCCACTCTCCTGCCTCTTATTCTTCGTCATCCCCACCTGCCCACTTGACTTAAGTTTTTTGGGACACTCTATGTTTCCCCTCCAGCAGTGTGCCCGTGCTATTCACTATTCAAGACTACCTCCCCACTTCAACCCCAGGTTGCTGGCAAGTGCCTCCCACATGCCTCCTACTTCTGCCTAGCTTTATCCTCCCAGGAACCCTTTCTTGATTCTTAGTGCCTTTTCTGTGCTGCCTTTTCCCGTAACACTGCTCACACCCCACCACTTACAGGTCTGTCTCTGAGCTCCTTGAGGGCAGGGAGCAAGTGAGTCTGTGCAGCCAGTCCTGTGACTCAGCATGGCCTGTGTGTGCCCAGCACACAGAAATGTCAGTGTGTATTTGCTGAACGAATGAGTACATGAATAAACTCCTTGAACAGGGCCCCTTCCCTCCTGAGGGTGGCCTTGGCCCAGGCCCTACTTCCTGCCCTCTACTGTTCAATTCCCAGACAACTGCAGCTAACTAGAGCACGTCAGCCTCAGGTCATTGCCCTGTGTAAGCTCTCACTAGGTGTCCTAAGTCATCTGGGCCACCCTTCCACTAGCAGCTTTGCCAAGCAGGTATTTGACTACCTTTGAGCCCAGGCAGCAAGCTTATCCTTTGTTAGGTACTCGCCCACTCACCTCCCTGAGGGATTTAAGCTGCTGCACATCTCACCTTATAGTCTTGGAAATCTAACAATATTTCCAGCATTAAGAATATTAATGCCTGGGGTGCCTGGGTGGCTCAGTCGGTTAAGCATTCGACTTCAGCTCAGGTCAGGATCTCATGGTTCGTGGGTTCGAGCCCTGTGTCAGGCTCTGTGCTGACAGCTCAGAGCCTGGAGCCTGCTTTGGATTCTGTGTCTCCCTCTCTGCCCCTCCCCTGCTCATGCTCTGTCTCTATCTCAAAAATAAATAAACATTTAAAAAATTAAGAATATTAATGCCCAAGGGACTCCTAGGTGACTCATTCAGTTAAGTGTCTGACTCTTCTTGATTTCGGCTCAGGTCATGGTCTCACCATTTGTGAGATTGAGTCGCATGTCGGGCTGTGCGCTGACATCTCAGAGTCTGCTTGGGATTCTCTCTCCCTCTCTCTCTGCCCCCCTCTCTATTCACTTCTCTCTCTCTCTCTCTCAATCTCTCTCAAAAATAAACTTCAAAAAAAAAAAAAAAAAAAAAGGAATGTTAATGCCCAAAACAGAAGATCATCTTGTCACAAGCTGATGATCTCACAGGAACATAAAAACAGGTTAGGCTTCTAGAATTTGGAGGTAAGGAAAACCTACTTTGGAGGCCTCCATTGTGGGCACAAGACTGTGTCCCCTCCACCCCAACCCCTTATCATAACAGCTTCAGGCTGGCCTCATTAGCTCACCTCAGTGAGAGGAGCCAGAAGGGGGTGCTGCTGACCCAGGTGGCCCCAGGGCTTCAAGCTAAGGACTCTCCTAGAGGTCATGTTGTCATCAGCCTCACCCTGCTGCTGTCTCTTGCTGAACTCCTGGCCTGTTAAAAGCCCCAGATTTGGGCATCAGGGTGGCTCAATCGGTTACACATCTATCTGACTTCAGCTCAGGTCATGATCTCACGGTTTGTGAGTTCAAATCCCTCATCAGGTGAGCACAAGCCTCACTCGTCTCTCTCTGCCCCTTCTGGGATTCTCTCTCTTTCTTTCTCTGCCTTTGCTCACTTGTGCCCCCTCTCTCTCTAAAAACACAAGCAAAAAAACAAAAACCCCAGATCTGTCTTTTAGCTTCTGCCCCATTGCCTCATTTTCTACCTGTACTACTGACTTTTTAAACTGATCAGGAGATTGCACTGGCTCTTAGAAAGGCTTCAAGGGCTAGAAAAAGAGCTTGGGCTGGAAGCCAATAACTGCCATACCACTGACTTGGTGAACTGAAACAAGTGTCCTCCCCAATCTGGATCTCTTTTTCTTTGTTGTAGTGGACCAGTTACATCAAGTTAGAGTCCAGAATCCTCAGTAAACAGGGTCAGTAGTCAGTCAGAGTCTGTGGAGTGAATGACAATTGCTTTCATCAAGTGCGCTGGCTCCTATGTCATCTGTGCCATAGATTGTACAGTGTATACCTTCTCACCATTGGGTCATCCAGGAAACTAGCATCCTTGCCTTCTCTTCAAGAAGAGGAGATATTCCAAACATAAAGCATGTACAAAGACATGGCGGGGGGGGGGGGGTGAGTATCACCTGCTCAGTACTCACAGTTATTAACAAAGGTAGCCCATGATCACCCCTAGTAAGGGGAACCTGAAGTTCAAAGAAACTAAGCACTTGCTGCAGGCACACAACCAGCGAGCAAAGTTAAGACTAGAAACAGGTCTCTGATTCCAAAACCCACTTTGTCATTTTCAGACAACAGTGGTTCCTTGAGATTGGAACAGGGATTGGGGATAGAGAATGGCAGGGGTAAGACCAGCGAGAGCAGGGACCCGTTTTTACAGGGCCTTTACCTTTAAGTCATATTAAAGAGTATAGCTTTGAACCTGAGGGCAGGGGGAGCCACTGAAGGGATTTAAAGAGACAAGGATGTGATCAGATTTGTGTAAGAAAGATCACTTGGGCTACAAGCGAATGGATTAGAGGGGGAAGAAAGAAGACAGGCTGTGCAAGAGCAAGAGATGGAGGGGGTCTACACTGGGGGGTGGCTGCCAGAATGAAGGGAAGTAGATGATTAGACAGAACAAGAAGATAAAATCCACAGTTTATACTTGAGATTTGGGGAGAGAGAGGGCAAAGTGTCAAGCCTGATTTTCAGGTTTCTTGGGATAGTGAAGACATGTGGTGAAGGAAATTCGTTCATTACTGAACATTTTGAGTTTGTATGGATATCTGGAAAGAGATGTTCCAGAACTCAGGAGAGGTGTAGGCTGGAAACAGCGATCTTCAGGGGTGGATGAAGCCAGCCAGTGAGTGTGTCAGGTGTGGGGAGGTCAAGGACAGACTGGGGCCCAGCACAGGTGGGAGGTTAGTGCTTGCCCACTGGATGGCTGGTGGCCTGGGGGGAGGGGCTGGGCACATCACTTGGGCCAGGGGAGGCAGATTGAGCAATTTGTCCAGCAATGAGGGAGGAGCCAGATGAAGTCAATAGAAAACTAATTTTCTTTTCTGCTGGAAGAAATGAGGTGTGTGGCCGCTGGGTAATTGCAGATAACGAGGGGACTTATTCTTAATATGCACAGCGGCCATGGTCCCCAGAGTGCAGGAGACAGGAAGGATTGGAGGTGCCCTGACAAGGCCAGACTTCTTTGGGAAGAAAAGCACCCTATCATAGCCCTTTTGACAGTACCGTCATAGCCTCTGGACCCTATCATAAACCCTCCTGTTCCTGGGGCCCTTCCCTGCCCCATCTCCACCCTGCCCCTCCTACCCAGATCTTCCTGCCCCCTTCCCCTTCTGTCAGCTGCCTCACTCCTCCTATCACAGCCCCTCCCTCCACCCTCCCCCCACCCCCCCCCCCCCCCCAGCACAGGCATACACACTAAGGGAGACAAATGACGGGGCCTCAGCCGAGCGGGGCGCGTGTCCGGCCCATAAACCACGGGGATGGGTCACGTCTGGAGTTGCCATGGCCGCCACTATCCACCCATCCGTCTTCCCACTGTCCTGCCTCAGACCAGCCCTCATGGTTTCCTGAGTCCCTGGAGGGAAAAGGTGTCTGAGGCCTGTGTCACCTTTCCATGCCCACATCCCCCATGGGTACATTCATGTTGAGGTCTTATGTGATGGGACCCTGTGTGACTTCTCTGCTCTAAACAGGGCCTACAGAATCATGTCTGGCTAGTGACACAAGCCCCGGGCTGACCAAGACTCCCATTCCCACAGTCCTTTTCTAGCTTTTTTGGGCCCCATTTCCTAGTCTAAGGTTCTAGTAAAGGCAGGCTGGAGGTGCTTAATGAAAGGGGTTGGCCCTTGACAGATGCTGAGGCCTTCTGACCCCACCTTGACCTTATCACAGCCCCACACCTGATGATGACATCGAAGTATAATGTTTCTGCAATCACAGCATCGATCCCATGAGGGCTGGTAGCGGCTGAGGTCCTGGTTATGGCCCAGGAGCATCTATGGGAGGTGGGAGAGGGATGGGGGGAGAAGCAGGTGGAAGGGATGGGGATCTGGCTGCTGCTCTGAGCAATGGAACAGAAAAACCCTGGGCACTTGGGCCATTTGTGTCCTTGGCTTTATGTAGAGGGACAAGTGTTGGGCAGATGCACCTCCTGCTGGTGGTGTTAAAACAAGTCCTGGCCCATGTCCATGATCCTGAAGCCCTGGAGTACCTGCTCCTGCAGCTGCCACGGTTCTAGGAGTTTTGAGCATGGAGATTCTTACAGGGACCAGTACTGGAGAAACTGCTGGGACAGAGTCTGGCAGGTGCAGACATTTAGATACAGCTAGAGGCAAGGTTTAGATTGAGTACACATGCATGTCTAGTAGAAGATCGCTGGCCAGAGTATCAAAGGACCACAAAGCTGGCCCTCTCCACTGGCTGCACAGGAGCAAGTGCCCAGGCAAGTTGCTGTTGGAGCACACAAGCCTGGGCCCCAGAGCACGTCTCCCAGGGCCCCAGCTCAAAAGTGCCAAGACTTGTGCCTTGTTACCAGTGATTATGGCCCAGGCCACATCTCTCTCACACACGCAAGTGCCGGCAAAGTCACCCTGGCCGTGGGCGTGATGAATGGCCGCACAGTAATGAAATGGAGACATCAAGGCGGGTGGCGGGAAGACGGAGTGTGGCGGACGGGCCGTCCCCACGCGGCGGCAACAAGAAGGATCGCCCAGCGGCCGGGGGCCGTCAAGGGAGAAATTACACATTTACTCTGCCTTTTTCTTACTGCGACGGCGCCCATACATCACCGCTGGGGCCGGGGCGGGACATGCCGGCCAATTTCCAGCATGAATTATGGGACTGAGCAGCATTGAGACCAGGCTTCCCGCTGGCCCAGTATCACCCAGCCCAGCCTGAGGCTGGAGATGCTGCCACCAGGGGACAGGACCCCCCTCCCTCTTTTGGAGCCTGTGGCTCTTGAGTCTGACCCTGCTCCCCACCGCCACCCATGTAAGGGCACCTACGGGCACAGAGGGAAACGACCTGAGGCCCATCTAAATGTCTTCTCTTCTTCTTCTTAGATGACTGCAAGAACATTGCCAACATCATGAAGACACTTGCATATCAAGGCTTCATCTTCAAGCAGACATCGAAGCCGTTCTGATTGGCCGAGGACGGGATGGGGCAGGACAGGGTAGCTGCTTGGCCCAGCCCAGAACCCTCCTTTCCCTCACCAGAGGGGAAAAGGGAGAGTGGCACAGCTCTACATCCAGAGTGTCCCCCAGCCTGCCCTGTGGGCTTGTGCCCGGGGTAAGGGCTTGGCCACTTGGCCCCTCTGGAGCAGACACTTTGTGGCCCCCACCCCAACCCCCCAACCTCAGCCCAGTATTAGCCCCTCCCATTGTGGGCCTGGGCTAGGGGGACCCAGGCACTCACCGCCTCCTCCCTGGTACACAGGCTTCTGCCGGGGCCACCAAGCCCCCCTGTGCCCCCTCCCATCTGTAGTGCATGGTGTGTGGTGCCCCCAGGGCTCCAGGACAGATCAGGCCCCACCTTGTGTCTACCCCCATCCCCGCTGTGAACGTGCCACTGAATAAAGTCGGGGAAACGAGGCTCTGGGTGTGTGTGGACCAGGTGCTGCTGTGCCTGATGCTGTCAAAATACATACAAAGTTTAGAGCATGTTCTGGGCTGCTCTGCTCAAGGCCATCAGTGTGGATGGCAATCACTGGAGCACCTGTGAGACCCTCACTGAATAGTCACAGGGCTACAGGGGCTGTCTGAGCACACGGCAATGTTTGAAGTTGCTGGTATCTGAGGCCACTGCTGTGTGTTGAACCATCTTGAGTATAGAACCAAGTACATTTGTTGGGATAAAACCGCAGTGGTTAAAGGGCTGCTAAGGGCCTCAAATAGTGGCAAGTCCCAATGCCACTCCGTGGAGTGGGTGAGGTGACCCCTCCTGCCCACCCTCCCAACCAGGGGCATCACAAGTGGTGGGAAGGAAAAGGAAGCAGCCCAGTCCAACTCAGCAGCTCTATTTACACAGCAGCATCACCCACACCCCGTGTGGCCTCTCATGGCTTCTTGGCTTTCTTCACAGAAGAGGAGCTGGAGGCCGATTCCCGTCGCTTCCTCTGAGAAGACACAGAAGGTGTTGGGGTCAATGGCTCCCAAGTCTCTATTCACACTCGGTGCATGTGTTTCACACTCTCAGGGAAGGCGATGCCCACTGGCCACCCACTCCTACCCTCAGTCTCAGAACCCATCAGAGTAACCACTCCCATTGCGGGCACTAGAGGGAGCAGGTCTGTACACACTCGTGTGTTCGCTCACGTGCAGGGCCTGTTCATGCTCCCCACTGCCCATCTAGGCTCTTACCGAGTTGGGTGTGAGGGGTGCGCCCACCACATCAATGATGGTGTCCTTGGTGGGGTCGGGGCCAAGACCAGGTTCAGGTACTGCTGGCTCAGCAGAGGCTGGGGCCGGGCCTGATGCTGGCGTGGCAGGGCCCCCTAGGACGCCAGCCCGGGCCAGGGCCTCATGCCGGTGCCTCAGCATCTGTAGCTCATACTCGCAGTTGGCGCAGGCCTGCTTGAGCTCATAGAGCAGCACCAGGTCGCTCCGTAGCTCGTTGAACATGTGCACCAGCTCCTCCGTGGGTGTCGGGCTCAGCTCTGCAGGCGGTGGGTGGAAGGCACAGGCAGAGCCAGTGTGTGCGGCGGGAAGGCCAGAAACAGGAAATGCCCTCCCCTGCCCAGCCTTGATTGGCAGCCTTGGGTGGGTAGGTCCTGCAGGCCCAGCCCCCACTCACCCACACCAAGCTCCAGCAGCATCTGTTCCAGGGCCTTGATCTTCTTCTGTCCCACAGAGCTTGGCAGTTTCATCTGCAATGACCCAGACTGCTAAGCCCTCTCCCCCACAAGTAGCTAAGGATGAGGGAGAACCAAAGGCAAAGGGGAGTGGAAGAGAAGTTAACCCTAGGAAGGCAGCTCTGCATCAGAAAAGGAAATAGCTGGCAAGTGGAATATAGCAAGGGCGCAAGTGCTTTGACCTCAGCCCGGCCACATCCCCGCGATCTCTCTCCGCAGCACATGGCACAACCCCGCCTGGTGCTCCAGCCCCACGGCTGCAGCAAGCGGGCTGTGGAGAGCCCAGGGCCCAAGAACCGTGATGGAAGTGGCACGTACCCGCTGGCTCCGCAGCGTGACGCCTGCGGACTTGAAGTCTGGAAACTTGATGCCTGCGGTCTCAGGAACAGCCTGGGGGAGAAGAAGTCACGGAGACCAAGGCGTGGCAGCGAAAGGGCCCAGTGTTACTCCCAACACCCTGCTAGCTCTAGGTGCTCTCAGAGCCCTCCACCCTGGGCTGGACTGACTCCATCTCCATACCGGTTTCTCGGCCTCCTTTTTCTGGGGCAGCTTCTTCTTGGGGGCCTTGCGTTCCGTGCGCCGCTGCTCTGCAGTGGTGTCTGCTGCTGTTATCAGCTTCTGCAGGTCCTGGCTGCGCTTCTCCCGCTCCTTCTTCCGGGCTTCGATCTTGCGTAGCTCCTGCAGCAGATACTCCTCCTCTGCCACCTGGGAAAGCGAGATGCCGTGAAGTGTGTGCAGGTGCCCAGGGGAGTGAGGCGCAGGGGCACTGAGCTGTCTGTAAGGGACTCTGAGAGGAAAGGGACCATGAGGGAGGGGAAAAGCTATAAAAGCAAGGACAGAGGCTCCTGAGGGAGGATAGGTGGGGAAGCAGGGAACCTGCAGAAGAGGGAAATGAGGGCATGCAGGACGGAGGCAAAGGGCTTCAGGACCTGGAAGAGAGGCAGTGAGGCTCAGGGCCGACCTGCTCAGGGGTCCGGTTGTAGAGGCGCTCTAGCTGTTCCTTCCTCCGCCGCTCATGCCCAGCATCAAATACTGGTATCTTGAGGTCTGTGCCTGGCACAGCCCGCACATTGGCAAGCTTAGCACAGATGTGGTAGTACCGCTCCTTCAAGTCCTCCACAGAACGCTTCTGAGGATAAAGACATGGCAGGAAGGGAGGATGAATACCCAGAAGCATATGGAAGGCGTAGCATAAAGGCAGTGGGCCTTCCAGGCCCAGGGTCTGGACACACATGCAAAATGCATGACACCAGCTCACCTTGAACTGCTGGTGGTCATACCGGTCATGGATAACTACAAAACGTAAGTCAAAGCGGCGGCTGAGGTCAAAGAGGTGATCCGTTTCTGCCTTAGTCCAAGCGTCATCGTGAAGGTAGAGCTGGTACTCCTGCTCTGAATACACAGGAACCTGCACAGTCTACTGGCACAGAGGGACAGAGGGAGGACACGTCATGTCACATCCAGTGGGCTCCAGCCTCCTGTGATCACAGCCCCTCCTGTTTATTGCCAATCTCTAAACTGGACCGAAGCAAAACCCTCTTCCTAGGCCCCTGCACAGGGCAGCCTGGAAATGATGTTTCCAAGTGAGGAAACAAACTGCTCGACTAGAGCTCGCCAGGCTCTAAGATGACAGCCTACCTCTGGATTCAGTCCCGAAGCAGCTTCACCATGCCTTCAGCACCAGAGCCCCGGTAACAGGATGCATGCTCCTGTCCTCATGGTTAAGGGGAGGGGCCCACATGTAAGTGCTTCTGTGGAGTCCAAAGGTTAACTTTGGAGTAGAGCAGAGAGCTACAGAGAAAGGCCCAGGATCCCCTGGTCCATTGGAACATTTGTCTGAAGCATTCCTGCCACCCAGTGGTGACAATGAGACTTGCAGCTCCCCCAGAGCAGGCCAAAGTCACTTACCTCTAGGAAAAGGGGCCTGAATCTTTCTCCCAACAGATGCACCCCTGTACATGCCCCTGCCTCCCCTCTGCCATAGCCCAACCCCCAGACCTTTCTCAGGGACAAAAAGCACCACCGCCACTCCTTCCCCAGGAAGGAGTCAATGTCAGGCTGGACTAGGGAAGTCCCTTTTCTCTAATCAAAAACCACACTGGCTCTGAACCTGCTCTCAAGACACTATATGCAGCTGCCTCTTGCACTTATCCTACTGGATGTCCCACATACACCTCAAACTGAATATGTTCAGGTGATGGGTGTTAGCCAGACTAATTGTGGTGATCATTTTGCAGTATATACAAATATGAACCATGTTGTACACCTGAAATGAACAGTATATATTGATTATAACTCAATAAAAATATATACATGTGTTCAGTACTGAGCTCATCACCTTCCCTCAAACTCCTATCTCTTCCAGTTCAGTTCTCAGTCAATGTCACCATCAGCCAACACAGGTGTCCAAGCCTGAAGCCTAGAAAGCATTTTTAATTCCCATCTTTACCCTTGACCCCTCCCCTTCCACAAATCTGTGGATTTTACCTCCAGAATTTCTATCTTCACAGCCAGATCGCAGTCTAGACCACCACTACCACTGCCTGAATCAGAAAAACAGCCTCCCCACTGACCTCTCTGCCTCTATTCAATCCTCCCCCAAGCAATTCTCCATCAGCAGCCAAGATGTGATCTCTCTGACCAATACTGCTTAGAGGACAGCCTGCAAACCTGTGCTGTTTGCAAACTGGTCCCACTAGTCTATGTAAGTATGGAAATCGAGAGTCGGCATTTAGAAACCTTTATAACAATTTCACAGAAGTCACATGCTACTGAACCTAGTATGAAGAAACGTGGACTTGTATTTTGTCTTTTCTTGTAATTTTACTATCTTTATCAGACTCTGATGGATTGTAAATATTTTCTTAAAGTTCTTCATCACAGATAATTTGAGAAGCACTATTCTAGAATATGTATCAATCATGTCACCCAACTACCTTGTACTAAACCCCTCAAAAGCTCTCCACTAAACTAAGGTAAAAGTGCCTTCTAGATAAGTCACAAACTCCTCAAGAACAAGGGTTGTCTGGTTCATTTCCTATCTTTGGGGTTCAGCACAGGGCCAGGCACACTGTTAAGTATCAATGAATATTTACAGAATCAACCAATAAACACGTGTAGATGACCTGGCCTCTCTCTGCAGCTACTGTCCCTCATGCATCCAAAGTTTCAAACAAGTGACTAGCAATGTCAGGAACATGCTAGGCTCTCCCCCTCAGCCTTTGCTGTTCTTGCCTGAAATGCATCCCCAGTTCCACATTCCTTCCTCTATGAAGATAACTTCTCATCCTTTTGATCTTTTCCTCTGGGAAGTCTCTCTCATTTCCCAGGCTTGCTTAAGTATATCCCTCCTATGTATTTTAATTACATTTAATTAAAAAAAGAAAAAAATCCGTAGGAACTGTGTATGCAGGCCTGCTCCCAAGGAGCTCACAGTCAAAGTGAGGGAGACATTCATTCATTCAATAGATATTTATCATGGGCCCGCTAGACCTATGCTGGGAACACAGTGCTGAATAAGATAGACAGTGGCCTTACCTTCTCAGCGCTCACAGTTCAGCTGAAAAAAATAATTTAGTCCAGTGTGGAGAGTTTGATGACAAAGATATGCCTAGAATGTAGTGAATGACATCTGATCCAGCCTGGGGACAAACATTGGTCAAGGAAGAGGTCACAGGAGACAATGAGGTTACTTTGAAAGAGAACAGAGAAATGACCACGATTCTCTTTTATAAAGACCACTCTTGCAGCGTTTAGGACAGACAGGATGAAACAAGAGCCTGAAAGACCTGCTGACAGGTGTTGGAAATAATCCAGGTGAGAAGTGAAGAGGACTGAACTAAAACAGCACCAGTGGAAGGTAAAGAAAAGGGCACAGATATAATTTTAGGTTAAAAACCACAGGACTCGGCAACTGGATGTGAGGGGTGAGGAAAGACGCTCACTCCTGTGTTTTGGGCATGAGTAAGAGAGCAGCTGGAGAGCCACGGACTGAGAGCGGGACCCCAGCAACTGGCAGTACTGGAGGGAACATCATTAGTTCACCTTACTCTGCTTCCCTCTCCATCTGTAGTCACCATGATCTTTCTAAGCATCAAATCAGATCCTCACACTACTCTACTTAAAACTTTGTCAGTATCAGGGCACCTGGGCTGCCAGTCAGTTGAGTGTCCAATTCTGGATTTCAGCTCAGGTCATGATCCCAGAGTTCTGTGATCGAGCCCCACATCAGGCTCCTCACTGAGCATGGAGCCTACTTGGGATTCTCTTTCTCTCCCTTTGCCCCTTTCCCCAACTTGCATTCTGTCCCTGTCAGCAGCTACTCAAAGATGTCAGGGCAAAGCCCAGAGTCCTGAGCCTGGCTGCCAAGCCCTGCCTGGCCTGGCCCTGCTGACCTCTCAGGCCTCACCTTCCACCATGTCCTACCCTGGGCTTTAGGCTTCACCAACAGGGAAATGCCTACAGCATGCCATGCATATGACTGTTTTTTTATATATGCCTTTGCTCATGCTGGCCCCTCTGCCTGAAAAAGTCACTGCACTCCTTTCCTAATATTGCCTGGTGACGTCCTTTAAGACTCAATTCCAGCTCTAAGTTCTCCAGGAAGTTTCCATGGCCTTCAGGTCCTCCCAAAATAGCACATATCCCACCAAACTGTAACTGCCTGTGCCTCTCCTCATGTCCTCCCCAACAATATGCAGAGTTTCCTGAGGGCAGATATGGTTTCTGGTGCATTTCTGTGTCCTCAATGCACAGGGCTTGACTTGGCATGGAGCAGCATTTATCAAATACAAAATGAACATTCTTCTGTCTTCTCCTCAAATTATCTCATCCAACCTTCCCACCCATCACCTCAACACCTCACCTCTTGGTTGTCCCTTCTCAATCCTACACTTCCAGCCTCTCTCTCCACCAGACCTGGGGTGGGGGGCTGGGGGGGGAGGCGGGGGGCTGAGATGTTGGTGAGATGGAAGAAAATCAGATCTCCTGGGGGGAAGGGGGAAGCAAGAATGATAGCTCACACCCAGATGTGCTCAGTCTAAGAAGCCTGTGAGCCATTCAGGCAGAGTTGTCCAGGTACAGTTGGCTACACTGGGCTGAGGGGGAAGAAGCTGGGACTTGAAGTCCCGGGATTAGGCCCTTAGTGCTTTTAGGCCCCAAATCTAGGCTGCTCCAGGCTGCAGGGACTGTGACGCTATATTGTATACTGGCCTGAACAACAGCTTAGGAAATCCTAGCCTAGCCCAGCTGCCTCTCACTGGCTGGTGGAGTGTGGGTAAGGCCCTGCTCTGAGCTTCTAGACCACAGATGATTCAGCTTGGACTAGGGTGCTAGCACAGAGGATGAAGAACAAAGGCAAACGTGGTTTATTATGGAAACAAAATCAGCAGGACTCAATGATTAAATGTATCACTGAGATCTAGTTCAAATGTCACCTTCTCAGAGAGGCCCAACCTGACCACCTTATCTAAATTAGGCCTCCCCTATGCCTATAAGTTAACTCTTTAATTCATTTCATACCCCATTCATATCCTGGTTTCAATTTACTGATGGCCCAAATCTGAAAGAATCGAATTTATTTGCTTACATGTTCGCTGTCTTTCCCTACCTCCCTGTCCTATTGTTGACTGAAATAATTGGAGAATATACAGGGGAAGTCAAGGATGATTCCCAAGTTTCTGGTATGGGCAACTGGGTGGATAGTGGTACCATTAACTGATATGGGTTTGGGGCGAGAAAGACAGGAAATAGATGAGTTCTGCTCAAGGGTACCTACTTGATCTGAAGTACCTGTGGGGCTTTCAGGGAGAGACGTTAAGTAAATGATTGGATATTGCTCTGAACTGGAGATATTAAGTGGGATCACTGGTATACAGCAGGCAACTGGAGCCTCAAAGAAAATGAGATACACTAGGGAGAAAGTATAGAGAGACAAGGACACAGCTGAGGAACAGTGACATTTGAAGGGCCAAGAGCAGCCACCAAAAACCAGATCAGGTCCAGGAAGGAACAGGATCCCACAGGCAGAAGAGACCCACGAAATCTCACCCTGCAGGTATTTGCCACGTGGACTGAGTAGGTAACGATGGTTGAAACAAAGACTGAATGTGCCTCTGGAGCCAACCCCAGGAGGCTGAAAGGTCATGTGAGTAGCTCAGAGTGGGTGAGCAATCTTGGCCTATGTCCATATGGTGGTGGCTCACCTTATTGAACCTGGCAAAGGGGTAGTCCTTGCCCTCCTCAGCTGCCCGTCGCCAGTGGAAGAACATAGCTCCATCCTTGCGGGCTGGGTTGGTGAAGGGCATCCACTTCCAGGGCCGCACCTTCTTAGAGCCCAACTTGGCTTTCACTGTGCGGTAACCTTGACCCGTGTCACTGGGTAGCAGTGGGGGTGCATCCCTGCAGCAAGGTTCAGAGAGATGAGAAGTCAGAGTAAGAAAGTGTGTAGGGAGCCTTTGGGACCAAGCTGATCTACCCTACAGCAAGGAAGTCACGTCCTAGAATGAGCAGTCGGAGCAAATCCTGCATCCTACTAAGTAAGCAGGAGCCCTGGCTGGGGAGGGCAGCCGGAGAGAGAACTGGCAGAGAAAACCATGCAGACGGATCGGGACATGCAGATAGGTCGGGAACCAGAGCCTGGGGGACTTGGGATTCTAATACTTGCTTCTTGTCAGAGTAGAGCAGTGCATAGACCTCTCGGTGCATGCCCTCGGGTCTCTTGAACGTCAGTGTCTCAGAGGACTTCTTGGACTTTTTCTGAGAATGGAAACCACAAGATAGAAACCACAACCTAGACTCCCTTCCCTTAAAATTCCTTAGCCCAGCTCAATCCCTGAACCAAACAGCACCTACAGGTACAATGACACACTATGAAAGCAGAGAAACCCACTCACAGGGGCACCCTTAGTTGGAGCAAGTCATTCCCGTCCCCAACCCCACCTCCTCACCTGAGTAGATCCCCGATCTGTCAGAATAGAAAATACTTTCCCATCATCTCTCAGAATGTCACGCTGACTTGGTGCCACTGCCCCCCCCCCCCAAATCCTACAAGCGTCACATTCTTGTGTGGTCTCCCATCTCTTATAAGTGCCACACTCTCTTGGTCCCCACCATTTCCCATGGGTGTCCTACCACCTCTGCCCCATGTCATAAAGGTAACAACATAGTCTCTGCCCCCTATGTCACACCTTTTACCGCCCATCTCACTAGAAGTGCAGCACCCCACCATCTCCCCCATCTCTCTCCCATTGTCACTCCTCCCCACCACTTCACTCGCAATACCCAAGGCTCTCAGGCAACCCCTGCTACCTTGTCCGGGTTGATAATGTCCTTCTTGCTGATGGTCCCGGAGGCTGCATCCCCCTCTGGGCCCCCAAGTTCTAGAATGTCCCGCACATCCGCGCCTGTAGCCATCGTATCTGAGAGATGGAGGAGCGCCCCGAGGTCAAGGGTCAGTGCCTGAGAAGGGACACAGCTCAGATCAGGAGGCGGAGCCACTCCAGCCCCAAGCAGGGCGGGGTGAAGGGGCGGGCCGCTAGGAGGAAAGTAGTCCGGGTCCGATCGGGGTTCCGCCTGCGTCCTGCCACCTGGGTCTCCCTTACGACCCCGTCTGCCTCCTAAGCCCCAGCACCTCCACACCCGGATTCCCCAGCTGCCGCTGCCGCTGCTCCCCTAGCCCCGCAAAGCCGCGGACAGAAACTTCCGGTCGTGCGCATTCGAAACGCGGCCGGCAGGAACACTTCCGGTATGTGCTGAGCAGAAATGGAGCCGGCTGGAGTCCCAGTGTGAAAGCCCGGGGAAGGGGGTGGTTCATCACCGGCCTTGGCTCCTACGGGGTGGCCAGTGTTCGGATGCTGCCTGCATTCTGGCATTTGCCCTCCATGTTGCTCTGTTGCATCTCGGGCTATAAAAGCAGCGCAGAGCTTTGTCCCTTGGAAGTCGCTTAATTCCTTTGAACCCGTTTCTTCATTTGTAAAATGGATATTGTAATGGTACCTGCTTAAATGAAGCACCGACAATCCTTGCAGAACAGCAAATTGCCTGGCACGTTTAGTTTTTTTGTATTAAATTAATTAGTGGTATTAATGGCCCTTGTTCCTAAGTACATACCAGGCACTGTGCTAAGCGTCGGAGATGAAGAGATAAACTAGTCAAGGTGGAGCATCCCAGGATGGCTGCCAAGATGGAGTGAGGTCTGGACCCTCACTTGCACCTCCTCTGATGGAGCTCCCCTCTCGTGGGGATTTCCTGGAGCCAGCTCCCTAGAACATCACCAGTCCGGAAGCTAACTGCACTAGAGTGGGTTACCAAAAGGCCCAAGAATATGTCCCTGAGCAGGGAGCAGCTGGAAGAATTCTCTCTCAAAGTAAGAAACTTACTAATCTCCCTGGAGAGAGAGACATCTAGAACTGGAGGCCCTGAGGAAGGGCGGAAGGGCGGAAGGGACAGGGTAAACAGCTCCCAACTTCAGCCTCTGCAAACCAGCCTGCAAACATGGAAGACACGTGGCCAATGAGAATGGAGGGTGGAGTCAGGGCCTGGTAAGACATTAAGGAAACCAGACTCCAAGCCAAGGCCTGACAAAGAACCCAGCAGGGACTAGAGGAGCAGACAGCCTGCACAAGTTAGCTATCAGTGTGGTAGCCTGTTCTGCCTTGGAGGGGACAGGGGTGTAGCAGCTGCAGCCTCAAGCCTACCTAGACCCCAAAACTATGGAGAAATGGGCCTGGAGGTAGAAACTTTACCCTTTTCCTGAGACCTGATTTCTGGGTGAATCCTCTGGGCTCTAAACAGTGTCTAGAAGAAGCCAGGGTCCTGCTGCAGAAATTGCCCACAGGGAAGGGAATAGCCCTTGGAGCCAGAAGTGGAAAGAGCAATGGGAAGGAGTCCTACACCTCTGCCTTGTAGTTGGTTGTGTAATTATTTGTTTAATATCTATCTCCTCTTATAGATTTATTTCTATGAGAATCATGGTACATAAATGTATGTATGTATCAGGCATTGTTCTAGGCTCTAGGGATGCAGTGGGTGAATGAGATACAAATGGCTCATGGTAGGGCTTATATCTAGTGAAAGAAGAGAAACACTGAGCATATAAACAATGAAATGGTGTAAATTTTGATGGTGACAGGAGCTGTGAAAAAAATAAAATAGGGTAATAGGATGAGGGACCACTTTATGTAGTACGGTCAGGGAAGGTTTCTCTGGAAACTTGAAATCTGAGCTGAGGGTTAAATGATGGAAATAGCCACAGCATACCTGGGGAAGGAATGTTTCAGACAGGAGGAATAACAAGTCTCGCATCCCTAAAATGGAAGGAACTCTATATGTAAAAAGCACATAAAGAAAAAAGTCCAGGGGCGCCTGGGTGGCTCGGTCAGTTAAGCCTCTGACTCTTGGTTTTGGTTCAGGTCATGATCTTGTGGCTTCGTGAATTAGAGCCCTGTGTCGGGCTCTCCACTGACAACATGGAGCCTGCTTGGGATTCTCTCTCTCCCTCTCTCTCTCTGCCCCTCCCCCACTCGTGCTGTCTCTCTCAAAATAAATAAATAAACTTAAAAAGAAAAAAAAAAAGTCCACTGTGTTGGGTGATGAGTGAGGAGTGGGAGAATAGGAAGACTTGAAATCAGAGGGAGGCATCGTGGTCCATAGAAAGGAGTTTAGGTTTTATCCTATGGGCAATCAAATATCATCCTTTCTTGGCCACAGCCTAGTTTTTTTTTTTGTTTTTTTTTTTTTAATGCAGAGCCTGCTTGGGATTCTCTCTCTTTCTCTCTCTCTCTCTCTCAAAATAAAATAAACTTAAGACAAACAAACAAAAGAAACTGGGAGAGGGGAGGCAGTCTGTATGTGATGTGATCAAGATCCAGAACATCTCAATCTGGCCTGGTCTTGTTCAGGTTAATTATAAAGAATATCTTCCCACTTTTATTATATTATTACATATAATATGTTATATATAATATATTTTATTATAAGGACAAACTTTCCCACTTTTTAAAAAATTTAAATCCAAGTTGGTTAACATATAGTGTAATAACAGTTTCAGGAGTAGAACCCAGTGATTCATCACTTACATATAACACCCAGTGCTCATCCCAACAAGTGCCCTTCTTTTTAATTTTTTTTTAACGTTTATTTATTTTTGAGACAGAGAGAGACAGAGCATGAACGGGGGAGGGGCAGAGATAGAGGGAGACACAGAATCGGAAGCAAGCTCCAGGCTCTGAGCCATCAGCCCAGAGCCTGACTCGGGGCTCGAACTCACGGACCGCGAGATCGTAACCTGAGCTGAAGTCGGACGCTTAACCGACTGAGCCACCCAGGCGCCCCAACAAGTGCCCTTCTTAATGGCCATCGCCCATTTAACCCACCCCCCCCCCCACCCAATACCCCACAAGCAACCCTCAGTTCATTCTCTGTATTCGAGAGTCTCTTAGGGTTTTTCTCCTCTGTTTTTAACTTATTTTTGCTTCCCTTTCCCTAGGTTCATCTGTTTTGTTTCTTAAATTCCACATATGAGTGAAATCATATATTTGTCTTTCTCTGACTGACTTGTTTCGCTTAGCATAATACGTTCTAGTTCCATCCACCTTGTTGCAAATGGTAAGACTTCAGTCTTTGTCATTGAAAATTTTTCCACTTTTTAAAATGGGCAAAGAACGTGATTAGGAAAGTCACAGAAGTGCTACCGCCAATAAATGGACAGCTAAACATGCAGTATCACTGGTATTCAAATAAATGAAAAATCAAAAACTGTAATGAGATACCCAGTTTTTGCCTATTAGGGAGGGTAAAACCATAAAATAATACTTGTGATACCTGTTCTTGACAAGGGTATTACTGAAGTGGCCACCAACCTCCCCTGTTGATGAGAATGTAAATTGATTCCGCTTTGTTCAGTAATGCACTCAACAAATTGTCTAGTGCTTACTGTAAGCCACTTAGAAGTGTGGTACTCGAAGTGCCTGGCTGGCTCAGGCGGAAGAGCATGCGACTCTTGATCTCCGGGTTGTGAGTTTGAGCCCCATGTTGGGTGTAGAGATGACTCAAATAAATAAAACTTAAAAAAAAAGAAAAAGAAAAGGAAGAAGTGCAGCCCTCTAGCCAGGCCCTGTGCTAGCCCTGAGTATACTGCAGTAAAGACAAACACGATTGCTGCCTTCAGCTGGTACCTTTAAGAACTGAGCACTTCGGTGTGCCTGGGCACGCCTGGGCATGCCTGGGTGGCTCAGTCCGTTAAGCATCTGACTCTTGATTTCGGCTCAGGTCATCATCTCGTGGTTTGTGAGATTGAGCCCCGTTCAGGTTCTGCGCTGACATCTCAGAGTCTACTTGGGATTCTCTCTCTCCCTCTGAATCTTCCCCTCCCTCCAACCCCATTCCTTGGGTGCTTGCACGCGCGCGCTCTCTCTCTCTCTCAAAAAAAAAAAAAAAAAAAAGAACGGTGCACTTTGTTGTACGGAAGTTATTCCTCAATAAGAGGAAACAAAGTAGATAGGAACTGGAGCTGCCATTTAGGCCTGATCAAGATGCTGCCTTCCTAAGGCACCAAGACTTCAGGCAGAGCCACCGGGGGCGGGGGGGGGGGGGGGGGGAAGCCCGTGGGGAACTGGCTGGGACCAGGAAGTCTGGGGCAAGAAGCTGGGGGACAGGGCCTCTGATGGAGACTGTGTGGTCCCTGACCAGTTTTGTGATCAAGAAAGATGAAGACCTCTTCTGCGAATGGCTGAAGGACACAAGCCACACCAACACCAAGCAGTCTGATAGTGGAGTGAGGCCTTCTTGGGGGGCTCTCTGGGCAGCCCCCAAATCCCCAGCACCGAGTCTCCAGACCTGCAGCTGAGTGGGCACTCCTGCCCCATCTGCCACAAAGGAAAAGACTGCTGTTGGCCCCCTCACCTCCACATACTCCGGGTCTCTCGGGAGTTCTCTCCCCTCACCATTTCAACTTTTTTGGAATTCTCACTCTTGCATGTATCTCTCTCCTCCTTCCCTGGCCGGTTTCCTACCGACAGTTATCAGCTTTCCAGAGTGTATTCCTGGCTCCTTCCCTCACTCCACTCTCACTCTGTCACTCCAGACTGTTTGATGCCATTTGGCTTCTAATTCTTTTTTTTTTTTTTTGGCAGAGCAGTCTTCCCAGAACTATGATAAGGTTCTGGTTTTTTTGTGTGTTTTTTGTTTTTTGTTTTTTGGCAAAGCAGTCTTCCCAGAACTGTGATAAAATAAGTTTCTGTTTAAACCACCAACTCTGTAGTAGTTCTGCTATAACCACTCAATCTAAGACATTTTTATTCTTTTAAATACATGTTTGGGGGTGCCTGGGTGGCACAGTGGGTTAAGTGTCTGACTCTTGATTTCGGCTCAGGTCATGATCCCATGGTCATGAGATCAAGCCCTGCATCATTCAAGCCCTGAATCCCTGCTTGGGATTCTCTCTCTCCTTCTCTCTGCCTCTCCCCCACTTACTCTCTCTCTTTCTCTCTCTCTCTCTCAAAATAAATAAAATAAAACTTAAAAGCAGATGGATAGATAGATAGATAGATAGATGATAGATAGATAGATGTTTGTATTGGCGAGCCAGTCCTTCTAAAGTCTGGAGTCCTTTACAAACTTCTTTGTGAGTCAACTCTTTTCTTTTCTAAATTAACTAAATAAATAAATCAGAATCAAAGTCAGAGGCAAGACATCACACCTTGTGCCACCCACCTCAAAGAAAGGGTTACAAAGCTCGGCAGTCCTCTTTGGGTTTGGAGGCCACATGTACGACATTTGGGCATGTTGCCCTGGCTCATTTACCAGGTAACCTGGAAGTTTAGAGAGGATCCTGGCTCAAAAAGGGGGTCCTCCAGTGGATCCAGGTCGCCGTGCAAGCTGTGTTAGCAATTGGGCTTGACTATTCAACAGACCCAATGGTCTGGGAAGTATTTTGTGACAAAGATCTTATATATACCTTCAAGCGATCCCAGTAGGAGAATCAGAGCCTGGGCACCCAGGATTCTGAAGTAAGGCTGTGATCCCGACTGCAGATGACTGGCTGCCACTTGCGAAGCAGTTTCTGGCTTACACCTGGGCCTCGTAGAAACTGAGTGCCTGACCACGAAACCTAACTATGAGACTGGAACTGCCTGACGTGAACTGAGAATGATCCCATTCCCTGAACCATAAAGGTGGGGATGCAGGTCAGCATTCCATGATAGAATGTAAGGGGTTTTCCATTCTTAATACCTGATGTTGTAAGTTTCACCATAATACTGCTTTAGCTGCATCCTGCAAATTATGTTCCATTTTCATTATCATTCTAATTTCCCTGTGATTGCTTCTTTGATCCATGGATTATTTAGAACTCTGTGGCTTACTATATTTCCAAATATTGGAGAGTTTTCTAGGTCTCTTATGATCATTGATGACTAATTTAATTCCACAGTGGCCAGAGAACATGTTCTATACATTTTTAATCCTTTTAAATTTATTGAGATTTGTTTTATGGCCCAGCATATGGTCCATTGGTGAACATACCATGTATACCTTTAAAAATGTGTGTCTCACACATTTGGTGTAGACACATTTAGTTTGGTATAGAGTTTTGTAAATATTAATTAGGTCAAGATGATTGACAGTATTGTTCAAATAATCTGCTTTTATTGATTTTTTGGTCTATTGTATCAATTGCTGAGAGGGGGTTAAAATCTCTCACTATGATTGTGGAATCATCTGTTTCTTCCTTTAATTCTGTCCTTTTTTTGTTCCATGTATTTTGAATCTCTGTTATTAGGCACATACACATTTATAATTGTTATATCTCTCTGGTGAATTGACCCATTTGTTATTATGAAATGTCTTTATCTCTGGTAAGAGTCTTTGTCTTATACTTTATTTGATATTATTGCCACTCCAGCCTTCACAAGCTTGCTGTTTTCATGGTATACCTTTTTCCTTCTATTTTCTTTCATCTTTTTGGTATGTTTACATTTTAATTTTTTCCTCAATAGACTCCACGCCCAATGTGGGGCTTGAACTCATGACCCTGAGATTGAGTCACATGTTCTACCAACTGAGTCAGCCGGGCACCCCAGTTTGTTTACATTTTAAGTGCATCTCTTATACATAGCAGATATTTGAGTTTTGCTCTTTTTCATCCATTCAGACAATCTCTGCCTCCTGAGACCACAGGTGTTGGTCAAAAGATGTGTAGCAAAAAAGAACGAGCTTAGGTCTGGACTCATTTATATGCTTTCTTCTTGAGGATGAATGCTATGGACACTAAGGACTTTATAGTGGACCAAATAGTTTGCAGGCTGTGTTGGGCAGTTCAGTTTGCAAGGTCACCTGATTGTCCCATGGACAAGCATTCAGTGTCTATCAGGGCCCCATAGTAAGATAAAGCTGTTTCTCAAAGGAAGGTCAGTTATTTGCCAAACAGTGCACAGCTTTCTTCATAAATCCCAGGGGCTTCTTCTGCAATGTTCCTTCTGGGCTTGCTCCATCAGCATGGTGATATCAACATGATTGGATCTGGTGGGTCATGGAAACCAAGGGGCCTATTCACATTGCAGCCTAGACCAACTGGACAGTTTTCCTTTGTTCTGGATTCTTCCCAAAGCTGACAGCCTTTCAGGTCACTCAGTAAATAAGTGGGGTGAAAGACACCCAGATATGATGTATGCTCCTCAAAAATCTAAGACCACCAAGTACCATATTTCTACTAATCTAAGTCACCATCAACTGAAAGGTGTCCCTTCGTTCATATTTCACTACGAAGATTTTTAAAAGCACTATCAAGTAGGGGCCCTTAGGTGGCTCAATTGGTTAATCATCCAACTCTTAATTTCGGCTCAGGTCATGATCTCACAGTTCATGAGTTCAAGTCCCACATTGGGCTCCGCACTGGCAGTGCAGAACCTACTTGGGGCTCTCTCTCTTTCTCTCTATTTCTATCCCCCCCACCCTTCTCTCAAATATAAATAAATAAAACTTTTTTTTAAGTTTTTTTTAAAAAGCACTATCAATTAAACCATAACATACCATTCATTACAAGATGAATTCTCATGTCTGAGATGTTAAAATGTGAGGAAAAAACATTGTGAATGTACTAAATGCCACTGAATTGTTCACGTTGAAATGGTTAACTTATGTGAATTTTACTTTAATAAATTATTTTTTAATGTGAACCAATGAAATATGATACTCTTCCCGTTTCATATGGTAGGAGGGCATAAGGTGAAGCAACATGTACTTGAGCGGGGACATTGTGACACTAGAACACTGAACCTCCAGAAACACCCTTGCAATGTATTTTCATGGAGTTGGTTTTATTTCATTGAATCTAAGATGCTGTGATCCTGGCACATTCTTGATTTACCAGAAGGGGTCAACAGAAGCCTTTCACAGAACTATGTCACTACTTCTTCCTGTTGACAAGGATTATCAGGAGTCGCTCATTAACCTCAGCAGAGGAAGAGGAACTTCTGCTGGCGAGGGAGGTTCAAGGGGGTAGGATTTTGAATGCTTCACGTCATCTGAATGCTTTCTTTTCTGGTCAGTGCGCCAGCATTCACACAAGAGGCCTGGCAAAGCTGTCGATACACCTGACATTGTACTACGATAATTTCCAGCACCACGCTTTGGATTTGATTTTCCACTATACACAGTCCCATGGCTGTAAGAGGTAAATTATTTTTCTTAGACACAGAAAGTCAATGGTTTGGGACTTGTCTTGAGCCAAAATTGTAGGGTATTGAGCTCGACAATTTTGTCTTTGTCCAGAAAGAAACTCCTCTTCACTGTAGTTGCCAAAGCCCCCTGTTCTCATGCTTTTCTGTAGCAGAGACCATTTGATTCCCCAAAGCTTTGCCTTCAGTGCATCTTTCATTCAGGTGATAATCGATTGCAGGTGATAATCTATTAGCGGCAGGCCAAGGGCGGCCTTTGATATTAGCTGGGTTTTCACTGCCCAAAAATAAATACCAAATTCATGACTGTTCTGATATCAACATCTTTATCAGTTAAAAACCATAATTTCTGGTATGTTTTCTGGTAAAAACGAGTGGCTGAAATTAGTCCAAGAAGAATTAGAAGACCAAATAGAGCAATAACGATAGGAAAACTAAAAATATTGTTATTGAGCTACAATTTTAAAAGGTAACAGGCTGAAAATTATAAACAGATGAGTTCTAGTTGACCATCAAGGAACAGATTATTTCTCATTTATTCAAGTTGACTTCAGAGCATATAAGAAATTGAAATGTTTCTCAATTCAAATTATGAAAGTAGCACAATATCAGAGTCTAAGAAAGAGAGGAATGCTTCAAAGAATACATAATTCTCACTTATTACACAAATTAAGGTAGGAAAAGGCTGAACATTCTGTCCACTAGTCAGTGCACATGTTGGGGCAGAGCTGGAGAGTGGGGCAGGCAAGCTATGCCCAGAGTGGGGAAAACCATGCCAGGCAAAGAACTTGTATCAAGAACGGGACTGAAATACACTCATGTGGGTGATTTAGCTCAAGAAGTCTGATGACTGGATATCATGGAGTTTGGTGAGACGGCTTCTCCCAAGAGCATGCCAAAAGATGCACAGATGGGCGCCTGGGTAGCTCAGTCAGTTAAGCATCGGACTCTTGATTTAAGCTCAGGTCATGATCTCACGAGATCAAGTCCGAGATCGGGCCTGCTGACAGTGCAGAGCCTGCTTGGGATTTCTCTCTCTCCCTCTCTCTGCCCCTCCCCCTGCTCACACAGGCACATACTTTCTCTCTCTCTCTCTCTCTCTCTCTCAAAAAAAAAAAAAAACTTAAAAAAAATTTTAATGTTTATTTTTGAGAGAGAGAGAGAGACAGAACATGAGCGAGGGAGGGGCAGAGAGAGAGGGAGACACAGAATCCCAAGCAGGCTCCAGGGGCTCTGAGCTGTCAGCACAGAGCCCGATGCGTGGCTCAAACCCACGAACCTGTGAGATCATGACCTGAATCGAAGTCAGTTGCTTAACCCACTGAGCCACCCAGGCGCCCCCCAAAAACTTTTTTTTTTTTTTTTAAGATGCCCAGGTAGGGCACCTGGGTGGCTCAGTCGATCCAACTTCAGCTCAGGTCATGATCTCGTGGTTTGTGAGTTCAAGCCCCATATCGGGCTCACTGCTGTCAGCGCAGAGCCCACTTCAGATCCTCTGTCCCCCTCTCTCTGTGCCCCTCTCCTGCTTGTGCTCTCTCAATAATAAATAAACATTTAAAAATAGGAGGCGCCTGGGTGGCTCAGTCGGTTAAGCGTCCGACTTCGCTCAGGTCATGATCTCTCAGTCCGTGAGTTCGAGCCCCGCATCGGGCTCTGTGCTGACAGTTCAGAGCCTGGAGCGTGTTTCAAATTCTGTGTCTCCCTCTCTCTCTCATCCTCCCCTGTTCATGCTCTGTCTCTCTCTGTCTCAAAAATAAATAAAACGTTAAAAAAAATAAAAATAAAATAAAAAGATGCACAGATAATGGCTGAAATACTGAAGGATATGGAGATTACAGATGTGAGGCGAGAATTACAAATCAGGTGTTGGAGTTTGCCTTATAATTTGTGACCACAATTCTAAATGATGCAAAAATTTATTGAAGTCATGCTAAGATAGCTATTGTTGATGCAGATAATGTGCAATGGGCAATCCAGTGTTGCTCTGACCAGTCTTTTACCTCTCCTCCCCCAGGAGAATTTTTATTAGATATTGCCAGGCAAAGAAATCAAACCTCTTTTCCATTGATCAAGCCATATTCAGGCCCCAGATTGCCATTTGATCAATATTGCTTGACTGCTCCAAACTACACACTTAAGCCTCTACCAAAAAAAGCAACTACTTCTACAGGAAGAATAATAGCTCCATGGCTAAATGTTGGTTCAGTTGCTAGCAGCCCAAGTACTCCCACTATAGGCACACCAACCCCACAAATCATGTCTGTTTCAGCTAAGGTAGGGACTCCAATGTCCCTCATAAGGCAAGGGATTGCCATACAGATGCCCACTTCCCAGTTCCCAGATGTGAAAGCCTCAATTCCTACAACATCAGCAGATGTTGCTGATTAATCAGAATGTTCTGATTAATCCCGGGGTGGCTGGGTGGCTGAGTTGGTTAAGCCACAGACTCTTGATCTGGGAGAGAGATCTGTCTCCCTCTCTCTGTGAGAGGATCATGAGGTCATGATCTCACAGTTTATGAGTTTGAGCCCTGCAGTGGGCTCTGTGCTGACAATGCAGAGCCTGCGTGGGATTCTCTCCCCCTCTCTCTGCCCCTACCCTGCTCACACTCTCTCTCTCTCTCTCTGAAAATAAATAAGTAAACTTAAAGAAATTTTAAAAAAAAGAATGATCGATTAATCCATTGCCACTAATCTGTTGTTATCACAAGATATTGCCAATGCATCTTCAAAGGTATTAAATGAAATGTGAAGGTGACAATAATGATGATGATGATGCTGACCACTATGATCATTTATAATCCAGCCTTGGTGCGTGTAACACGTAATATGTATACTTGGTCTTGAACCAGCCTTGGTGTGTGTAACATGTAATATATATACTTGGTCTTGAATCCATTGTACTGGCATTAAACACGCATGTTGATGTTTTCAAGTTGTTTTACAAAACTTAAATAGTATTTAGTGAGTAAATATAGTTACCATACTTTTCAACTGAGATGTTGGGTTTTCTTTATAGAATTAGTAATCATTTTTAATCGGTCTTTAAGTGTAAAAAATGAAATTGTCATTCATCCAAAAAAAAAGAAAGAAAGAAGGATAAGATTGAAAAAAAAGAGAGAGAAGAAAGAAAAGATGGAAAGCCACCCAATACATTTCACTGACAAGCATATCCTGAAAACAAAGCTAGATGAGGACAAGAGAAAAAATACATACATGATTCCACGTATGAACAGTGAAGCAAACATCCTAAATAAAATGTTAACAAATTAAATCCAGCAGTGTATTAAAAGAACAATTCATCAAGTCCAAAGAGGATTTATCCCAGCATTGCTAAGATTGTTCATTGTTAAAATATATATCAATTTAACTTATTATATTCATAATTAATAAGTTTAAATATGACTATCTTAATAAATTCAATACCCGTTAATGATCTAAAAGAAAAAAAAATCTCCCAGAAAACTAGGAAACTTAATGTAATACGTTGTTTGTTTTTGGTGAAACAATGATAAAAACTGACAGCAAATGCCACACCTAATGGTGAAACAATAGACACATTCCAGTTGAAGTCAGAAGCAAGAAAAGAAGGACCTTTATCACCATTACTATTCAAAATGGTATCGGATGTTCTCTCCAATTCAAGAAGGGAAGGACAGCAATAGGAGGTATAAACATTAAAAAAGAAAGAGGCAAAGTGTCATTAGTTGCAGATGATACTATCACTTACATAGAAAAACCTAAAAAAATCAATTGACAAACTATTAGAACTAATAAGGGAATTTAGCAAGGTGACCACATACAAGATCAAAGTGGAAAAATCAATAGCTTTCCTATATACCGGCAATAACCAATTAGAAAATGTAATAGCAAATAAGGTTCCAGTCACAATAGCAACAAAAACTATTAACCACCTAAGCATAAACCTAAAAAATAGAATTTACTTCAGGCCTTTAAAGATAGGAAATCCATCAATCTAATTAATAAAATTAAATTGAAAATTATACAATTAGATAGAAGCTGAGAAAATTCAAGAATCACTTCTGGCAAAAACGCTAAGTAGAACAAGACACACAGGGTATTTCCTAACTATGACAAAGAGTTAATCTATTTTTTTGGAAAACTGGGTGACTCAGTTGTTTAAGCAGCCAACTTTGGCTCAGGTCATGATTTCAGAGTCTGTGGGTTCTGTGTGGACAGCTCAGAGCCTGGAGCCTGCTTCAGATTCTGTGTCTCCCTCTCTCTCTGCCCCTCCCCCACTCTCGCTGTCTCTCTCTTTCTCTCTCAAAAATGAATAAACATTTTTTTTAATTTAAAAAAAAGAGTCTATTTTCCTTTTCCAAGAAACTAAGAGCAAACATCATATTAAATGGCTAAATATTAGCCATATTAAATGACTAAATGCACCGCCATTAAAGTCAGGAACACGGAAAGCAGCGATCACTGTCACCGTCCGTCAATATTATTTTGTGTAAAAACGAAATAGTGGATTTGAAAATAGGAGTAACAACTTTATAGAGCAGATCTCATTCCAGAGTCTGCCAAAATATAGAGGGGAATGCCCCTCTATAAATAAGACTACTTTGATTTCATATTGTACAAATAGGATAGAAGTTGAAATCGCACTCAGAGACAGACACTGATCAAAAGGGTCTTACTTTCTTTTTCCCCTATCAAAACCATTGCCAAACACTATCCAGATATTATTTATACTGTTCCCATTCTGTGCTTGAAGGAAAGATTTTTAAATTATCCAAACAGTACTAAGACCCACAGCTGGTTTTGGCAATGGGACGATGGGACAATGGGGTGATGGGGGCTGGTGGCTGAAAGGAGGGTCTGAAGTGCAGCCAAGCACCGAGGGCACAAACACTGTCACACCAGTGGAAATTGGCACCTTTCACACCTCTGGCACCTTTCACTACTCTCCTCATGCTCGCAAGTGGTGACACTTTTGATATCCTATCTCAGCTCTTAATTTGTTTGAGATACTGAAGGCTGTGCTTAAGAAAAAAGGAAACCATGGGCACCTGGGTGGCTCAGTTGGTTAAGCATCAGACTTCAGCTCAGGTCATGATCTCATGGTTCATGGGTTTGAGCCCTGCATCAGACTCTATGCTGACAGCTCAGAGCCTTGAGCCTGCTTCAGATTCTCTGTCTCCCCCTGTCTCTGCCCCTCTCCTGCTCACACTCTGTCTGTCTCTCTCTCTCAAAAATAAACATTAAAAATAATTAAAAATAAATAAGTAAACATTAAAGAAAGAACAAAAGAAAGAAGGAAACCAAATAAATAAACTTTGAAAAAGTGGGGGGTGGTACATGGGGGGCTCAGTCATTTAAGTGTGGGACTTCAGCTTAGGTCATGATCTCATGGTTCACAGGTTCGAGCACCACATCAGGCTCTGCGGTGACAACATGGAGCCTGCTTGGTATTTTCTGTCTCCCTCTCTCTTTGCCTCTCCCCCACTGGAAACCCCACAAATATGGGTTCTAAACAAAGTTGGGGGTTGAGGCTTTTAAGCAGGCAGTTTACTGAAGTTACATATTTGCTTTCCATCTCTAGGAAAGAGCAAACATAGGGGTTTTTTTTAGAGCAAAAGAGCAGAGTAAGTTGGAGGTGAGATGGTGTAAGTCTCTGCCTCTCCCCTCATGAAAACGGTACTGTGGGTTAAGGTCCTAAACAGAGATCATATGATATCAGATCGTGTTTTCAGTACCAACACCTGAGAAGGGAAAGGGGAAAAGCAGGTTTGGGCTTTTCTATTATTAACATTATTGTATTAGTTAGAGGGAGAAGTTGGGCTGTGATAAAATCTCAACCAGGCCTGAGTTGGCCCTAGGAGGTCCTCTGAAGGTGAGATGACCCTTCAGAGTTGTCTGTAGATGGAGTGAGACCGGGCCCTTATATTCCTATCCCAAGCAGTCATCAGATGTGGGCTATCCCGGGAAGGGGAATGACCTTGGGTGAAGCAAGAAGACTGAATTACTTATAAGTAAAAGCAAATCGGGTTTGCATCAGTGTTTTTGACCAAAACACTTTATGCCAGAAGACAATAAAGTAACATACTTAAAATACTCAAGGAAATGTGGGCCAAGCATTTTATATCCAGCTAAAATGACCAGAAAGCATAAAGGCAATAGACAAATAGTTATGAACATCCAAAACCTTGGCAAATGAGATCATTCCTGAAGAATCTACTAGAAAATGAACCTCATACAACCGTGAAACAACTAGAAAAGCTTCAAAACAAGGATTGGAGGTAAACATGGAACATATTTAGTTGTAGAACTAATAGCAAACATCAAGAGTAAGGGTGACAGAATAGCATGTACTTGTTACATGCTCTGACACTATAGATAAAGTGCAATATCAAAAGTGGGGGAAAGAAAGGGAAAAATATAAATCTTTTTTTTTTTTTTTTTAAGTAGGCTTCATGTTCAACAAAGAGCCTAATGCGGGGCTTAAACTCACAACCCTGAGATCAAGACCTGAGCTGACAAGAGTCGGACGTTTAACCGACTGAACCACTTGGGTGCCCCAAGAAAGGGAGAATACATGAAAAACAGGGTAAGCTCACCAATCGTCTTACTGTTATTAAGAGGTAATAATAATATATTACTTTTAACCAGATGTCAGAGAGAGGGAGCAGAAGGTGAAGAAGTTGTAACTTGTTAATGTTAATAATGCTCAAAGTGGGGGACTGGTAGACTATCATCTTAAAAAAACTAAGGAAAATGGTATTTTGCAAAGGAATTATTATGAAGGTAATAATTAGAACAAAATTTAGAGCTCCCTAAATTCCAAAAGAAATATTTTTTTGAAGCTCGAAAGAAAGAGAAAGAGAAGCAGATAACCATATAGTGAAATATTTTAAATTGAAAAAGAAAAAAAAAAACATGTTAGGGGTGCCTGGGTAACTCAGTCAGTTGAGTGTCTGACTTTGGCTCAGGTCATGACGTCACGGTTTGTGGATTCAAGCTCCCTGTCAGGCTCTGTGCTGACAGCTCAGAGCCAGGAACCTGCTTCAGATTTTGTGTCTCCCTCTCTCTCCACCTCTCCCCTGCTCTCTCTCTCTCTCTCTCTCAAAAGTAAATAAACATTAAAAATTTTTTAATAAAAAAAGAAAAACATGTTATTCTCTATCAATAATATAAATGAGGCAAACTCACATATTAAATAAAAGTTTTTTTGAATCATCAGAGCAAAGTCTGGCCCTGTTACAGAGAAGACACACCTAAAACAAAGAACCGAAAAATGTTTAAAAATAACATGATGGACAAATATATACTAGCAAAACATAAAACACAAAGAATACAAGAATCATGTCGTTGATATCTTATCTGTCAAGGCAGAATTCCAACCTAGAAGCATTAAAAAGAAAAAGGAAGGCTTTTTAATAACGTTAATGGCTCAATTAACCATGGAGATATACATCTGCTTCGTAACACAGCAAACAACTTTCATAAAGTAAAAACTCCGGGAAATGCAGCAGCTGAACCAGAAACACAGAGACAAGAGAAGAGTTTCACACATTACTCTCAGTTGAAAACAAATCACATGGACAAAAAAATGAATATGGATTTAGGACACCTAATCCAGTGCTACGAAAATGTGGTTATAGGTGGAGCCAGTTCATGAACTGTGGTTACCAGATGCAGTGAGATAAGAAGCTTGCTCCAGAATATAAATCAATTCACCACTTCCTTCATGGGGAAAGTCTTGCTACCAAAGTAGGGGGATCAGATGAACTGCTGTGTGCTTAGTGACACAGTAGATGCTACTTTGAGTTGCGCTGACTTAACAACATAATCAATACGGTAACTTTTTTTTCAAGTGTTTTTTTTTTAAGTTTATTTATTTATTTTGAGAGAGAGAGAGAGAGTAGGAGAGAGAGAGAGAGAGGGAGAGGGAGAGCGAGAATCCTAACCTGGCTCTGCACTTTCAGCCAAGAGCCTGATGCGGGACTCGAACTCGGACTGGGACATCATGACCTGAGCTGAAATCAAGAGTCAGACATTTAACTTACTGAGCCACCCAGGCGCCCCCAATGTGGTAACTCTTGCAAATATATATCAAGTTCTGAATCCCAGTGTTAGGGAATACACCTCAGTTTGAATTGCACATGGAATGGAATACGTCTATCTCAGGCCATAAAGAAAAACTGCAATAAAACGCAAACAACACACAGTGCTGTCTGACTGCAGTGCTAGCAACTGATAGTGATAATAAGCAAGTTTCTTCTACTTGGAAAAGTTTCTTTTAATGCACATACTTTTTCTTTTTAATTTTTTTTAATGTTTATTTTTGAAACAGAGACAGAGGGTGAGCGGGGGAGGGGCAGACAGAGGGGGAGACACGGAATCCGAAGCAGGATCCAGGCGCCAAGCTGTCAGCACAGAGCCTAACGTGGGGCTCGAACTCACGAACTGTGAGATCATGACCTGAGCCGAAGTCAGACGCTTAAGCAACTGAGCCACCCAGGTGCCCCTTAATGTACATATTTTTAAGTGATCCCTGCAAAGAAGGGAAAATAAAAAACTCTAAATTTTTGCAAGTAATACTACTAATAATGAAATCATCACATCTGAAAAAATGATCCACAGTAAAAACCAGTGTCAGAGGAAATTTCATACTATTAGATACCTATATCAATGAAATGAAAGTAAGTGAAACATTGGCATCACAGAGACAGAAAAAGTTCAAAGAAAACCAACGGAAAGCACTAGGGAGGAATTAATAAGCTAAGGCTGAAAAATTAGTGAACCAAGAAAACAGAAACAGTAAAAGTAGCACTTAATAGGAAGGCTCATTATTTGAAAACACTAATAATGTAGACAACTATTAGATAGCTTTTTTTTTTTTAACGTTTATTTATTTTTGAGACAGAGAGAGACAGAGCATGAACGGGGGAGGGTCAGAGAGAGCGGGAGACACAGAATCTGAAATAGGCTCCAGGCTCTGAGCTGTCAGCACAGAGCCCGACGTGGGGCTCGAACTCACAGATCGTGAGATCATGACCTAAGCCGAAGTCTGACACTTAACCGACGGAGCCACCCAGGCGCCCCTAGATGGCTTTTTCTTTAAGAGAGAAGGTACAAATATACAAATTAAATGATAAGGGATACGTGGCCATTAAAACATAGCCTACTAATTTGTATAATTTTATGCAAATAAATATGAAAATCTCAATGAAATAGATAACTTTCTAGGCAAATGTAATTTACCAAAATTGACCTCAGTAGAGACATAAAGTCTCAACAGACAGAATTATACAGAAATACAAATTTGTAAAACAGACACCCAACAAAAAAGTATCAGGCCAAGATGGCTTCACAGAGAATTCATACTAAACCTTTAAAGAAAAGATCATCTGAATGTTACCTCAACAATCCTAGAGCATAGAAGATGAAGAAATAACTTCTAATTTCTTTTTGTGAAAAAAGTATAATATGGATAGTAAATGAATAAAAAGGTAAAGCATTAGCAAACATAACTCAATAGCACGTTAAATAAATACATAACCACGTGGGGTTTATTTCTGGAATACAAAGATCATTTACTATGAGGAAATCTGTCAACATAATGTAACAAATTTATACATGTAAGCAGAAAATGAACTAATAACCTCCATAGATCCTGAAAAGGCATTTGACAAATTCAAAGCCCATACATGTTAAAGACTCAATGAAACAGAAATTGAGGGATACTTCCATTATACGTCTTGACCCCAAATTTAGCATCAATATTAATGGGCAAACACTAGAGGCTTTCCTGTTTGTGATATAATAAAAAATAAACTTGGTTTTTGTCCCAGGTTTCTGTCACAGAGCTTCAAAAACCCTAGAAATTTCCTGAATTGATAGCAATGTCTTATTATTCATAACAAGTCCCTTGACACTTGAGTTTATAAACTCAATACTTTATAAACTCAATCCTTGAGTTTATGCTAATAAGATGATTCATAGCAATGATTCATGGGAGGGGTTTGATAGCCTCAGGACAGGGGCTAGGGCCAGAGGAGCCAACCATGTGATTAGAGGGTTGGAAATTTCAGCAACCCCCACCCCCCACCCATACCAACTTTGGGGAAAGGGAGAGGGGCTCCGGATTGAGTCCAATCATGCAGACTAATCCTGAACCACAAGGCCAAGGGAGATTCCCCAGTTAGTAAAAACCTTGATAGGCTTGCAGGGTAGCAGGCTTAGATTCTGTAAGGAGATGGCATGGAAACTCTGTGGCCCAGCCCCTTCCCCTCAAGACCTTGCCCTATGTACTCTACATTTGGCTGTTCATTTGTATCCTTTATAATAAAATGGTAAGTGTGAATATAGCATTTTCCTGAGCTCTGTGAGTGATTCTAGTGAATTACCAACCTGAGGAGGTTGTAAGAAGCCCCAGCAAGGCAGATGTAGCCAGCAAAACAAAAGTGCAAGCAGCTTTGGAACACCACCCAGAACTTTCAACCAGCATCTGATGTGGAGTCAGTCTTGTGGGACTGAGAACATTAACCTGTGGAGTTTTCACTAACTGTGGGTAGTTATTGTCAGAACCTAAATTGAATTGTAAGACACTCAGTCGATATCAGATAATCAGCGTTAGAACTCAAGGCAAAAATCAGAAATAAGACAAGGATGGCCACTATTTTAATACAAGAAAAAGCAATTAGAAGCATAAGAATTGCTTTGTTTTGTTCTGTTTTGTTTTAGAGAGAGAGAGTGCAAAGGGGGAGAGGGGGCAGAGGGAGAGAGAGAGAGGATCCCAAGCAGGCTCTGCACTGTCAGCCCAGAGTCGACATGGGGCTCAATCCCACGACCCTGGGATCATGACCTAAACAGAAATTAAGAGTCAGAAGCTTAACCGACTAAGCCACTCAGGGGCCCCAAGAGGCATAACAATTTAAAAAGAAGAGATAAAATTACATACATGTGCAGACGATATGTTTCTAAGAAACTTGTAATGAGTGAAAACCTCCTGTGAATAGTAAAAGGATTTTGTAAAGTAGAAAGATATAAAATTAACATACAGAAATAAAGTTTTCATCACCTCTGGGAAGAAACAGTCACAATAGTAACCACTTGGAAAAAATAATGGAAAAGAAGATCCCAGATGCCATTTACAATACCATAAGCAAAATAAAACAAAATGCAGCACAGATTTAATGAGAATTGTGTAAAACCTACATGAGAAAAACCATAAAACATTCTTATGGGACAAAAAGTAGACTTGAACAAATGGAAAAAGATGCCATATTTTTTTATCAGAAAAGAATCAGTATCAGAAAGATATGAGCTTTCTCCAAGTTAAAATTTATAGACTTAATGTGATCCCAAGAAAAATATCCAAGTTATTATTTTTTTTTTCTGGAGCCAGACAAGTCAATTATAAAGTTATTTTGGAAAATAAATACAAGACTAGCCAGGAATCTCCCCCTATCCCCAAAACATAGCAATGGGGGACTAGTCCTACCCCACACTGAAACATTTATAAAGCCCCTGTAATTAAAACATTATGTTATTGGTGCGTAGACAGATGGCTAATGGAAGAGGATATAAAATCCAAAGATACATTCCAAAGGCATATGGAAATTTAGTGTTTGATAAACAAATGGCATTGGAAAACTGATAGCCATGTGGATAAGGTAAAATTGGATCCATTCCTCACACCTTACACTAGGATAAATTCCAAACGGATCAGATATCTAAATGTAAAAAAATTAAATCACACAAATACTAGAGGAAAATATAGGTCAATTTCTTTACAACCTAAGGAGGAGGAAGACTTTCCTAACTATGATTCCATATCTGGAATCAATAAAGGAAAAATGGGTAAATTTGTCTAGCTAAAATTAAAAAAAAATTAAATGGCTGCCCAAAATACCATCAGCAATGTCAAAAGTTAAATTTAAAAAATGGGACAAAACTGTAACTAATATCACAAACAGCCAATATCCTTGATATATATAAAATTTCTAACTACTGAAAAGAAACTCAAGTCCTAGTCTAACAACCCAGTAGAAAAATGGGAAAATTATAGAAAAATAAATGCAAATACTCTGAAACATATGTAAAGATGCTTAACCTTGCTCATTCTAAGACAAATACATATTTAAACTGAACTGAGATACCATTACTTATCTATCAGATCTGTAGAAATCCCAAACTTGACCACAGACTGAGTTGGTGAGACTGCAGAGAAGCAGGTATTTTCATGTGTTGCTGATGGGGATGAAAATGGTACAACCTTGCAGCCAGATTTGACAACAGCCAGCAGAATTACAGGTGCATTTACCCTTTGTCCAAGCAACCTCCCTTCTAGGTATATATACTTGAGATAAAATGGCAAACACTTGAAATGATGGAGGTTCAAGGCTATTTACTGCAGCATATTTGGTAATAATAAAAAATTGCAAACAGCTGGTATGTCTTTTTTATTTTTACAGTAGGCTCCACTCCCAACGTGGGGCTTGAACTCAGGACCCTGAGACTAGGAGTCACGTGCTCTACAACCTGAGCCAGCCGGGCACCCCCAGCATGTCTTTCTATAGAGGACAGGACAGGTGAATAAACCATAATACATACAGGCACTATTAAACTTTAAAAAGAATGAAGAACATCTCTATATATTGCTGAAGAGTGATCTCCAGGAGAAAAGTGAAAAAGGTGGCATGCAGAAAGGTACGTATAGTATTATGCTTTTTATGTACTAATGAAAGGAAAATAAAAGTGTGTGTGTATATATATATATATATATATATACACATATATATACATATATATACATATACACACACATTTATATACAATTTCAGCATCAAGAAAAGTATTAACTACAAAGAATGAAAACACTTAGAATATATAAAAATCAATGAGTTCATAATGATAAGTTTTTGAAACCTCATCGCTACATGCTGATCCTTTGTGACTCATTGTTTTGAATATCTATTGCTGCATAATAAGCCCACCCCAAAATATAGTACCCTAAAAAAAAAAAAACCTCATTTGTTACCCCTGGATGTTACTAAAGTACCATCTCATTATTCTGAAAGTTGATTTTTTTTTCGGAGGGAAAGATCCAGGTGCCTTTCCTGCAAGACCCGTATTTCAAGCTATTGGAATCTATGATGAGAGAAAGTAATTTGCAGAAAAACCATAGCTAATTAATGCAAAAAAAATTGGTGTAAATAGAAAAATCACCATTTGCACTCCTTTATGAAATAATGGATCTAGGCAATGATCATCAATTATTATTAAAAGTATTGGATGAAAAGTTGATGACAAACTTTAAACCAGGCTGGAAACTCCTGAACCTACTGGTTAATCTCAACATCACTACAAGTTGAACGACAACGCCCTGTGCCTTCTGATCTGATGCAGTAGAACCTATAGAGCACTGCTTGCGAAGTATTCTTGACAAAAGCAAACGTCATCAAGCCTCCAGATGTAGATATCAGTTTATACAGAATATGGGAAGGGTAGATAAATATGTTAAATCACGTCATAAGATTACAAATCCAAATCCATAATGTGAGAAATCCCATATGACAAATTACCCAGTTTCTTCAATAAATAGATGGCATAAAACAAAACCAAGATGAAACTAGTAAGAGTGGCCATTCTATCGATTAAAAGAGACTTAAGAGTGGCAAAGTTCAGCCCCAGCAAGATGGTGGCCCCCTTGGAGCTCAGCTGCTGGAGAAGTGGCTGGGGGCTCCCATTATACACAGTGAGTCCCTGGTGGTGATGGTTTATGCCAAATTTTCTGGTGCACTCTTGAACATCAGTATCATAGGTAAGACACAGAGGTTCAAGAGAAGAGGTACCAATTTTGACCACTGACTACAGCGTTATTTCTCAGCTGGCAAAAATACTAAAATTAAAAAAAAATGTTTTAATGTTTATTTATTTTTGAAAGAAAGAGACCCAGAGTGTGAGTGGGGGAGGGGCAGAGAGAGAAGGAGACAGAATCCGAAGCCGGCTCCAGGCTCTGAGCTGTCAGCACAGAGCCCAATGCGGGGCTCGAACCCATGAACCATGAGATCATGACCTGAGTCGAAGTTGGATGCTTAACCAACTGAGCCACCCAGGTGCCCACAAAATACTAAAAGTCTTAAGAAAACGAAAAGAATTCTGACTATGAACTCTCAGCAAAACAGGGGCAGATATACTGGCTTACACTGCTCTCCTAGAAAAGAAGCTGCTTTTTCAGTTCTTCCACATTCTGGATTGAAAGTGTGACAAAATTTTTGGTTTGCTTCATAAGGTCCTTTCTCTTCGGTTTGATCCTGCCTGGAAAAAATGTCTTAGGGAACACTGAATACAGTATCCTCCTCATGAGAGGAGAGTCTCCCCTCTGCCACCTCTGAGAAATGGAAGCACATATACACAGACATGCCAAAAGGTGCCTACGCCTTCTGTCAGCAGATTGAGAACATTTCTGCTTTTCTTTGGAGATGCACCTTCTACCTCAGATGCCTGTGTGTTGGCTTTCTTGCACCTCTTTATAACATGCACTTTCCTAGGGGCACCTGGGTGGCTTAGTCAGTTAAGCGGCTGACTCTTGGGTTTTGGCGCAGGTCTCTGGTTTGTGGGTTCAAGTCCTGCATCGGACTCTGCACTGGCAGTGCCAAGCCTGTTTGGGATTCTCTCCGACTCCCCCTCTCTGCCCCTCCCCTTCTCATGCCCTCTTTCTCAAAATAAGTAAATTAAATTAAAAAAAATTTAAGTGCACTTTCCTAGAGTTCAGTTATAACATTTGAAACAGTTCTCCAGCCTGTGTCACTTTTGACATGACATCCTAAACAGTTATTTTAGATTTGGTATTGGAGATGGATGACAAAGCCCTCCACTTCCTCCTCGGAAACTGCCAACATGCGAGTTGCTTCTCCCATAGGAAGAAAGCAATTCCTTACAACGACCATCACTCTGCTGTATGCCCAAGTGTTTGCCTTGGAGTCCCATGATTTTGCAGTAATCTCTTACACTAAGTATGCGAAGGCAAAAAGAAAAACACTGCTAATAAGTGTAAGGAAGACTCTAAACCAAAAGGAACTTTCTATGCCATCTTTTATTTTTAATTGCATTGAATATCAATTAAATTTTTTAAATTGTATTTGATAGTTTGTATTCTAGTTTGGCAATGCACTTTATGTAATATCAAGATGAACACTAAATGAACTTGGAGGAAAAATAGAAAATTCATGGGACCTCATCAAAATAAAAAGCTTCTGCACAGCAAAAGAAACAACCAGCAAAACTAAAAGGCAACTGACAGAATGGAAGAAGATATTTGCAAACGACATATCAGATAAAGGGTTAGTATCCAAAATCTATAAAGAACTTACCAAACTCAATACCCAAAAAACAAATAATCCAGTGAAGAAATGGGCAAAAGACATGAATAGACATTTTTCCAAAGAAGACATCCAGATGGCTAATAGACACATGAAAGGATGCTCAACATCACTCATCATCAGGGAAATGCAAATACAAATCAAAACCACAATGAGATACCACCTCACACCGGCTGGAATGGCTAAAATTAACAACTCAGGAAACAACAGGTGCTGGCAAGAATGTGAAGAAAGAGGAATGTTCTTGCACTGCTGGTGGGAATGCAAACTGGTGAGTCACTCTGGAAAACAGTATGGAGGTTCCTCAAAAAATTAAAAAGACTACCCTATGAGCCAGCAATTGCACTACTAGGTATTTATCCAAAGGATACAAAAAAGCTGATTCAAAGGGGCATAACCCACCCCAATGTTTATAGCAGCACTATCAACAATAGTCAAATTATGGAAAGAGACCAAATGTCCATCTACTGATGAATGGATAAAGAAGATGTGGTATATACATGCAATGGAATATTACACAGCAATCAAAAAGAATGAAATCTTGCCATTTGCAACAACATGGATGGAAATAAAATATATTATGTTAAGCAAAATAAGTCAGAGAAAGACAAATCTATTATTTCATTCACATGTGGAATTTAAGAAACACAACAGATGAACTTAGGGGAAGGATAAGAAAAATAAGATAAAAACAGAGAGGGAGACAAACCATAAGAGATTCTTAACTACAGAGAACAAACTGAGGGTTGATGGTGGGAAAGTGGCTGGTGGGATGGGCTAAATGGGTGATGGGCATTAAGGAGGGCACTTGTCGGGATGAGCACTGGGTGTTTATGTAAGTGATGAATCACTAAATTCTATTCCTGAAATCATTATTACACTATATGTTAACTAACTTGGGTTTAAATTTTTTTAAAAAAGCATATTATGTGTATATATTTTTTAAAAAATAAAAAATAAGATGTTGCAGGAGTGCTGATTCACAAGGGTACATGTACCCCAATGTTTATAGCAGCACTATCAACAATATCCAAATTATGGAAAAAGCCCAAATGTCCATCAACTGATGAATGGATAGAGAAGATGTGGTTTATATGTACAATGGAATACTACATGGCAATGAGAAAGAATGAAATCTTGCCATTTGCAACAACATGGATGGAACTGGAGGGTAAACGAAATAAGTCAGTCAGAGAAAGACAGATATCATATGTTTTCACTCATGTGGAATTTGAGAAACTTAACAGAAGACCATGGGGGAAGGGAAGGGGAAAGAAACTAGTTTCAAACAGAGAGGGAGGCAAACCATAAGAGACTCTTAAATACAGAGAACAAACTGAGGGTTGATGGGGGGGCAGGGGAGAGAGGAAAATGGGTGATGGGCATTGAGGAGGGCACTTGTTGGGATGAGCACTGGGGTGTTGTATGTAAGTGATGAATCATGGGAATCTACTCCTGAAGCCATGAGCACACTGTATATACTGTATGTTAGCTAACTTCATAATAAATTCTATTTAAAAAATAATACTCTTCCTCTTCAGTGAGGCAGGCTGGCAGCAACTGCACACACACAAATCTTTGTGAAGACCCTGATGGGCAAGACCATCACCCTCAAGGTCGAGCCCAGTGACACCACTGAGAATGGCAAAGCCAAAATCCAAGACAAGGAGGGCATCCTGCCTGACCAGCAGCATCTGATTTTTGCAGGACAAACAGCTGGAGGACGGCCGCCCTCTCCCAGACCACAATATCCAGAGAGTCCACCCTGCACTGGGTGCTACGCCTGCGAGGTGGCATCGAGCCCTCCCTCCGCCGGCTGGCCCAGAAATACAACTGCGACAAGATGATCTGCCATAAGCGCTCCCCCACAAGAAGCGCGGCCACACCAACAACATGGCCCCAAGAAGGTCTTCCTTGGCCGGCAGGGGGACCTCCTGCCAGAGCCACAACCCCCCCCCCCCCCCCCCCCCGCCACCGGGCCTCAATAAACTTTTCCTTTAATTGATTGGAGGAGTAAGAGATACATAAATAAATAACAATTAAAAAACTGCCTTAATCTTGGCAGGTTTTTGCCTTTGGTTCACATGTCTCTAACTGAAAGCTATAGTTCTGGGGTGCCTGGGTGGCTCAGTCAGTTAAGTGTCCAACTTTGGTTCAGGTCATGATCTCACTTTTCGTGGGTTCCAGCCCCGTGTTGAGCTCTGTGCTGACAGCTCAGAGCCTGGAGACTGCTTCAGATTCTGTGTCTCCCTCTCTCTCTGACCATCCTTCACCTGCACTCTGTCTCTCTCTCAAAAATAAATGAACATTAAAAAAAAAAAAAGGACCTCTTTACCTCATGATAAAAGAGATTCTTAAAAAAATAAAAAAAGAAAGCTACAGTTCTGTTCTGAATGTGCAACTCTAATTTATTCAAATGAATTTACTCATTTATCAGTTTTCTTAGACCAGTCTGAATGTCTAATATGTGGCTCTCCAGCTAAGGCTTTTTTTGCTCCGTTTAGAAATGTGATGCCTATTTTAGGAACTAGGAAAAAAATATAAATTACTTCAATAGAAAGCCTGTATTTAACTTTTTTAAAAAAGAGAAAAGCTAAAGATACCTACCAACCAAATGCAATATATAATTATATTTTAGATCCTGATTTAAATTTTATTCAAAATTGTTTTAATGTTTATTTATTTGTGTGTGTGAGAGCAAGAGAGAGAAAGAGAGCGTGGGGGAGGGGCAGAGAGAGAGGGAGACACAGAATCTGAAGCAGGTTCCAGGCTTTGAGCTGTCAGCACAGAGCCTGACGGTGAGGCTCGAACTTGTGAACTTCAAGATCATGACCTGAGCCAAAGTCAGTCGTCCAACCGACTGAGCCACCCAGGTGCCCATATATATATTTTTTTTTCTTTTTTTTTTTTTAATTTGAGAGGGAGAGAGAAAGAGAGAGAGAGGGGGGGAGAGAGCAAGCAGGGGAGAGGCAGAAGGAGAGAGAGAGAATCCCAAGCAAGCTCCATGTTCAGCATGTTCAGCACGGAGCCCAACACAGGGCTTAATCCCATGACGGATCATGACCTGAGCTGAAATCAAGAGTCTGTCGTTCAACCGATTGAACCATCCAGGCATCCTTAGAACCTGATTTGAATAAGCCAACTATAGAAAGAAATTTTGAGGGGTGCCTGGGTGGCTCACTCAGTTAAGCATTAGACTTCAGCTCAGGTCATAATCTTACGGGTTGCTGGATTGGAGCCCCATGTCTGGCTCTGCACCGACAGCTCAGGGCTTGGAGCCTGCTTCGGATTCTGTGTCTCCTCTCTCTGCCCCTCCCCTGCTCACGCTCTCTCTTTCTCTCTCAAAAATAAATAAACATTAAAATATATATATATATATATATAATTTGAGACAATTGGGGAAGACTGAACATGGACTGATTTTTTGATGAATTAAGGATTTATTCATTTCATATGATAATAAAATTATGGTTATGATGTGGTTATAAAATTATTCTGTATGTGTTAAAAAAATATTCTGTATGTGTTAAGAGATTTTTACTGAAGTGAAATGATATGATGTCTTGGATCGTTTTAAGATACTCTAGCAGGGGTGCTAGGTGGTTAAGCGTCTCACTTCAGCTCAAGTCATGATCTCACGGTTTGTGAGTTTGGGCCACGCATCAACCTGCACTGGCGGTGCAGAGCCTACTTGGGATTCTCTCTCTCCCTCTCTTTCTGCCCCTTCCCCGGCTCACACTCTCTCTCTCTCACAACAAATAAATAAACTTTGAAAAAGAAGCGTAAAATGTTGGAAAAAAATAAAATATTCTACCAAAAGAAAAAAAACTAGTGGTGAGAAAGACAAAATATAAATAAGAGGAACAGGATGTTGATAACCATTGAAGCTGGGTGATGGCTGCATGGAGGCTTTTGATTCCATTCTCTCTACTTTCCATAATAAAAAGGCATGAATTCTCTCACTCACATCTCCCCAGGTGAAGCCATTGAACTCAAAAGAGCAAGATCAAGTGTTAGATGAAATAAAAGTTTTATAATATAAATCGCTTTCCTTTGGTCTTGAAAGCCTTTTAACAGATAGAAGTTAAAATATTATGGAAAAATAAAAGACCATTGTCACAGTCTGTTAATCCCATATGCTTCCCATGAGAAGGATAAATACTTACATGGCAGTTTTATGGGATCCAGAGCCCAATATAGGAAAATTTCCCAAAGGGCTCTCTTTTCTTCTTCTTCTCCTTCTTCTTCTTCTGCTTCTGCTTCTGCTTCTGCTTTTTTTTTTTTAAATCAGTGGATGAGGGGAGCAGATGGGAGGAAAAATTGAGACATAAACTAATCTCTTATTTGGTCAGTTAGAGCAAAGTAAAGATGGGATCTGGTGGCCTTTGGTTTGAGATACACTGGTGTGATAGAAACATATGCTCCTTGAGGTCACCAGGACAATCATTTGAAATTGCCAGGTGAAGCTAGCTTTGCCCTAATAGAGCATCATTTAGAAAGCATCTCTTCAACAAATGGCTCTTTTGAGAGCTAGCACCTGGCTTGCTACTGGACTCCAGGACGGTATAAAAACACTTAACCATGAAATATTTGGTGACTATACAGCCTAAACTGATCCCAAACCATAAAATAGAGTGCACCCCATCCATCAGTTAGAAGGGGTCCTTATAAGACCAGGCCCAAGTCCGAATATACAAGTAGGCTGCAGGGACTGCTTCCATTCCCAGTACATCCACTCCTATCATATGTCATCCATCTTCAGCCTATCCCCAGGACCTCACAGAGAGCTTTTTATGATCAGTAAGCTAAGAGGGAAAGCTTTTAGCCTTTCTACAGAGTACTCAGCACAAGACACTGGCAGTGGCCCAAAGTATACTATTATACTCTGTGGGTCATTATATTGTATTCAGAGTGCCCTTGAAAGACTGTAGAGAAGAAAAATCCTTCTAGTGGGTAGAACTTCAGGTAGCATATCTTGTTGTCCACTTTCCCTATTAGGAGAGCTGACCTGAGATGAGGCCCTACAGAGATACTAAAAGGGTGACGAATTGCTAGCTGTATGGTCAGGGACTTGGAAAGGGCAAGATAAGAAAATGGATGACAAGAAGAGGTATGTAGATGGATTTAAGACCCTCTCAAAGGGGCACCTGGGTGGCTCAGTCGGTTAAGCATCCAACTTCAGCTCAGGTCATGATATCACAGTTCATGGGTTCGAGCCCCACATCAGGCCCTCTGCTAACAGCTCAGAGCCTGGAGCCTGCTTCAGATTCTGTGTCTCCCTCTCTCTCTGCCCCTCCCCCACTTGCATTCTGTCTCTCTGCCTCTCACAAAAATAAATAAACATTAAAAAAAATTTTTTTAAAGACCCTCTTAAAATGGGCCCAGACTATGAAAGTATTTGTGTGTGTCGTGAATCTTCAAAATGGAGGAGACTTTCCATAATCTGGTAGACAAGAGGACCTGTTCTGTGGGTGTCAGTCAGTCTTCCTACCCCAGCCAGTCCAGAACTTGCTCAATGAATTCATAAATAAAATCAGCTCAATGATATAGACTTCCACTTACCAAGCTTGAGCATGTTATTGTCATCACTCTTGCCCAATTTGTCAGCAAAGAGACTAACCTTTAGCCATTTAGCTTGGGACAGCCAGGCACGTTGGGGCAGGTTGATTACATATAAAGTGGTACTGATTTGACCCCAATGCAATAGACACTTATTCTGATTATTATGTGTTTCCCTGCTCACCTTGTCTCTGGAAGCACCCCTGACCAAGGCTTGTTAAGTGACTTATGCAGTTTTGGTATCTCATACTTATAAGTAATATTAATATAAATGCAAAAAAAAAAAGATAGCCAAATGCATTTTTTCACTAGGGAATTCCATTAGTCATTGGTTTATCATATTCTTATGCAAGAAAGGAAAAGAGGAAATCTCCAATCATACCAAATAAAGAGTATATCTGTGAAATTGGAGTATGTCTGGGATTCTTGAAAACAGCTGTTTCTTGGATATTGTAGAGATGCTGTTCTCAAGCAGAGATATTATGTGCCATGTAGTAGACTCAGGGCACCATAACCATAATCTTTTTCACGAGAGCATCGTGGCTCTTTTCGGCTATACAGGAAAGCTAATTGTTCTGTTTGTAGGCACCTGCTGCAGGATGAGTGCTGGAACATCACTACATTGAATGAGACTAAGCAACCAGGAAACATAATATTATTTTTAGATCACTTAGTAAAATAGATAAGCCCTGGAATGTTTTTTATGTAGGTTCAAACAGAGAAGGTAGAATCCAAGTCTGTGACTACAAAATACTTAGCAGTAGTTGGTATGTTGCACAGTGTTGTGGCTGGATGAGGGGCAATTGGAAATGAAGGCAGTATTGCTTCCTTAACAGAATAGAAATATAGGTATTTTTACTAAGTTTGTGGCCTTTCTACAAGGTATCCAGGTATACAGAAAGGCTTTCGTTTGATTTTTTGTTTTTGTTTTTGTTTTTGTTTTTTTTTTTTTTTTGCTTTAAAAGTGATATAACTACAGAGAGGATGCCTTCTTCTGCTTCTAGATGCAAAGGGTAATGTACTGGTTTGCTAGGACTGCTAGGGTTAGGAATTCAACATATGAATTTAAAGGGGACACAATTCAGCCCATAACAGGTACTTTAAGCATAGATTTATCTGCAAGAAGTGGTCACTGTAGGGCTCCCCGCCATGCTCTCAGTTCCCCTTTATCAGCGCTATGCACCCTTCCTCCAGCTTCTGCATGCTTTGCTGCTAAAAGCTTATACTTTTGCGCAGCTTTCTGAGGGTTGCCCTTGAGCAATGGACTCCCGCTGTCCCCACCCCCACAACCCACCATTCCACTCCACCTGTACCATGCGATGGGTTGGAAGTGCCTGAGATTCTTACAAGTTCACCTGACCTCTCACCCCTGGCAGCCCTTAACCAGTTATTGGCTAGGGGTACAAAAGCCTAAGTCTTCAGGACAAGATAAATCCTGAAGCCTAATTGCTGCCACAGGGCTCCCAGCAAGACTAGGTGTATCTGGGAGGTCACCTGCAATCTTGCCTGATTTCTGCCCCTTTGGGAACCTACTTCACCATTCCCTCACTGGTTCTTCTGGGAACCTTCCTTAATAAGCCACTTCCATATGGGTCCTTGCCTCAGAAAGGGTTTCTAGAAGAATCCTATCCAAAATCTATTTTAATTGATGAAACACACCAAATAACTCAACCTGCTACGTCAAGACCAGAAGGAAAGAAGCACAAAAGCAAGAATTCTTGTTGTTTAAAGACAATTGAATGGGGCGCCTGGGGGACTCAGTAGGTGAAGCGTCTGGCTTCAGCTCACATCATGATCTCCTGGTCCCTGAGTTTGAGCCCTGCATCAGGCTCTGTGCTGACAGCTCAGAGCCCGGAACCTGCTTTGGATTCTGTGTCTCCCTCTCTCTCTGCCCCTCCCCCACTCACTCTGTCTCTCTCTGTCTCAAAAATAAGCATTAAAAAAAATAAAGATCATTGAAAAAAATGAAAATAAAAACAGGGTTTTTAGAAGTGGACACTGGAAATTTAGTTGTAACTTCTAACACAGAAGCCTCTTGCCCTGGGGGGCGTAGTGTGTCCTTAGAAACTCTCCACCAGGTCTCTTGATGGAGATTTTAAAGGGAATTATGACTCAGTGGATTGACAGTAAAGGAAGGATTTAATTAAAAGCAGAGTGGCCCTAAGGTAACATTTGCAGTGAGAGAGCTAGAAGTCACAATTTAGTTAGAAATTCCCTTAACATTACAATTTTCTGAAGAGAGACTTGTCAAAACTTTTCAGAAATGTAACATGGGAGGGCTCCTGTCTGGCTCAGTCTAAACAACATGTGATTCTTGACCTCACGGTTGTGAGTTTGAGCCCCATGTTGGGTATAAAGATTACTTAAAAAAATAAAACTTAAAAAATTAAAATAAAAAAAAGAAAGAAATGGAGCATGGGGACAATCCCTTGACTTGGGTGTCAACTAGCGTGTGGAAGACATGAAGACCAGAGTGACCTAGGGGTTCTGCCGTGGGGAAATGACTTTCCAAATAAGCAGACCCAATTCGTCCATGATTTTAAAAGACACATCAGGGGCGCCTGGGTAGCTCAGTCAGGTGAGCATCCAACTTTGGCTCAGGTCACAATCTCATGGCTCATGAGTTCAAGCCCCAAGTCAGGCTCTGTGCTGATGGCTCAGAGCTTGGAGCCTGCTTCAGATTCCATGTCTCCCTCTCTCTCTGTCCCTCCCCAACTCATGCAAGCACACGTGCTCTCTCTCTCTCTCTCAAAAATAAATAAAAACATTAAAAAAAATTTTTTTTAAAGATCAGAAAGTGTGATACAGAAAATAGGCAAGGAAGATTCAACAGATGTATAAGTGAAGGCTCTGAGAAAGAAAAGCAAAACAGTGGGGTGGAACTAATTGTATAAATTCTAATTCAAGAAAACATTTTGAAATTAAAGAGGATCCAAGGTATATTTTTTTAATTTTTTTTATGTTTATTTATTTCTAAGACAGAGAGAGACAGGGCATGAGTGGGGGGGTGGGCAGAGAGAGAGGGAGACACAGAATCTGAAGCAGGCTCCAGGCTCTGAGCTGTCAGCACAGAGCCCGTTGCAGGGCTCGAACTCACAGACCTCAAGATCATGACCTGAGCTTAAGTCGGACGCTCAACAGACTGAGCCACCCAGGTGCCCCCCAAGTGTATATATTTTAAAAGCACCACATTTGCCTGGAGAAATTGACTCAGCACAATTAACTCTGAGACATATCTTGGTAGAATTATTAGATTTTAAAGATTAAAACAAATTCTCAGGGACTCCAAACAGAAAGGCCAAGTCATTTAACAAGGGAAAAACTGTTAAATGCAAATCAGGTCATAATCTCAGGGTTAATGAGTTCAAGCCCTGCATCAGGCTCTCTGCTGTCAGACCACTTCAGATTCTCTGTCTCCCTCTCTCTCTGCCCGTCCCCCCCCTCCTGCAAGCACTCTTTCTCTTTCAAAAATAAACATTAAAACAAAATAAAACAAAACAAGGGGAACATCAGTACAACATTATGTTCCTCACATAAACACTCAATACAAAAAGAAACAAACAGTGGAGTAGCATCTACAAAAGGAAAGATATTGCAGGACAGTTTACCTGTAATACAAAGGCTGTAGGAGAGCAATTTTAAATATGCCCCAACTCAGGGAATATTGGTCTCATTAGCTCTTCCTGAAAGGGGAATGGAGTTGCATAGGAACTAAGCTTTTGGATGCTATTGAAGTTAAGCTGGTATAAATTCAAATTAGAGCATTAAAACCTCCAGATGTTAAAGATAGTCTCCATGATAGCCACAAAGAGAATACCTATAGAATATATGCAAAAACAAATTAGAAAGAAATTAAAACCTACAAAAAATCAACTAAATACAAAAGAAGACAGTAATGCAGGAAATGAAGAGCAAAACAAAAATGTTGTAAGGCATTTTTTTATAAAAATAACAAAATGGTAGAATTAAATCCCTTCTTATCAGTAATTAGGTTAAATGTAAACAGATTAAACTCTACAAAGACAGAGATTAGTAGAATGGATTTAAAACACATGACATAACTACATGCTGTCTACAAGAAACTCACTTTAGATCCAAAGACACAAATAGGTTGAAAGTGAAAAAACAGAAAAAGATATTCCATGCAAATAGCAGACCAGAAGAAAGGGAAGTTGCTATACTAATACCAGACAAAACAGACTTTAAATCAAGAACAGTTACAATAGACAGGGAAGGATGTTATGTGTTAATAAAAGATTTGATACAGCAAAAAAATACAACAATTATAAACATTCATGTCTGCAATAACAAACCAAGATATATAAAACAAAAACTGGCAGAGTTGAAGGGAGAAATACTATAATAGTTGGAACTTTAATACTCTACTTTCGGGGCGCCTGGGTGGCACAGTCGATTGAGCGTCCGACTTCAGCCAGGTCACGATCTCGCGGTCCGTGAGTTCCAGCCCCGCGTCAGGCTCTGGGCTGATGGCTCAGAGCCTGGAGCCTGTTTCCGATTCTGTGTCTCCCTCTCTCTCTGCCCCTCCCCCGTTCATGCTCTATCTCTCTCTGTCCCAAAAAAAAATAAATAAACGTTGAAAAAAAAAATTAAAAAAAAATACTCTCAATAAAAAACAAGACAGAATAAGTTAGGAGACTTGAACACACAAAACCAGTTATAACTATTGAACATTCTACCCAACAACAGAATAAACTTCCTTTGCAAGTATCCATGGGGCATTCTCCAAAATAGACTCTATTAAGCCACAAATCAGTTCTCAATAATTTTTTTTTAAAATAGATATCTTACAGAGGCGCCTGGGTGGCTCAGTCAGTTAAGCATCCGATTTTGGCTCAGGTCATGATCTCACGTCTTGTGAGTTCAAGACCCGCATCAGGCTCTGTGCTGACAGCTCAGAGTCTGGAGCCTGCTTCAGATTCTGTGTCTCCCTCTCTCTCTGCCCCTCCCCCGCTCATGCCCGCACATGCTCTCTCTCTCTCTCTCTTTCTCTCTCTCTCGTAAATAAACATTAAAAAAATTAAAGATATAGATATCCTACAAAGCATTTTCTCTGACCTTGACAGGATGAAGTTAGAAAGCAAGAACAGAAGGAAAGTTGGAGAATTAATGAGTTTGTGGAAATTGAACAATTCTTTTTAAAAATTTTTACGTTCATTTATTTATTTTGAGAGAGAGAGAGTGTGTGTGTGTATGTGTGTGTACAAGGGAGAAGGGGCAGAGAAAGAGGGGGAGAGAGAGAATCCCAAGCAGGCTCCACACCACTAGTACAGAGCCCAATGCGGAGCTCAAACCCATGAGATCATGACCTGAGCCAAAGTCAGACACTTAACAGGCTGAGCCACCCCTAAACAATACATTCTTAAACAACCAATGGATCAAATAAGAAATCATAAGGAAAATTATAAAATATCTACAGACAAAAGAAAAGGAAAATACATAGTTTTCATTTGCACAGTAACGAAAATGCACAAAGAAAATGTCAAAATCTGTGGGAGGCAATGAGATCAGTGCTAAGGGACAAATTTAAAGCTGTAACTGCTTACTTTAAAAGAGAAGAGGGGCACCTGGGTGGCTCAGTCTGTTAAGCGTCCAACTTCAGCTTGGGTCATGATCTCAGAACTTGTGAGTTCAAGCCCAGCATTGGGCTCTGTGCTGTCAGCACAGAGCCCGGAGCCTGCTTCAGAGTCTCTGTCTCCCTCTCTCTCTCTGCCCCTCCTCTGCTCATGCTCATGCTCTGTCTCTCTCTCAAAAATAAATAAATATCAAAAAAATTTTAATAAATTACAAAATAAAAAAGAAGAAAAGGGTGCCTGGCTGGCTCAGTCAGTAGAGCATGCAATCTTGATCTCGGGTTGTGATGAGTCCCAAATTGGGTACAGATCACTTAAAAATAAAATCTGTGGGGTGCCTGGGTGGCTCAGTCAGTTAAACATCCTACTGGGTTTTGGTTCAGGTCATGATCTCATGGTTTTATGGGTTCAAGCCCTACAGAAGGCTCTGTGCTGGCAGCGTGGAGCCTGCTTGGGATTCCCTCTCTCTCTGCCCCTCCCCTGCTCACACTGTCTCTGTCTCTCTCAAATGAATAAATAAACTTAAAAAAAAATAAAATCTATAAATAAGTAAATAAATAGCTCTCAAGTCAACAGCCTGACTTTACACCTTAAGGAATTAGAAAAGAGAGTGCATTGAACCTGAAGCTAGCAGAAGGAAGGAAATAATAAAAATTAAAGCAGAGATACAATAGAGAATAGAAAAAGAATAGAGGAAAAATCAATGAAACCAAAAGCTGGTTCTTCTAAAAGATCCACCAAATAGACAAACCTTTAGCTAGATTGACCTAGGGAAGACTATATTTGAATTTCAGCAGTTTTTCTACTTTTTCTTTTTTTTTTTTATCCAGTTTTTCTCTTTTCTTTTTTTTTTCTTTTTTTTTTTTAATTTTTTTTTCAACGTTTATTTTTATTTTTGGGACAGAGAGAGACAGAGCCTGAGCAGGGGAGGGGCAGAGAGAGAGGGAGACACAGAATCGGAAACAGGCTCCAGGCTCCGAGCCATCAGCCCAGAGCCTGACGCGGGGCTGGAACTCACGGACCGCGAGATCATGACCTGGCTGAAGTCGGACGCTCAACCGACTGTGCCACCCAGGCGCCCCAGTTTTCCTTTTTTCAAATCCAGTCGAAGATACCACATTACTTTAATTTCCATGTTTCCTTAGTCTCCTCCAATCTATGATAGTTTCTCTGTGCTGCTGTTTTTTCATGATGTGGCCATCTTTAGAGAGTACTGGTCAGATATTTTGTGGAATGTTCCTCAGGTAAGGTTTTTCTGAAGGTTTCTCATGATTAGACTGAAGTTACATATTTTGGGGAAGAATATCACAGAGGTGAAGTGCCCTATTAGAGGTACATGATATGAAGATGATTGATCACTCTTCTGGGTAAAAATTACCTTGTGACAGTGCTGAAGTTTTTATCTTTTGTCTTGACAGTTTCTCCCACATTGTGGGAATGACAAACAAGGCAGTTTTTACTGCCTTGTTGAACAATTTTGGAAGAATTGGGAGCAGAACAATTTTTTTTCTAAAGGCAAATTTTTTTTCTACGATGCTTTTGAGGAGACATTGCCTTAGGATGCCCAAGCAACACCAGGAACAAACCTTTGGTGATATTCAGTGACAGGCAAAAATAATCTGAGAGCAAGAGCAACCTTGGCCATGGAGAAAGGCAGGATCAGGAAAAGTCGCCAGCAAAAAACCAGTCAGTTCAAAACTTCACAACTCAGAGCAAAGGTGACTGAGAATGAGAAATGGCTACACTCTTGCCTGTGTTATTCATAATGCCAATTTTTATTACGTCCCGACAGAAAGTAAAAGGATCATTAGACACTTCTACTCCTTCAAGTGTGAGAAGCCTTCTTGTTTCGAAAATGTCTCAAGTTGCAACTATCCAAAAATATAATACCAGCCAGTCCAGATGTTAACACTCTTGAGGCTAGGATATGTGCCTGGGTGAGGCCACCTAGGCGGAAGAGATAAAAGAAAAGAGCATGTTCCTACCTAGTTTTGAGCATTAATTATGTACCCAGAGCCAAATTCTTTTTCCTTTGAGCTACCAGTCTCTCTCTTTCATACATTTCTTGTATTTGCTAACTGCATTATATGTTGACAGTGACATAGCACATTTGCGTCACACAGTACGTTTAAACGATGATATTATTCAAACATTAAACTTTTTAAAACAAAATTAATCTATTATGTCTTATTTTGGGACAGAGTTACACAAAATAGTCTACTGATCCACAGAAGCAGCTTCATGGCAGAGCGTGTTAGGTTCAGATTGTCCGGGCCTACTCCAAACCTACCAAATCAAGATCTCCAAAAGTGGGGCCCAGAAATCTGTATTTTGATAAGCTCACCAGGGGATTCTTATAGACATTTAAGCTAATGAAAAGATGCAGCATTTTAGCCAATGATTTTAAGACATGGATTGACGTTACATCTTAATTTGAGCATTATGAAGAACAAACATAGAGTCAAGAATACATTGGTTAAAAATTCATTTGAGGATGGCGGGGTGCTTGGCTCTTTGAGCCGGTAGAATGTGTGTCTCTTGATCTTGGGGTTGTGAGCTCCAGCCCCACGTTGGATGTAGAGATTACTTAAAAAGAAAATCTTTACAGGCGCCTGGATGGCTCAGTCAGTTAAGTGTCTGACTCTTGGTTTTGGCTCAGGTCATGATCTCATGGTTCATGAGTTCAAGCCCTGTGTGGGGCTCTGGGCTGAGAGTGTGGAACCTGCTTGGGATTCTCTCTCTCCCTCTCTCTCTGCCCTTCCCTTGCTCACGCTCTCTCTCTCTCAAAATAAATAAACAAACAAACTTAAAAAAAAAAACGTTTTCTAAAAATTCATTTGAAGACTGAATGACAATTAAAAATTTTATTACCTCCCCTCTCTGAATTTTAATTTCTCTGGAGGCTTCCAGGTAAACAATGACTACTAATTTTCTCAATATTGTACTCATCCAAGATCCTGAAGTCAGCAAGCAATTTTAGATAACATAATTAAATCAGCATTAAAGAATGATGCAATCACTGTTAATGATAAGAATCTGACAGAGAACATGAGCTCTTAAAACTTTATCCTGTTAGTACAATTAGCATTATTCCATAGGCTTGCATAATTTTTATTTTTGTCTCAGATTTACGAGGATAAAATTTATAAAGATACTAGTGGTTTTTTTTTTAATTTTTAACATTTATTTATTGTTGAGAGACAGAAAGAGACAAAGCATGAGCAGAGGAGGGACAGAGGCAGAGGGAGACACAGAATCCGAAGCAGGCCCCAGGCTCTGAGCTGTCAGCACAGAGTCCAGCACGGGGCTCAAACCCATGAACCACGAGATCATGACCTGAGCCAAAGCTGGATACTTAACTGACTGAGCCACCCAGGTGCCCCATACTAGTGTTGTTGTTGTTTTTTTTTTTTTAATTGAAGTATAATTGACACACAATGTTACATCAGCGTCAGGAATACAATATAGTGATTCTACGAGTCTATCCATTATGCTACTATGCTTCCCACAAGTGTAGCTATAATCTGTCCCATACAATGCTATTACAGTATCATTGACTATATTCCCTACTCTGTACCTTCCATCGCTGTGACTCATTCAATCCATAACTGGAAGCCTGTACACCCCCCTCCCCTGCACTCATTTTGCTCCACCCCCACTCCCCTCCCCTCTGGCAACGACCAGTTTGTTCTCTGTATTTAGGGGTCCCATTCTGCTTTTTTATTCGTTCATTTGTTTTGTCTTTTAGATTCCGTGTGTAAGTGCAATCATATGGTATTTGTCTTTCTCTTTCTGACTTATTTCACTTAGCATAATACTTTCTAGATCCACCCAGGTTGTCGCAATTGTAAAGATCTCCAGTTCTTTTTAACGGCTGAGTAATATTCCATTGTGTGTATCTGCCACATCTTCTTTAGCCATTCATCTATTGACGAACACTTAGATTGCTTCCATATAAAGATACTAGTTATTTAAAATATAATTCAACTGAATTGTACACCCATATTTAATTTGAAATTCTTAAATACTAGTGTAACTAATAATAAACTATATGCTTCATAAGGCAATTTAAAGGAATTTAGGTGATTCTTTTAATTTAGGCTTTTTATTGAAATCAAATCCAGAGTCTTACATAAATTAAACCATTTGCCTGCTTATTTCTCAGAGGTAAAATCTAGAAGTCATCATTTAAATGCCAGACTCCTCAAACAATTTAATTTATCAAAGGGTTTACCTTGATTAAATGCATTAAATTAATATTGATGAGCTTTAAATTTCCTTGATTTTGTTTACTTTCTGAATCTCAGCTAAAAGTCTTAGTACAGGGGTGCTTGGCTGGCTCAGTGGGGAGAGCACACGACTCTTGATCTCAGGATTGAATTCAAGCCCCATGTTGGAGGCTGAGCCTCCTTAAAAGCAAAACAAAACAAAACAAAAATTTAGTACAAAAGAGTTTCTTAAAACCTTTTTTTATGACTAGTAATGGCTGACTTGATAGCAACTTGAAAGTCTTCATTTTATATCTCCAACTTGGTCAAATGCAGCTTTTCTTTTTTCTTTTTTTTTCTTTTCTTTTCTTTTCTTTTCTTTCCTTTCCTTTCCTTTCCTTTTCCTTCTCCTTTTTCCCTTTTCCTTTCTTTTCTTTTCCTTTCCTTTCCTTTCCTTTCCTTTTCTTACCCAACTCTTCAGGCAAAGGAATTATATTAGATGAATACTATTTAAAATGTTTCTAATAACTTAGTTGTTTACATGATTATTTACATGAAGTTCTAAATTTTTATTAGAGTATTATGTTTACCTTTTAACCAAAGTTTTAGAACTCATTCTAGTCCTTGGGGTGCCTGTGTGGCTCAATTGGTTAAGCCTCCAACTTTGGCTCAGGTCATAATCTCACTGTTTGTGAGTTTGAGCCCCGTGTCACAGTGCAGAGCCTGCCTGGGATTTTCTCATTCTCACCCTCTTTCTCTGCCTCTCTCTCTCTCTGAAAATAAATAAACCTAAAAAAAACCCCTCATTCTAGTCCAATTTACTTTTTTCATTTGCCCGGCACTTTTCCCCCCAGTAGAAAATCACCTTAAGATTGTGTGCCTGGGTGGCCCAGCCGGTTAAGTGTCAGACTTCAGCTCAGGTCATGATCTCATGGTTGGTGAGTTCAAGCCCTGCCTCATGCTCTGTGCTCTCAGATCGCTTCGGATCCTTGAGTCTCCCTTTCTCTCTCTCTCTGCCCCTCCCTCATTTGTGTGCGCTCTCTCTCTAAAATAAATAAACATTTAAAAGATACTTAAAAAAATTAAATTGCCTTAAGATTCAGAGTACTAAAGACTAATTTCTTCAGGAATGGCACCTGGGTGACTCAGTTGGTTAAGTGTCCAACTTTGGCTCAGGTCATGATCTCACAGTTGGTGGGTTCCAGCCCCATGCCAGGCTCTGTGTTAACAGCTCAGATCCTGGAGCCTGCTTCAGTTTCTGTGTCACCCTCTCTCTCTGCCCCCACTTGCACTCTGTCTCTCTGTCTCTCTTTCTTTCTCTCTCCCCCCCACCTCAAATATAACCATTTTAAAAAAAGACTAACTTCTTCACTCTATTTAATATACTTCTTTATTTTTTTTTAATTTTTTTAATGTTTTTATTTATTTTTGAGGCAGAGAGAGACAGAGCATGAGCAGGGGAGGGGAAGAAAGAGAGGGAGACACAGAATCCGAAGCAGGCTCCAGGCTCTGAGCTGTCAGCACAGAGCCCGACGTGGGGCTCGAACTCACAGACCGTAAGATCATGACATGAGCCGAAGTCGGATGCTCAACCAACTGAGCCACCCAGGCGCCCCTAATATACTTCTTTAATAGAGCAAGACAAATTCAGCCAGCGACACTGAATTTGAGGGGCTTATGTCCTTTACTTTCCAAACATCTAAGAAAGTGGACTGGCCTCCCTTATTCAGAGGCAATTTCCCAACTTCTTCAAAGGTAATCTCCAGAGGAACTGACCTTCTTTGCCCTGGTCGTGTGCTCACACCAATGCTTCCCTACTCGCCTTGCTTCAGAATCAGAAAAGCCAGTCCCTCCTGGGGACCCTGAGACCCCTTGGAAGCCCCTCCTCATTTCTCTATTCACACAAAGGAGAAAAGCAGCAATTAAAAGGCTAATTCCCTATCCACATGAATAGATGTCAAGACATAACGTCCATTGAAAAAAGGCAAATTTCAGAGTAAGTGGTGAATAATGACACTTATATGAATTTAAAAGCACATAAAAACATTAGTATAGTGAGAGAAAGCAGATTAGTGTTGCCTGGGGATGGAGCCATGGGAGAAACCAGTGTGGATTATAAATTTATCCCATGATGGCAGCTCCTTAGTGAGGGAGAAGGAGGCAACTGGATATGCCAGTAGGACAGGCCTTCCAGCAGCCGATACCCCCAGCCAGGGTCTGGGAGTCCCTGTGGCCCCTCTCGCCTCACCTCTCAACCCATCTCAGGGCCCCAGGCAAAGGGGCGTGGGCGGCTTGGGTTAAAAATTTTAGAGACCTGAGGCTGGAAGGGTGGCCCTGGGGCAGGACTTTGTGGGAATCGCTAACGCCCCAAGGCTAGTTGGTGATAGTTGGGTCATCGGTCTTGGGGACCAAATGGAGACCTAGAGCGGAGTCCGAAGGGGGTCAGAAGTCACTCATGCAACCCCAGACGTGTGTCACTTTGCTGGGGTGAAACCGTCTCCGGGACTTGAGGGGTGGGGGAAGGGAGATAGGCATCAAAAATGCCGTTACCATTTCTAGGTGACCTGATCGAATCTAGAACTTTACCCTGGAAGTAATTTGGTTAAACTTACAGCAAAGAGATGGACTCCGCAGGACTGAACGGCTGATTGGATTTAGGGTTGAACCGTCCTATGCTTAAGCACAGCCTACAAGCGCAAAACCGTTGAGTTCAAATCTAGTTCAGATCTCTGCGATTGACTTTCTTTGTAACCTCCAGCGAATGACTTAATGGTCTCTGAGCTCCAGTTTCCGCATAGTATAATGACGATTCTAACATCCACCTCACAGGACTGTTGTGAGGGTAAATGGGCTAACGCATACAAATTGCTTCCCGGCACGGGGGCGGGGGGAGGAGGGGGCACTTGGGAAACCGTAGTAACATCCGGAGGGGCCTCATAGGTAACGCGATCAGTAGCTGTCCTGAGACTGCACAGGTGGCGGGATGGGTGCCCTGGGCCCCGCCCCGAAGGGCGTGGCCAACCAAAGGCGCGAATCTGCGGGCCCCCGCGCATCCGGCCTGGCGGTATATGAAGCCAGGCGGTGCGCCCAGAGGCTCAGTGCTGGTTCTCCTTAGACACGACAGCACGCTTCCCGGTCACGCGCTGGAGCCACTTATGGTGAGTTTGCACCTTCAAACGGAGGGGCTAAGGCCGGGTCCTGGAGCGGGGAAGGTCCGAAACTCTCGGGTGGACAGTCGGGAATGCTGGTCCCTCGTGGGGAGGAGGGGCGGAAACAAGCGAAATGGTTCATTTCTTCGGGGGGCGTGTTTCCCGAGCATCCCGCGACCCCGCGTGCCTGCCCTGCCCAAGGGGTGCCTTCCTGCAGACTGACGCGGCCTGCAGAGGAAACAACGTTAGTGCTGGGCCTTCTGGTTGCTGTCCCCGAAGTCTCCTCGAGGGCATGGCCGCTGTCCGCCTGGTCCCCCAGAGTCCCCAGACCGCACCGCCTGGTCCTGGGCGACTTCGAATGTCGTGGAAGGGGTGGAAGGATGGGCAGAACGCGAGGCTGAGGAGGCAGAGGGGCCTGGATGGGTCGATTAAAAATTAACTAGCATCTGGAGAGGGAAAAATAGCGCGGATGGGAATGATTCCTTCCTTCTCTCCCTCTCTTCCCACCTTCCTTCTTTCTTTTCCTTTTTTCCTGTTCGGAACACCTTTTTTTTTTTTTTTTTTTTTTTTAATTTTCCCCAGCTTTACTGGAGTATAATTGACAAACTCGAGTATATTTGAAGTGTGCAACATGATGATTTGATGTGTGTATATGTTGTGAAATGACCACTGCAATCAAGATAATTAACACATCTATCACCTCACGTGGTCAGCTTTTTGTTTAGGTGAGAATACTTAAGATCTGCTATCTGCAGCAAATTTCGAGGATACAATACAGCATTATTAAGTGTAGTCACCGTGCTGTACATTAGATCTTCAGAACTTAATCACCTTAAGACTGCAAGTTTGTACCCTTTGACCACCCTCTCCCCCGTTTCCCACCCCCCCGCCCCCGCACGCCCCCAGCCCCCAGCAATCACCATTCTTACTCCTTGATTCTGAGTTCAAACTTTTTTACATGCCACATCTAAATGCTGCAGTATTTGTCTTTCTCTGACTTATTTCACATAGCATGATGCCCTTCAGGTTCACCCATGTTGTAATAAATGAATTTCCATCTTCTTTGTGGCCGAATAATATTCCACTGTGGGTGTGTATATATGTATATATACATATATATATACATATATACACACACACCAAATTTTCATTATTTATCCATTCACCCTGACAACAGACACTTTGGTTGTTTCCATATCTTGACTACTGTGAATAATGCTTCCATGAACATGAATGTGCAGATATCTCTTTGAGATCCTGATTATATTTCCTTCAGATAAATACACAGAAGTGGAATGACTGGATAATAGTCTACTGTTTTGTGGTTTTTTTTTGAGAAACTTCCATGCCATTTTCCGTAATGACTGTACCAATTTACAAATTCCAACAACAGTGCACAAGGGTTCCCTTTTCTCCCCATCCTCCCCAGGATGTGTTATCTCTTGTCTGTTTTCTTTTCTCCTTTTCTTTCCTTTCTTTTCTCTTTCTTTCTTTCTTTCTTTCTTTTTTTTCTTTTTTTTTTTTTGAGAGAGAGAGAGAGAGAGCACACAAGAGCAGACAAACAGTGGGGGTGGGGCAGAGAGAGGTAGAGAGAGAGAATCCCAACCAAGCAGGCTCCACGTTCAGTGCAAAGCCCAACGCAGAGCTTGAGCTTGATCTTACGACCCTGAGATCATGACCTGAGCCAAAATCAAGACGCCTAACTGAGACCCCCAGGCACCCCTATCTCTTGTCTTTTTGATAATAGCTCTTCTAACAGTTAATGAGGTGCTATCTCATTGTGGTTTATATTTGCATTTCCCTGATGATTAGTGATGATCAACACTTTTTCCTGTACCTGCTGCCCATCTGTATACCTTCTCTGGAAAAACGTCTATGCAGGTCTTTTGTCCATTTTTCAATTGAATTGTTTAGTTTTTTGCTATTGAGTTGTGTAAGTTTCTTATGTATTTAGATATTAACCCCTTATCAAAGAGATAGCTTGCAAATATTTTCTCCCATTCCACAAGTTGCTTTTTACTTTGTTGTTTCCTTTGCTGCACCGAAGCTTTTCGGTTTGATGCAGTTCCACTTGTTTATTTTTGCTTTTGTTGCTTGGGTTTTTGGTATCACATCCCAAAAGTTGTTGCCGACCTTTGTTTTCTTCTAAGGAGTTTTATGGTTTCAAGTTTACATTTAAGTCTTCAATCCATTTCAAGTAAATTTTTGGGAGTGGTGTAAGAAAGGAGTCTAGTATCATTCTTTTGCACAGGCATATCCAGTTTTCCCACCCCTATGGGAGAAACTATCCTTTCCCCATTGTGTGTTCTTGGCATCCTTGTCAAAGATTAGTTGACCTGTATGTGTGGGTTTATCTCTGTGCTCAATTCTGTTTCCTTGGTCTGTGTCTCTTTTTAGGGCAGTACCATACTGTTTTGACTACTAAAACTTTGTAACATAATACAAAATCAGGAACGGTGATGCCTCCAGCTTTGTTCTTTCTCAAGATTGCTTTTGTTATTTTGAATCTTTTGTGGTTTGATTAGAATTTTAGAATTGTTTTTCTAAATAATTCTAAACAATTCGCCCCAATTCTGGGGTGCCTAGGTGGCTTAGTGGGTTAAGCTTCTGCCTCTTGATTTCAGCTCAGGTCATGATCTCGTGGTTTGTGAGTTCAAGCCCTGAGTCAGGCTCTGTGCTGACAGTGCAGAGCCTACTTGGGATTCTCTCTCTCTCTCCCTCTCTCTATGCCCCTCCTCTGCTCATGCTGCGCACGCTCATGTATGCGTGCGCTCTCTCTCTCTCAAAATAAACTCTTCTTAAAAGTTTAAAAAAACTTTCCTATTTTTGTGAAAAATGACATTGGAACTTTGTTAGGAATTACTTTGAATCTGTAGGTCATTTTTGATGGTGTGGACATTATAACAATAATCCTCTTGATCCAAGAACAGGGGATATCTTTTTGTTTGTGTTTCTTCAGTTTCTTTCTTCAGTGTCTTACAGTTTTCAGTGTACAAGTTTTTCACCCTTGGTTAAATTTATTCCCAAGAATTTTATTGGTTTTGGTGCTTTTGTAAATGGGATTATTTTTTAAATTTCTCTTTCAATAGTCTGTTGCTAGTGTATAGAAACACAACTGATTTTTGCGTACTAATTTTGTCTCCTGCAACTTTACTGAATTCATTTATTAGTTCTAACAGGGTTTTTTAAAGAGTCTTTAGGGTTTTGTATATATAAGGTCATATTATCTGCAAAAAAGACAATTTTACTTCTTCCTTTCTGATTTGGGTGCCATTTGTTTATTTTTCTTATGTGATTTCTCTGGCTAAGACTTCTGGTACCTTGATGAATAGGAGTGGTGAGAATGAGCATGCTCATCTTGTTCTCGATCCTTAGAGGAAAGCTTTCAACTTTTCACCATTCAGAAGATGTTAGTTGTGGGCTTGTTATATATGGCATTTATTATGTTGAGGTATGTTCCTTCTTATTTCAGACTCAGAGAAATTAGGAGGCCATCACAGGCTTTTAGGCAGGAGATGATGGTGGTGTAGATTAGGAAAGGATTGGCAGAGATGGAGAGGAAGGGTATATGGAATTGGGATTTGAGCTGGGTAAGACCCCTGAACTTCTATTTTTTTTTTTTTTTTTTTTTTGGCAGGATCCCACAGCTGAAGATCCAGTTCAGTTACCCAGCAATAGCAAAGAGACTTCCGTGGACTCTTTCCTTCAAACAGTTGAGGAAATCGAGGAGTTCCTCAAGGACGTCTCTGAGACATATAAGGCAAAAATGTCAGCTGCACCAGAACCACAGCTCCATATACCTCTGGCTGACCATGGTGAAGACAGCCAACATGAGTCAACCCAGAGGATGATGACTCCTCTGAAGTCTACAATGGTGAGTTCTACCTGTCCTAACATCCCTGGGACAGTCATTGTTCAGAACTCAACAATACCCACTGTTACAGCCCTTGATATGTCCCCTGGAGACCTAACTGAATCTTTTTCTGTGATCCAAAAGGTGACCTTCTTTGATGAGAGAAGACCCACAACCTCCCAGATTACAGATGTTATTGACAACCCAAAGACAACATTCACTGCTTGCCAAAAGATAACTGCAAATAAGATAGCGATCCCCAATGAAGGTAGTCAGATGAAGACCCTCAGTGATGACCAGATCCTCTATGGAGGCCAGGTGACAGTTCCTAAAGAGAACCACATGATGACCTTCAGTGCTAAGCAGACCTTCACTGAGGGCCATACAATGACTTCCAGTGGTAATCAGACCCTGAATTGGAACCAGATGACAACACTGTGTGAAGAACAACAGATGAAGACCCTCAGTGATGACCAGACCCTCTATGGAGACCATATGACCTTCACTGGGGGCCAGACCCTCTATGGGGGCCAGATGGAGTCCTACAGTGGTGACCAGATGCTCTATGGAGGCCACATGACCCTCAGCGGGTACCAGACCCTCTATGGGGGCCAGATGAAGTCACTTAGTGATGACCAGACCCTTTATGGAGGACAGATGACCTACAATGGGGACCAGATCCTCTATGACAGCCAGGTGAACACCTTTGGTGATGACCAGACCCTCTATGGAGGTCAGATGATGACCCTTAAGGGGCATCATATGACAACTTCCACTGATGACCACACTGTCTATGGAGACCATATGATGCCACATCAATCATCATCATTGCCATACCCAGGATTCCTATACTTTTCCAGTTCCCATTTGATCTATGGACAAACCCTAGAAAAGCAGAAGTGCAACGTCAAGACCCAGAGATGTCAAGTCCAGAAGAATCCTAACGTTTTGAAGACCTACACTTGCACATACCAGGACTGTGGTAAATCATATACTAAGCCTTCCCACCTCCGGATCCATGAGCGCAAACATACTGGTAAGTGAGGGGTAGGACTGAGGGATAGGGGTGACAAGCAAGTGATTAAAGATTTGTGCCCTTATGAAACTTTGGGATCATTTGAGATTGTTGACACCTCTTTCTAAGCCTGGGACCTCAGAAGACTGGAAAAGGTTGGCCTGTTTGAAAGGGTGGACAAAGCAGTCCCAGGGACAGACTATAGTTCTGGGCCTGAGCCAACCTGGCTGCAACCTTTTGTGTTGTTAATGATGGGAATAAGTGGAAGAATTTGTTTGACCTCTTATGGATGGTTTTGGCCTCACCTCTACTGGGACTGACACTTCATGGTCCTCTCTTTAAGCCCAACAGATACCCACCCCCAACCTCCTTATTCCCCTGTTGACTTTCCTGCTGACCCTTGCTTTTCCTATTTCTCATTTTCTTTTTTTTTTTTTCATATGTATTTATTTGGGGAGAGTGCAAATGGGGGAGGGGCAGAAAGACGGGAACAGAGGATCCAAAGTGGGCTCTGTGCTGGCAGTAGCAAGCCACATGGGAGGGCTTGAACCCACAAACACTGAGATCATGATCTGAGCTGAAGTCATGACCTGAAGTTCAACCCTCTGAGTCACCCAGGGTCCCCTAATGTTTGTTTATTTTTGAGAGAGAAAGAGCGCGAGCTGGGGAAGTGCAGATTTCTCATTTTCTCTTCTTTTCCTTCCTTCACAGTTTTCCTCTTGTCCTTCTAGCTCATGATGCATTTCTTCTCTTCTTCTTTCACTCACCACCTCCGGTCTCCTCTCCTCTGGCTCTCCCTCTCCCACTCCAACATGCTCAAAACCTTTATCTTCTCTATTCACTTTCATTTTCCCTGTCCCCTGCTACCCAGAAGCATGACAAAATTCTTTCTTTCTCTGGTCCAGGGGAGAAGCCCTACGAATGCAATGTGAAGGGATGCACATGGAAATTCCCCCGTTCAGATGAGCTCAGCAGACACAAGAGAAAACATAGTGGGGAGCGGCCCTACCTATGTACTAAATGCAACAGGAATTTTGCACGATCTGATCACTTAAAGCAGCATCAAAGAATCCACAGATAATACTCGCCCATGACTGAACTCATCAAGCCATAAGAAAATGAGTACAGCTGAAAGACTCCGTCTACTAAGCCTTTGTTTGCTCTGTACCTAGCACTGTGCCAGTATATAGTTAAGTGCTTAATATTATTTGCAAGCTTTTAAGGTGTTTTTTTCCCCCTAAAACATACAAGGAATAGATGTATGCATTTCAATAAAAGCAGAAGCACTTTTCATTCACTCCCTGCTCCAAGGGTAACTTTTTACTGTGTGCTATCAGTCCTTCTAGATCTTGTGCTGTGCATTTGCCTCTATGTACACATGTAAAAATGTATATATGTAGGCGACTAAAATTTATACATAGTTCAGATCTGTAAAGAATGTAGCATTCTATATCCGAGCTCATGTTTCTCTGGTCTCCATTTCTATGGGGTTAAGAGGAGGGGGGCACTTGGTCCCTTTGAATGTAAAATGGTCTAAATTAAATGAGATTTATTTGGATGAGTACTTAATTTATTCAAAAGTTGAACCTCCTTTCATGGCTGTTTTTTCTCTCAAAGTGTCTCTTTCCCCCCCTACTTTCTCCATATGCCATCAGGACACAGGGAGTGATAGCAGTGGAACAGGGCAGTCATGTGCTGGCTGCCAGGGGAAGGGTCTGTCCTTGCCACTGAGCCTTGGGTCCTTTTGTGCATCGCTTCTGCAGGTGGGGTAACCCACCGTCTGTTTTTCTTTCCATGGCTTGACTTAAGTGCTTCAGAGAAGCTCCACCATCTTCCCCTGCTGACTCCGTCCTTCTCCAGCTCTTGGGGGCTCTGCCCATTTAGGGCTTGGCTCCTGCCCAAGCCCCAGCTTGTGTGATATCCCCCTGGCAAAAAGGTCTGGGTAAAGTCAAGGATGTGATCTATCCCAAGCCTCATTTTCAAAAGGAGCACTTTCTACCCAGAGCCCTAAAAGGGAAGTGGACTACAAATCCCCAGGGCTTCATTGGTCCTGCAGCATTTGAGATGCTTTTTGACCCACCCACTCACCTCACAGAGCCCCCAGACACTAGATCTCTGAGTCTTTAAGGGGCTCAGGCAGCATTTTAAAAGTTATATCTTAATGCTGTATTTGGTGTGCTATGAAATAATATATTTAAGTTATAGGCATAAACAAACATCTGTGAGAGCCCATCCCCCAATGGTATGCAATCAGGTGTCAAGATGGCCAATTAGGACAATGAGCCAAACTGAAAGTAACAATCAAGACTGTATTTACTTCCTTCTACAGAGCAAGCAAGATGCAAAAAGAAGACGCACCAGCTCCCCAGTGTTCCATCCTTCCCCATGAAACAGCACCAGGCAAGGGTTAAGGGACATGCAGTGCAGATGGGGGGAATTCTCTCACTGCCTTAAACAAAAGGATTCTCCTATCTTTTTAGGGAAGGAGGAAGGAATAGAAGGAGGAAGACGGGAAAGTGCTAGCATTAGAAAAGTACTGAGGTAGATAGGAAAAAAAAAAATGCCTCAGCAGGGCCCCCAGGAAAGAGGCCTCTGAATGGAGGTGCCCAGGCTGGGAATGCAGATATGCATAAGAGCAGGGCTGGCTTGTGCAGTGACTCCTTGATAGCAACTCCCTTCAGAAAATTGTAGTGCACCTGTCCGGCACCAAGTCAGCTGTAGGGGAGGGGTCAGCTTTTTCCCATGAGGACTGGCAGGCAAGGTCTTATAACTAGCTATGGTTGGGCCTAAAAGATCACAAACAGGAATTTGGCCCGGAACTGGACTCCTCAGCTCCACCCCTTGATCTTTCAGGGCCTGAGCAAGAGACATAGGCAACCCCATCATTAACTAAAATGAGCCAGACATTGCGATAAGTCTGCTTAACCATTCTGAGGAACATGATCAAAGTCACTCTAAGTAGAATATCAGGCCTGCCCAGGGAATGAATATAGCCATGAGCCCCAACAACTGCCAAGCCAGAAAAAGATCCATAGCTCATTAGGGTCTACCCTAGAAAGCCAGGAGGCCTTCTGTCTAAGCCCCCTAATGGACTGTTCTATTTTGCCAGGTTCATTGATCCAAGTGTTGGCAATTGCACAGATTCTCCTTCTTGATTGGCCAACAGGAAGAAAAGGACTCTACAGTTAGCCAACACTACTTGGGCCAAGGAGTTGAGGCTGAGATTGTATTATTGATAGTCTCAGTGAGGATCAAGGACATTATGTACAACCTTTTCTAATTGGATAACAGTGAGAATAACCACACAGCCTATATAGGGCAAGCATGAGTGGAGGGAAGGCCACCACCACTGTAGCCAAAATAGTTCTGATGGCAGATCCCACACTTTTCTCTCAGATGTTCTGGTTGCCTTCTTCTCTGACAGGAGTGAGTTTACATTTAGGGAGGTATTTTGCTCTTGTAGAATCCAGTTGTGGCAATGTATAATGTCCACATTAATAAGGTTAGTGCACTTGAGGCACCAGCAAAGCCCTAACAGACGAATAAAGAGTGGTTTGTTTCGGCCAACTTGAGGAGTTATGGATCCAAAAACCAAGTGGTGCAACCAGCCCATGGCACTGTTCTGCCATAGGCTATAATCCATGAACTCAGAGTTTGCTGAGACCTGTAACTCAAAGGCAAATGTGGATCTATAGGCCCCAGGGGAAGGTCAACCAGGGTGGCCCATTGGAGGGCCTCCAGGCATTTTGTTAAAGGTCCCACTCTAAGGTAGCAGCCTTTCTGGTAACCCAGGGGATGGATGCCACCAAGACCCCTACACTGGTTATGTGAGAGCACCATTAGCCAAAGAGGCCCACCAATCACTAGGCGTCCTTTGTTTGTCAAGGTAGTCATCTCTGGAATGAGACCTCACATCCCTTCTCAGATAATGCCCAAGAGTTTCACTGGGTGCTGGGTCATTGTGCCTCACCTATGTTAATGACCTATGTGTGTGGCTGCATGTTGGTCAATAAGGCATCCAGTTTTTATTGGGTGGTGCTTTTGTGTGGGCCCACCAGGAGGATGTCATCAATTTAACAAAGTGCTCTAGTGTTCCCTCCAGGAACAGGACTTTTTCCAGGTCACATTCATGGCAGATAGCTGGAGAATTTAGGTAGCCTTTTAGTAGCACATCAAAGGTGTATTGCAATGCATTGCACATAAAGGTGAATTTGATCCCAATCATCCGGGTAGAGAGGGAATGCTAGAAAAGGCATTTTCTTTTTCTCTTTTCTTTCTTTCTTTTTTTTTTTTTTTTTTTTTTTTTTTGGCATTTTCAATAGCAGCTGCTGTATACCAAGCGTCTTCAGCTTGGGCAGTAGCCTCTGACAATTATAATACCAGGTACTGCCAAGACTATGGCATTGAACTTCTATAATCAATGGTGAGTCTCCAGATACCCAAGGCCTTTTGCACAGACCAAACTAGTCTATTGAATGAAGAAATCATCTCATAGAACTCTGGCTTTCTTGAGACTGGCAATGTGAGTGGTTATTTCTTTTTCTTCCTCAAGCAGCAAATATTGTTTTGGATAGACAATGGTACTAGGCGCTGGTAAGTAATTGGGTAGGTTCATCCATATGCCCCACTAAAATGCAGCCATACTTATCAGGGATTTGGTAAAGGGGTAAAGGGGTAAAGGCAAATCATCTATAGATGTAAACAATATTCCTATACCAATAATACATTCACTAGTGGGAGCCATAGCAAAAGAAGTTTGTAGGGACCCAAAGGACCCACTTAAAACTTGGCTTGGGCAAAGGTCCCAGAGGTAGAGCTTTGTTTCCCCCTCATCCTGGAGCTAGGGTTTCAGGGATCATGGTCACTTATGCACCAGCAGCCAAAGACCCAAGAAGTGCAATTCTCTCCTACATCCCTGTTGAACCTTGACCTTGGTATAAGGCTTCTGGTCCCCCTTGGGAAAAGAGGGTCCTGGGCCTGTCCCCTAGTCTTGTTTATTTTTGAATGCCAACAGGTCCAGGTAATATTAGTGGTACTCTCCCATTCATCTCCAGGCTTACTAGAAGGGAGCTGCTCATCAGGTGCCCCACAGGCCCTAAGTTCCTTGCCCTACCAATTGCCTCCTTTGACACTGTCACCAAGGAACTAATTCAGAGATCTTTCTGGAAAGTCCTTGCCCAGGAGAGGGCACTGGGTCATTACTCTTACACTGCTCTTTCTCCTGGTCAATCTTTGCTTTCTTGCCAGTGGCTGCTTTTTCCACATGTGGGAATTTGTCAGTTAAGTCTTGGACTGTCAGTTAAGCATCCGTCTCTTGATTTCAGCTCAGGTCATGATCTCCAGTTCATGAGATTGAGCCCTGAATCAGGCTCTGTGCTGACAGCATGGAGCCTGCTTGGGATTCTCTCTGCCCCTCTCCCATTTAGGCACGCACAGGTGTGCTCTCACTCTCTCTCTCTTTCTCAAAATAAATAAACTTAAAAAAAAAAAAAAAAACTTCGATAGTATCATGGGTGAATTGACCCAATCTCATGAAGAGGTTTAACTGGGCCTAGTGACCAGTGCCAGCAGGGGTAGCTGGGACAAACTTGGAAATTTGAGTCTGGCTAACAGTTTTACCGTCTACATTGCAGGATGTCCCTTAGCATCAGGGACTACTTAGAGCCAATAATTATTGGGTGCAGTTCAGCATGTGGATTCTCTGACAGTTTTGGTCCCATTTCTGGAGCACCATGAGAAGTAGCTAGGGAACTGATTTCCTAGCTTTCTTAGAGTTCCCTTTGTTGAATTTCTAATGTGACCCACTGGGCAAGCCCGGCCAGGGAGTCGAGGGCTAAAGGGAACCAATGGTTCCCTTCAGAACTGAAAAGTTTCTGTAAATAATCCACCAGCACTCACCAAGTCCTACTGGCATGGCTGTGGAAGTACTTCATGGGACCCCGGGGCATTTTATTCTTCCAGAACAGCTTTGTGCTCAGTTGGCCACTGGCTTGCTGCATCAATTTGTTGAGATGCCAGGTGCCAAGATGATTAATTAGGACAATGAACCAAACTGAAGGTAAAAAATCAAGGCTTTATTCAGTATCGTGACAGTGCAGGCAAGAGGTGAAAAGGGCATGTGTGGCCTGTTACCAACACACAGGGGTGGGAAAGGAGGAGACCAAAGGGCTATGACAGTGTACTTGGATCTTCTGTTAAGTGCATTTACTGGAAATAATACTTTACCTCCGTGGTCTTCCTCCTAAAAACACATTATTTACCTCTAGCTGAAGTCATGCGAAAAAACAAATCCCAACTGAGAGGCATTCTACCATTAGAATTCTACCATTCTACCAATATCTGACCAGTGCTCCTCAAAACTGTCAAGGTCACCAAAAAAAAAAAAAAGGAAAGTGTAAGAAACTGTCACAGCCAAGAGGAGCCAGAAGAGACATGATAACTAAATGTAATGTACTATCCTAGATGGAATCCTGCAACAGAAAAAGGACATTAGGGAAAAACTAAGGAAATCTAAATAAAGTACAGACTTTAGTTAGTGAACATGTATTAGTATTGGTTTATTAGTTATAACAAATACGCCACACTGAGGTAAGATGTTAACAACAAGGGAAACCGGGTCTGGAGTATAGGAGAACTCTAGATACAATCATCCCAATTTTTCTAAAAGTGCTCTAAAATAAAGTTCATTTAACTGCTCCCCCAAAGGCAATAAAATAAATCAGTAAGACTTTATAATTGCAATGGAAACACATTCATCCATTAGAAGGAAAACAACTTTCTCAAGATTATAGCAATGTTTCATGACAAGCGGGCTGAACATCCTACAATAGAAGACAGATAAAATAAATATGGCACATCCACACGACAGAATTATGTGCATCAATTTAAAAGATTCTAGTCGTTCTGTATTTGCTTACACAAAAGTCTCCAAGATGTACTGATAAGCGAAGGTAGCAAGAGACTCGACAGTGTGTATAATCTGCTGTTTATGTATTACAGATGGGTCTGGAAGGCACATTAAAAAAATAGCATCACTTTCAAGGAGAGAGGTTCAAGAGCATTAGGACCTTTTGCCAAATAACATGTCCTGGCTTTTGAATTTTGCGCTACATGCATATATTATCTACTTAAAATGTTTTCAACGGACCAGGCAAAGGAAAAGGAGGAAAGAAAGGAAAGAGAAAACAAAGTTAGAGGCCTTGTTTTATCTTTTATCTCAACACACAACACAAGTAAAAGTATGATTCGTTGCCTGAGGTGTGAGTCAGTGAGAATTGAGTGAACGAATGAATGCAGAGAAAGATTTCTTGGAAAAGGCATTCTTGCTACATTACATGTAGGAGTGGAATCGACGTGCCAGTGTTTTCTAAGACCCTATTTACATGTCATCCCTCCTATCCCTCCCCCACTCAACCCCTCACACCATTTCCGTACCTGTTCAGGGCTTCATTCTATAGGTGCCTTCCATCCCCTATTCCCCAGAACCTAGGATTCTCTTTAAAAATGGTCTCTCCAGTCTGTGAAGGATGGCTGAATTCTACACCAGCCCAGATAGAGGAGGGGTTGTTCTCTTCTGGACCCAGGCCTGGCCCAGGGAAGTTGCCTTTGGGAGGGTATTAGCTGCAGCTCCGGAGCCTCAAGCCAGGCAGCCCCCAGCACCTTCTTGGCAAAAGGAGGATCATCATCAAATGCACCCAGCACAGGGTAAGCTGTCAACAGAGCCGGACACCAGGGGTTGCAGCTGGGGGTTAGAATGTGACCTATGGAATTAAGTCAGAAGTTCTTTTCAGCTCACATTTCTTATCCCAACCATTCCTCAACAGTCTGCTTGACTGTGCGGACCGCTATCTGCCTTGCCCAAATGCAGTTGCATACTCTTCAGCCCAGAATAATCCATCCATTCTCCACCCAAGGCAACCAAGATGGGCTTTCCAAATGCAATTGTGATCATCTGTTTCTGAGTCAGCCTCTCCTGCATTTAGCTTAAGAGTTCCAGGAGGAGCTGAGGTCTAGTTGACCACTTGGCCACTATGTTCCCATCACTGAGCCCCTGGACACCCAGGAGACACCCGGTAAATTTTTTGATGAACGAACAAGAATAAATATAATACAAGTTCTAACACAGACAATTGCCAAAGACCTTCAGAAAGCCTTCCATTATTTTATCTTTTATTTCCCATCCTTCCTCCAAGCTCCCTCCCAAAGTAGCCCACTGTACTCTCTGAAACTCCTCCATAATCTGGGAGCTCCCCTACATCCTCCACGTCCTCCAAGAAGCTTTCTCTTCTGCTTGCCTTCACATCCTGCCACATCTCTGCCTTGTGAAGACATCCCAACCCATCCCTACCTTAGAGTTTATTCTCCCCATCCCACCTACCTTAGGATCTCACTACATTGCTACTTAAAAAACATTGTTCTCCCAGATATTTGCAAGTTATATATCTAATAAGGGGCTGATATCCAAAATATATTAAGAACTTATACAACTTTCAACCCTAGAGAAATAATCTGATTTAAAAATGAGCAGAGGACTTGAATAGAAATTTTTGTAAAGAAGACACACAAATGACGAACACATGAAAAGACACTCAACATTACTAATCAGAGAAATGGAAATCAAAACCAAAATGATGTATCACCTATTCCTGTCAGAATGACTGGAATCAAAAAGACAAAAAATAACAAGTGTTGGTGAGGATGTGGAGAAAAAGGAACCCTCGTGCACTGTCGGTGGGAATAAGTTGGTACAGCCACCATGGAAAACAGTATGGAGGTTCCTCTAATTAAAAATAAAAATGTCAGGATGCCGGTTAAGCATCTGACTTTGGCACAGATCATGATCTTACAGTTTTCGACTTCGAGCCCCATATTGGGCTCACTGCTCTCAGCACAGAGCCCACTTCATATCCTCTGTCTCCTTCTCTCAGCCCCTACCACTTACGCTCTCTCTCAAAAATAAATAAACATAAAAAAAAATTTTTTTTAATGCCGTATGATCCAGTAATTCCACTACTGGGTATTTACATAAAGGAAATGAAAACACTAATTCGAAAAGATATATGCATACCTATGTATATTGCAACATTATTAACAGCACAAGGTATGCAAGCAAACCATGTGTCCATTGATAAATGAATGTATAAAGAGGATGTGTACACACACACACACACACACACTTCAGTGTGGAGCCTACTTGGGATTCTCTCCCTCCCTCTCTGTCTGCTCCTTTCTCACTTGTGCTCTCTATCAAAATAAATAAACTTTAAAAACTAAATAAATTAAATACATAAAAATTCCCTAAGGAAAAAAAAAGTAAGCCTCCAAGAGGCCCCAAGAGCTCCAACTAACTCCAAAAAAAGTAAAATGCATGCCAGAAATAAAAACCAACAATATGTAAAGGAGTAATATGAAATCCAGCAACCGACAATGTAAATTCACAAATATCTGGCATCCAGTACAAAATTATCAGCTATTCAAAGAAGCAGGAAATTAAGGACAACCATCAAGAGAAAAATCAATCATTACAGACCCAGAAATGACAAACATGATGGGACCTAGCATCTGAGGACATTCGAACAGCTATTTTAACTATGCTTCATAAGGAAGAGAAAAAGTGAGCATGTTAAGGAGAGAAATAGATTTCTAAAGATCCAAGATGGAATTTCTAGAGATGGAAAGTAGAGAACCTGAAAAACTGATAGCAGATTACATGGCAGAAGAAAAGAGCGGTTGGCTTGAAGACATCTAAAATGAGAACGAGGGGCGCCTGGGTGGCGCAGTCGGTTGGGCGTCCGACTTCGGCCAGGTCACGTTCTCGCGGTCCGTGAGTTCGAGCCCCGCGTCGGGCTCTGGGCTGATGGCTCAGAGCCTGGAGCCTGTTTCCGATTCTGTGTCTCCCTCTCTCTCTGTCCCTCCCCCGTTCATGCTCTGTCTCTCTCTGTCCCAAAAATAAATAAACGTTGAAAAAAAAAAATGAGAACGAAAAGGCTGAAAAAAAAAATGGACAGAGCATCAGTGGCCTGCGAGATGATATCACATAGTCTATTATATGGGCAGATTGTGTGTCAGGAAGAAAAAGAAGGGGGGGGGGCAAAAAATTGATAAAACATGGCCAAAAGATTTCCAAATTTCACTAAGACAATAAACCTGTACATTGAAGATGCTCAATGAACCCCAAACAGAATAAACAAAGTTCAAAACCACATAAAACAAATCACTCTGTGGTTTAAGAGCCGTATACATATGGTTTAAAAACAAAGAAAAGCAAACACAAGATTAGCCAAACTTCAGGAGCCTCTGCAGAAGATGAGGAATGTGGTCAGTGGGGAACACAGAGGCTTCAAAGGTGGCATTAGGGCAAATAAGTTATTACTTTAAATGATATAAGCAAACTATTTTTTGCATGAGACATCAACAATTTAAAAATAGAAAAATAATTTAAATGAATTTCATCCATTCTCCTTCTGTGTCACTTATAACACAAGCTATAAACCAGGAGTCATCCTTGATCCAGCTATCACCTAGGTTGATTTTCTCGCAAATCTTTCTGCTACTCTCCAGCCACACTGCCACACCCTGCCCAAGCACCTTCCACTCTCACCTGGAACACTGAAATCACTCCCTCTCCCTTAAGCAGAAGAAACCTTTTCAATGTAACTAATTCTCTCCTTAGCTTGAAGGTGTCCCCTTGAATCCTCCTTAGCTTGAATCTTGCCCCTTGCTGTCTGGTGCAGAGATAAATAACTTCCCCAAGGCCGCACAGCCAGGAAATGGCAGAGGCAGGATTCAAAATCTACTTCTTACTTGGGAGCCCACAAGGTGTTTACCCCACCCACTATGCTGCCCAGTGTTGAATAAGATAATACCGAGACAGGCTTAGCCAAGGCTTGCCATAAGGTAACCTCTAAATAAAAGATAGACTGAATTTTCTCTTCCAATCACCTCCTCACCTCCTTACCTGCCTAACTCCCAGTTAGTCCTTACCTCTGAGCTCAAACCACATTTCCTTAGGGAGCCCCCTTGTCCTATTACAGCAAGTCCCTGATATTTGTCCTCACCGCATTCCATACACTTCTATGTCCTTCCTCCACTAGATTGTGACCTCCACAGGGGCAGGCACCTGTTTTGCCCACCAATGTAGTGTATGTGGCACACCCCTGCCCACTCTGGCTCCTCTCAGTTCCATTCTTTGATGAGAGTGATGGGTCATCAACAGACCTCTCTCTCTTGAGGCCCAACAAGCAATCTCGCCTGCTGACCTTACCGGCAGGGATAAGTGTAAGCCAGCTGGGGCAGGGTATGGAGACCAGCCCTGGCCCGTTGAGCTTGAGATGTTCCACTTCACAGAAGGGACCTAGTGCCCAGGTGGGAATTTAAGAGATTTCAGGCACTTGAGACCTGGGGTAAGTCATTGGGGCACAAACAAGCACCCCCTGCCCTTATTTATCATGCCTACTCCCCTCACTCAGAGTTTGGGTAGAGGGCACCTGGATGCCTAGACCAGGTACGCTGGGGCCATTAGGGGAACAGACCAAGGTGGCCATGCAGGAAGGGGTCAGGGTGGGGATGGGGGTGACAGGTGTCACCAAATCTGTGGGACTTCCACAATGCCGAGATAAATTTGAGCCCACAGAGGTTTGGCTCCTCTCCATGGCAACATTAAGTGATTTCAGAATGTTTATCTGTGGTTTTTATGCTCCACTGCAAGGCACTGTCATGCTCTGAGTCCTTAGTGTCCAACACAGGGCATGGCCAAGGGTAGACATCCAGGAAATGGGAGGTTAGTTAACCTCCACAAGCTCTTCGGGTCTGACTCAGGCACCTCTTTGAGAAGTCTTTCTTCCCTGACACACCCTTCCATTGACTCTGTGCCCCTCACCATGAGTCCCCACAGCTGTGATGCTCTTTGTAGTGGGCTCAAAGAACATTGGTCAAATGAATGGAAGCTTGCAGGTTGACTCTCCTCTGAGCAGTTGTGTTGGTCCAGCATTCTGTCTGGAATTCTTTCCTCTTCATTCACCTGCTTAATTTATTACAACAATAGGAATTACTAGATGTTACATATACTCCCTGAGCTCAAGGGTCACCTCCCCCAGATAGCCTTTCTGATCCTCCCCTTTAGATGCTCCCCCTCTCCATGGCCACCTCACTTAGGTGGACTTCTCTGCCCTAGAGCAAGATGGCCCCTTGGCCACAGGAACTGGACCTGATTCATCTTTCTGTGGCCATCTCCTGGAAGTGCTTGGCAATATCAGCAGAAGGTATCATCTCTAGAGTAGAGAGATTCTGGTTGGGATCCCAGTTCTGCCACCTGAGAGTTTGGGCAAGTTCCTTTTTATTAGCTTGCTGGTCAGTGTAATGGCTAGCTGAGAAGTCCAGAAACAGAGGTTCAAAACTATCTGAGTATCCAGGAGAGTCATTATGCTCTCAGCCCTAGGGGAAGAACGAGGTAGGACAGGGCCTTTAATACCTGGTATTTGGTAGTCCACGTACCTGGGCTCAGTGAAGGGAGGAGGGGAAATTACAATAGGGCTCTTCCTTCTCTGCCCCAGTCTAATGTCCTCCACCCCCAAGTCACCCAGAAAACAGAGCCTAAAACAAGAACTAAGTGCTGATGTTTTATTTGAGAACTGCAAGCCCCAGGCACTAAGTAAAGGGAAGCAAGGCAGGGAGAACTAGTGGTAATGCAAATTGATAGCAGTTGGGTCCTGCTTCATGACAAGCCTTGAGGAAACACCATAGGTGTGTCCATCGGCTACATGGGAGGTCTTCCCATTGGCTGTACATTTTGGGGAAAGAGTGCCTTGTGGCAATTGAGGAAAGGGAGGGAAGAAGGAATTTATCTGCCTGACTCTCTCCCATCTTCCATTAGTCAAATGTTATTCCAAGAGCATTAACTCCCGCACACTTCTGGGTTGTTAATGGCAATTTGAGATGCCAGATCCCATGTCCTGCAGTGGGACATTCCATGCAAGTCTGGAAGCTGTAGGACAAGACAATCTCTGGGCTTATGGCTGATGAATACCAGAGAGAATGTGATTCTGTACATAAGTGTCCCAAGCAGTCCAATACTGTTTTTCTCATTTACCAGAAGAGGAAACATGGTAAAGTGATCAAGGACCTTTCCCAAGGTCACATGGCTAGTAGATGGTAAATTCAGGATTTGAGCATAGTCTGGCTCTGGAAACTATAGAAGACCAAGATAAGGAAGTTGGATTTTACATAGCAGGCAAAAGAGAGTCACTAAAGGGTTTTAAGCTGGGGAGTGATATAAGATAAAGAGCTTTCTTATAAAGCTTCCAATTTCTACTTTCTTCCATCTTCCCATGAGGCTAAACTTGGGAAAAGTAGGTGGCCCCAGAGAGGTGAGGGCATGCAAGACGGTTTTTGAGAAGTCTCTGATTGGGTCCAGAATTCATATAGGCTTTAACACCACTTCATAATCTTTCTCTGTCTTCATCTAAGCCTACACCTTCCAGAGACTAGCTGGTCAGAGGCAGGCAGGATCTGGGAGAAGCTAAAATAAAGAGAGAGATTGACCTAAAGAACAGGAGCAGGAGGACCAGCCATTTTCCCATTGTTCGTCTGTGGGTCTGGGGATCCTGGCACCTGCAGATGAGTCCTTTGGTGTTGCCTGAGATGGTCAGATCTCATGAACTGTCGGCTGCACTGATCACATTTATATGGTCGATATCTGGTGTGTATCCTCATATGTCGTCCAAGCTCATCGGAACGGAAGAAAGACCATGTACAGCCTTCCCACATGCATTTATAAGGCCTCTCACCTGGGGGGAGGGGGTGACAAGGGACAGAAGAAATTAAGTTTAACGATAGGCCAGCAGGTGCATAGGAAGGAGTCTCACTCTATGAAGAAGAGCAGTCAAGGCTGAGAAACCAAAAGAAAACCATAGGAAAGTAATGAGGAGGCAACACCATCAGTAGTCCCCATGATCTTGACACAGTCACACTGGACCATGGGAAAGCAAATTGGTGGGGCCAATATAGCTTGACTCCAAACTTGAAGGATGACAAGCTAACCTCAAGGCATTACAAACCAGTGGTCCAGCACAAATCTAAAGCCCAGAGACTCCTCCACCCCACCCAACCCTACCCCTCCTATCTTACACTTCATTCACCTGTGTGTTTGCGTTGGTGACTCACGAGGTGGGAGCGCTTAGTATAAGCTTTTCCACAGTTCTCATATTGGCAGGAGTAAGGCCTTGAAACTGGGGATCTCCTGGGAGCCCTTTCCTGGGCCCTGGAGTTCCGCTCCGCTCGCTGTGGAGCTTGTATGGGCTGCTTGGGTAGGAAGGAGTCTTCTGGGGAGGCTGGCTGGCTCATGAGAGAGTACTGGGATTTTAAAGCCTGCAATGATGGGGACCCAGCTGGGCGCATCCTAAAATCATGGGGATCTCTAGGGGGTGACATCTGAGCCAAAGAAGGGAGCATTGCCTGAGCCTCAGTAGAAGACATGGTTGGGGCCAATACCATTTTAGGTGTTATAGAGTCTCTATTAGAAGGTACCATTGGTGGGCCAGAATAAGAAATTGTGGGTGCATTGATGTGGGACATCATTGAGATTCTATTGGGAGCTGAGACTGGCAGACCACTGGAGGGCATCCTTAGATTCTTACAAAAGTTCATGGCCATCCCTGGAATACTGGGTTCTCCTAAGGCCATCATCTGGGACCTCTTGGAAATCATCATTCCTGGCTGGGAGGGAGACATCCCCTCACAGTAAATCATCTGGGAAGGAGTATGAATCACTTGGGAGCAGTAGCTCACGCCATACTCTGGCAACAACATACTGAACTGTTGTCCCATGTCACTTGCATTCTGCCTGGGTGCCTCAGTCAAGGCCAAGGGGATCCTCTCCAGCTGTGTGCACTGAGGGAAGTGTTGAGTGCCTGATGGGCCGTCATTCCAAGAGGCGTCCACTCCACTGCTTCTAGGAGATGGAGACGTGTCCAAGATGGACATGGACTTCTCAGTATCCTTGAAGAGAGAGAGAGTCAGGTGAAATTCACTCTAGTTCAAATTCCGGTTCCACTTCCCTCCTTCCCACCCTCATCCAGGCCTCCAATATCTCTTGCCTGGATTATCCTGCCTCCAAGCCATTCTCCAGTTTGGGCTTTCTGAGATGCAGGTCCGGCTGATGGGAGCACAGTGGAAGCCTAGATGTGCTTCATGCCATTTTTTTTTTCTCTTGGCATGTTTTTGTTTATCTCATGAAAAGCAACAAAGAAAGCAAATAAAATATTCCACAACCTATACCTTCAGCAAAACTGAGAAAACCCTCAAAGATTATATTTAAGTGTGAGGGTGAAAGAACATCCAAAATCAGCATAATAAGAAAGCCACAGGAGCGCCTGGGTGGCTCAGTCCGTTAAGCGGTTGAGCGTCCGACTTCCGCTCAGGTCATGATCTCACAGTTCATGGGTTCCAGCCCTGTGTCATGCTCTGTGCTGACAGCTCAGAGCCTGGAGCCTGTTTCAGATTCTGTGTCTCCCTCTCTCTCTGCCTCTCTCCTACTCGCACCGTCTCTCTTTCAAGAATAAATAAACATTAAAAAAATTTTTTTTTAAAGAAACCCACAAAGTTTCAGATGGGTCATGGCTGTAGCACAACTTAGAAACCACCTGCAAATATTTACCTACAGAAGAGGGTCTCACCTGAGTTGGAACTGCTGTGGACAAGTCTGAGATCAAGCATTGGAGGAAGGAAGGAAAAGAGGCAGACTTTTAACAATGGTGGGGGACTGGCTTGGAAGTCCGAGGCAGTATTCCTTGGTGACTAACTGGTGTGAAGGAAAGAAAGGAAGATAATGGTGGTAGAAACAGGACAGGATCCAAGAATCATATTTTTTTAAAGCTGCCCATTACTGTAGCATTAGAGATAGTTCTTGAGCTGAGAAACTGGAAAAGCAACCCCACCATCTCCCATCTATTCATCCACTGGAACAGTCCAGAAAAGACCAATCCATTCAAATATGAAAACCAACGCATAAGTAAAAAATACAGTATCCATAAAAGACACTTAAACACCAAAACAGAAATTAATGATTGTAATTTCTCAAAAAGAAAAAAAAATTCACCAGAAAAAATATTGCCACAGAGCAAGGAAAAATGAGCAACATTCAAACACACACACACACACACACACACACAAAGAAAGCAAATTTAAGAAAGCAATTTCAGCTTTTACACCAATTACAGAAACATCACAGAGCAGAAATAGAGGAATTCAAAGAAGTTATGTACAGATAATGGGCTACAAGTTATATTAGAGGGGAGGGAGGGGACAATGATAAAGGGGCATTGGAGGAGCTGCTATGGTGATGGCAATGTTTCAGAGGTCTTCACTTTGTAATAATTCATTAAGCTGTACACTTACTTAAATGCACTTTTCTGTTTGAGTGTTACTTTCCATGATAAAATCGCTTTAAAACAATATTGTGAGCAATCAGGATTTTCAGAAAATGAAAAATTCTATTATAAAAATCAGAGAAGTAAAAATAATGCTGAATTTAAATAGGAAATATTCTATACAATGTCCCTCTTAAAAAGGGAATTTCGGGATACATGGGTGGCTTAGTCAGTTAAGCGTCTGACTTTGGCTCAGGTCATGACCTCACAGTTCGTGAATTAGAGCCCCGCATTGGGCTCTGTGCTGACAGCAAAGAACCTTCTTGGATCCTCTGTTTCCCTCTCTCTGCCCCTCCTCTGTTCACATGCTCTCTCTCTCAAAAATAAATAAATATTAAACAAAAATTAAAAATATTTAAAAAATAAAAATAAGCATTATAAATGCTTATAATTAAAAAAAAAAAACTCAAATGAACAACCTAACTTTACATGTTAAGGAACTAGAAAAAGAACAAACTAACCCTAAAGCTGGCATAAGGAAGAAAATATTAGAAAAATATCAAAGAAACCAAAAGTTAGTTCTTTGGAGAGAGTAACAAAATTGCAAAACCTTTAGCTAGATTGACCAAGAAAAATATGTGAGGACATTACTATCAATTTTACAGAAATGAAAAAGATTATAAGAGCACTATGAACAATTTTATGCCAACAGTTTGGATAGCCTAAATGAAGTAGATAAATTCCCAAAAAGACAAAACCTACCAACACTGAATCATGAAGAGAAAGAAAATCTGTACAGAACTGTGACTAGTAAAAGAGACCGAGTCAGCAATCAAAAGCCTCCAGGACAAAGAAAAACCCTGAACTTGATGGCTTCGTGGTGAATTCTAAACATTTAAATAATATAAATGCTTCTCAAATTCTTCCAAAAAATTGAAGAGGAGAGAATACTTGCTAACTCGTTCTAGCATGCCTTGATACCAAAGCCAGATAAACAGATCACACAAGTAAAGCAAACAATAGAGCAACATCTTTTATGAAGATGGATACCCTCTCCAAAAAAAAATCCTCAAAAAATTAGCAAACCAAATCCACCAGCATATTAAGCAAAGTATACCACATGACCAAATAGGATTTGTCCCAAGAATGCAAGGCTGATTCAACATCTGAAAATCAAAGTAAAATAGAGGGGGAAAAAGCAGAAAAAGCACTTGAAACAATCCAATAACTTTCATGATAAAAAAAAAAACCTCAAAAAACAAATAGAAAGAAACTTTCAACTTGATATAGGCAGTTATGAAAAGCCCACAGCTAGAATCATACTCATGATGAAGGATTGAAGGCTCTTCCTTTAAGATCAAGACAACAAGGATGGCTGTTTTTACCACTTTTATTTAACATTGTATTGGAAGTTCTAACCAGAACAATTACATAGGAAGTAAAGTCATCCAGGGGTGACTGGGTGGCTCAGTCGGTTAAGCATCCGACTTGGGCTCAGGTCATGATCTCGCGGTCCGTGAGCGTCGGGCTCTGTGCTGACAGCTCAGAGCCTGAAGCCTGTTTCAGATTCTGTGTCTCCCTCTCTCTCTGACCCTCCCCTGTTCATGCTCTGTCTCTCTCTGTCTCAAAAACAAATAAACGTTAAAAAAAATTTTTTTTTAAGAAGTAAAGGCATCCATATTGGAAAAGTAAAACTATCTGCTCCCAGATGATACAGTCTTACATGTAGAAAATTCTAAAGATTACACGCACACCTGTTAGAACTAATAAACAAATTCAGCAAAAGTAGCAGGATTCAAATTCAACACACAAAAATCAGTTGTTTCTATACACTGACAATGAACTATCTGTAAAAAAAAATTAGAAAAACAATTCAATTTACAATAGCATCAAAAAGAAATACTTAGAAATAGCTAAGAAGATTAACTTAATCACTGAAAACTACAAAAAACATTGTTGAAATAAATTAAAAACATAATGGAGAAACACCTTAATGTTCGTGGATTGGAGGACCTTTAGTTATGAAGTCAATGCTACCCAAAGCAATCTACAGATTCCATATAATCCTTACAAAATCCCATTTTTTGCAAGAATAGAAAAATCTACCCACTAAAATTCATATGGAACTTCAAGGGACCCCAAAAAGCCAAAAGCAATCTTTGAAAAAGAACAAAATTGGAGAATTTACACTTCCTGATTCAAAATTTACTGCAAAGCTACAAGGCATCAAAACAGTGTATCCTTGGCATTGGTGCACCTGGGTGGCTCAGTAGGTTAAGTGTCCAAATCTTGATTTTGTCTCAAGTCGTGATCTCACGGTTGTGAGATTAAACCCAGAGTCTGGGCTCCAGGCTGACAGTGTGGAGACTGTTTGGGATTCTGTCTCCCTCTCTCTCTGCTCCTTCCCTGCTTACGTACACACATGTACACACACACACTCACACACACACACGTGCTCTCTCTCTCTCATAATAAACTTAAATAAACTTAAAAAAAGTAAAAAACAAAAACAAGAACAAATGTGATATTGGCATTAAGCATAGACTTATTCACCAACAGAAAGGAATAGAGCCCAGAGAAAACCCTTACCCATATGGTCAAATGATTTTCAGTAAGGGTGCCAAGACCATTCAATGGGGGAAAGGGCAGCCTTTTCAATAAAGGGTGCTGGTATAACTGGATATCCACATGCAAAAGAATGAAGGGCCCTTACTTAATACCACAATCAACAATTCAAAATGGGTGAAAGACTAAAGGTTGGAGCTAAACTAAAACTCTTAGAAGAAAACATAGGAGAAAAGCTTCATAACAATGGATCTGGCAATGATTCTTCAGATATAACACTAAAGGCACTGGCAACAAAAGAAAAAGAGAGATCAAGTTGGGCTTCATCAAATTAAAACCTTTTGTGCATCAAAAGACACCACCAACAGAGTATAAAGGCAACCCACAGAATGGGATAAAACATTTTTAAATCACATATCTTTTTTTAAATAAATTTTCTAACATTTATTTATTTTTGAGAAAGAGACAGAGTGAGAGCAGGGGAGGGGCTGAGAGAGAGGGAGACACAGAAGCTGAAGCAGGCTCCAGGCTTTGAGCTGTCAGCACAGAGCCCAATGGCGGGGCTTGAACTCATGGACCTCGAGATCATGACCTGAGCCAAAGTTGGACGCTTAACCACCTGAGCCACCGAGGCACCCCACAAATCACATATCTAATAGAGACTTTATCCAGAAAAGATGGAGAGCTCCTAAAACTTAACATGGAAACAACCCAATTCAAAAATGGGCAAAGGACTTAACTAGACTTTTCTCCAAAGATAAACAAATGGGTAATAAACAAATGAAAGATGCTCAACATAACTAATCATTAGGGAAATGCAAATCAAATCCACAATGTGATATCACTTCACACCCATTTAAAATTATTTCTATCAAAACAAAAACATAAAACCACACCCAAAGTGTTGGCAAGATATGGAGAAATTGGAATCCTCACACACTGATGGTAGGAATGTAAAATGGTGCAGCCACTGTGGAAACCAGTATGACATTCCCTCAACAAATTAAACATAAAATTACCATGTGATGCAACAACTCCACTTCTGGTATATACCTACAAGAACTGAAAGCAAGGACCGAAATAAATATTTGTACACCCATGTCCAGAGCACCATCATTCACAGTAGCCAAAACGTGGAAGCAACCCAAGCATCCATTTACAGATGAATGGATCAACAAAATGTGGCATACACATACATTGGAATATTATTCAGCCTTAAAAAAAGGAGGGGTGCCTGGGTTGCTCCGTGGGTTATCAGCTCAGGTCAATATCATCTCATGGTTGTGGGATGGAGCCAGCAATAGGGCCCTGCGCTGACAGCGAGAAGCCTGCTTGGGATTCTCTCTCCCTCTCTGCCCCTCCCCAGCTCACGAGGGCCTGTGTGCACACACTCTTTCTCAAAATAAACAAACATTTACAAAAAAGAAAAAAGAAGGAAATCAACACAAATGAGCCTGTGAGACATTAAGCTAAGTAAAATAAGCTAGTCACAAAAGGACAAAGAATGTATGATTCCATTTATATGAGGTATTTAAGGAAGTCAAAAATCAAAGAAACAGAACCTGGTGGTCTAGTGGTTAGGATTCAGAGCTCTCCAAGAGACAAAGTAGAATGGTGGTTGCCTGGTAGGGATTTGGAGTGGGGATGGGGGATGGAATTAGGAAGCTACTTTTTATTGGTTAAAGAGCTTCCGTTTGGGAAGCTGAAAAAAGCTGTGGAGATTAATAGTGGTGATGGGTGCACAGTAACATGAATATGATTAATGCCACTAACTATACACTTAAACATGGATGTAGATTTTACCACCCTTTTTTTAAATGTCTAAAAAAGGACACAGAAGGGGTTCCCACTGGCCAAATTTGTGACAGTTTGAGAATCAAGAAGAATGATGACTGTTGGTTTTAACAGAAGCTTTGAACATCGTGAATTGAAGTGAAAGAATTAATCATTTATTATCTTTCCGGGAGGAAACGTCTTCAAAATCACCAAAAAAAAGAGCCCAGGGGTTTAAGAAAAATCCTATTTTACAGAAGAACGCACACTAATGAATGTAGAAGGAATGGTGGGAATGGAAATTATTTTACAACCCTTAATGAAACTTTTAAGGAAAAATTAATATTTGGTTGACACCATTAGGTGGATGATTGGTGGGGAACTGGACATTTGGATGTATCCGAGGAAACATATAACATGGATTACTTTCTGACCACAAGGCTAAATGTTAAGTTTGAAAAGAGAGATGAGATCAACCAGGCTTTTCACTACCTTAATTCTAGCATCCCCCCGATGTGGGGAAGCCAGATATGTCTCCTGATGAGGATGGAGCCCATTGTATCTTTGAGACATTTTCACCAAAAATCAGGAATGCAATTAAACTTTAAGGTCTATCCCCAATTTAGAGGTGATACAAGAGATAGGATATCAAACTAAATTATACCATGAGAAAACAATCTGATAAATCCAGAAGAAGGATTTTGTCTATAAAACAAAATTAGGATTGTGAAAAGTGGAAAGCCAGTCAGGAAAAAAGAAAACTATTCTAATTTCAAAGAAACTCAAGAGATGTAATAACTAGATGCAGTGTGTGGTCTTAAATTGGATCCTGGTTTGGACATATTAGCATTAAGGACATTTTAGGGAGAACTAGGGGAATTTGAACAAGAATTACATTCAAGATGATATTAAGAAATTATAAATTTTGGTAGTTTTGAAAATGTTTTGACTATGGAAGAAAACATTTTTTTATTCTTTTAAAATATTTATTTTTGAGAAATAGAGAGAGTGCACATGACAGAAGAAGAAGGGCAAAGAGAGGGAGAGAGAGAAATACAAGCAGGCTGCATGCTGTCAGATCAGAGCCTAATAAGGGGCTCAAACACACAAACTGTGAGATCATGACCTGAGTGGAGATCAAGAGTCAGACACTCAGTGCGCCTGGGTGGCTTAGTTGGTTAAGCTTCCGACTTCGGCTCAGGTCATGATCTCTCAGTCCATGAGTTTGAGCCCCGCGTCCGGCTCTGTGCTGACAGCTCAGAGCCTGGAGCCTGCTTTGGATTCTGTCTCCCTCTCTCTGACCCTCCCCTGTTCATGCTCTGTCTCTGTCTCTGTCTCCAAAATAAAAACATTAAAAAATTAAAAAAAAAAAAAAAAGATTCAGACGCTCAACTGACTGAGCCACACAGGTGCCCTGAAAATAATTTTTTTTTTACTTCTAGAAGGGCTGAGGAGATCCTATCTTGTTTTATTTACCACTATATGCAACTAGCATAAAGTAGGCACATAATAGGCCCCAGATCACTCACTGTCTATTGGATGAGTATTTCTGGGGTGCCCAGCCCCTTTTTCCTCCCTCTCAGTGATAGCCCTCTTTCATTTTCCTGATCCTTCACAGTCAAACTTCTTTGGAGATGTCTAAAAAATACGCCTTTATCACTACCTTGCTTTATTATTCCCAAATTCCATATGGCCCCCATCTCACCACAGAAACAGCTTTCATAAAGGTCATTGATGACCTTCATTGTCTCTACTAAGTCCAAACACTTGTCAGATCCCTTCTTGTTTGGCCTCTCAGGAGCTCCTGAGACTACTGGCCATACTCTCTTGAAATGTTTTCCTTCCTTGGACTCAAGAACACATTGTCACACTTGCTGGATTTTTCTCCTTCCCTCCTCCCTGGCCCTCCCTCCTCCTCCATCTCTTCTACTGGTTTCCCTCACCTACAAATTTCTAGTCAATCTTTCTCAGGCTAATGATCCATCTTGGTTTATATTCCACTTATTCTTAAACCAGTAGCTCCAGGGCAGACTTCTCCTGAATCTTCCAGCTGCCCAATGCTCAGTCCATTTGGATAGCCCAAAGGCACTTCAACAGACTGTATCTAAAACTCCCATTCATTCCACTCACCCAACCAAAGGGGTTTAAAAACAACAACAACAAAATGAGCTGGTTCCCTCCCATCCTTTGCTCTCTCAGAAAATGTCCCTATTGTTGCCCACCATGCAAGCCAGAAACCTGGTAAGGTGTGCTGGATGGCTCCTTCACCACCTAGGTCTAAGTAATTACCAATTCCTGCAGTGTCTACCTCCAAAATATGTCCAGGATCTATTTGGTTTTGTCTGTCTCCACTCTCACCTCCCTAGTTAGACTGCCATTTTAGTTCTCACTTGGATTATCCCAATACCTTTCTAACTATTGCCTTGAATTCCCCCATCTCCACCAGGGCACTCTATACAAAATGCAAATCTAATCATAACTGATCACATTTAAAATCCTCAGTGGCTTCCTACTGGCTGAAGCCCTCTCCATGATCTCAGTAAGGTCGGGGAATCCCTGCCTCCCTCCCCTTGGGCCATGCTCTCATCACTCTCTTGGCCTTGGTCTCTGTCCATCTTTCATTTCCTCCAACATAGAGGCATACTGTCTCTGGTCTCAGGCCCTGCAAACCCTTGACCTAACCAGTTTCTCAGTCCCAAACCAAATCCTCAGCTGTCTTCTCAACCTCCTAAATCAACTCAAACACCTCTGCTATTTGCTCCTGTGGCACCTGTTCTTCTTCATAGTAATTTGTACACTTGCAATCATTCAGCGATTTATTAATAAAATGGTATAATATCTTATAGTGAGCTCACCATTGTATTCCCAGGGCCTTGGCAAAGTATTGCCACTTAGTAATTTTTTCCTCCCTGCCTGCTCCCCGCTGACTTCCTAACTTTGTCTTCTTTCCTGGATACTCAAGTCCCTCGACACGAGTTACCTGGACCTTTTTTTTAACCCCCCAGCTCCCAGCAGAGGTGCTAATGCTCGATGGATATTAATTGCATAAATGACACATGATTTGTGTCCTCGATCTCCCATCCCCACCCCCTTCCCAACTCCATCCCTCATACTTCTAATGCCCCAGATATGTACTTCCCTCCACCGCCAGCCTGCATCCATCCCACCCCCCCCCCCCCCAACCCCCACGCCGGCCCTGGTGCTGACTTCTGGACTCACCTGCACGAGCTGGTGCTGAGCCTCCTGCCACTGGCTCAGCCTCTCGGCCTCCTGCTCCATTTCAGCCTGGGATCGGCTGCACATCAGGACTGTGTGCGGGTCCAGACCCGCACCAGAGGACAGCTGACACGCGACGCCTCAGGGTCGCAGGTCGGGTGTCCTCACACCACCACGCCACAATCACAATCACCGCGCTCAGCTTCTACCTACCATGGTGCCGGGGGGGCGGGGCCACGGGGCTCACCCACCGACCCACCCTTCAGCCGCTGCCCCACCCCGCCCCAGCAGGCACCTGGGTCCTGCCCGGGGACCTCAGACCTTCACTATATCTTATATCTTATGTCTGCCTCACCCTACTTCCCCCATCCACCCTTCAGTCTGAACATCTCTGTTTAGCCCAAGTAGGGATAAGGACACCGAGGTTTCAGACTCCAGGCCTGTGGGGTCTCAAGAGTGGAAAAACCAAGGAAGGATGCTGGAGGCAGAGGCAGAGGCAGAGGCAGATAGGGGTGTAGGAGACAGGAGAGCCTCCACCCCACTCCCCACCAGGTCAGGGTTCTTGATACAAGCTCCTGGAGGCCTGGACCTTCTCTGCTGTAGACCAGGTATCCCTGTCTGTTGCGTGTACAAAACGAATACCGGGAGCTCCGTGGCACGGTGTCTTCATTCCAGCGGACTCACAGAGTACCTCCTGTGTGTAGGCACTGTTTGGGGGGACTGGGGATGCAATGGCAAACAAGACAGAACCAAGGGTCTTTGCTCTGAAGGAATTTTCATCCAAAAAGGGCAGACAAACGAATATAGTAAAGCCAATAGTTAATAGAATTTTCCTTGGTGTTGAGTGCCACAGAGAAAACAAAATAGGAAAATGTGAGCTGAGAACTAAGTGCCTGAAAGGAACCTCCCCATAGGAAAATTGGAAGGATCTGAGGCAAGAAAGAGCTTGGCATGCTAGAGGAAATGCAAAGGGGCCAGGCAATCTCCACCACGTGAGCAAAGGAGAGAGTGGGATGACATGATGGGGATGGTCTTAGAGACCATGGACAGCAGTTTGAACTTTATTCAAAGTGTGATGGGAAGCTACTGAAGGAATTTAAACAGGAAATTGACAGGATCTAAGTTTTACAAATAATCCTCTGTTTCTTTGAGGCTTATGGATTATAGGAAATGAGATCAAAGCAGGGACACCAGTTAGAAAGCTAAAGGAGCTCTCCAAGAAAAAGCCGTTAGTGTTTGTTGGGGAGGGGGGTGATGGTGATTAGAGAATATTCTACAATTAAAAGGGACAGGACTTGGTAATGGTTTGGAATGGTGAAGGGCTGGGAGGAAAAGAGAAATCAAAGATAACCCCTAGATTATTGGCTTGAGCAACCAAGTGATGACTGTACCATTTGGTAATATGGAAAAAGGAGAAGAGGAGCAGATTTGGAGACAGCCAAAACAAGAATTCCATTTTAGACATTGGTTTTGAAGCGTCTATTAAAAATGCTCATGGAGAGGTTAGGGCTGTAAATGTAAATGTGGGTGCTATCAGCACAGAGGTGGTGGTTATGAGGCCATTAGAGTGAGTGATACCAATTAGGGAGCTGGTTAGCGAGAAGGACTGGGGACAAAACCTGAGGACCTCCTGTAGGATTCAGCAGAACAGAAAGCTCATGCAAGGAGACTGAGAAGTAACAGAAGTAGGGAGAAAGTCAGGAGATTATATTTCAAGAAGCCAAGAGAAGTATGCATTCAAAAGAGGGACCTTTCAGGGCACCTGGGTGGCTCAGTGGGTTAAGCCACTGACTCTTGATTTTGCCTCAGGCCAGGTCACGACCTCATGGTTCCTTAGATTGAACCCGAGTCAACATCTGAGCTGACAGGGTAGAGCCTGCTTGGGAATCTCTCTCTCTCCCTCTCCCGCCCATCCCCCACTCTCTAAATCAAATAAGCATTTTAAAAAAGAGGGACTATTCAGGTGAATTGAATGTTGCTAAGAACCAGCTAACTACCTATTGTATCTGACAAGTTAGAGGTCATCAGTGACTGACAAAACCAGCTACAGAGGAGAGAGAAGCCTGATGGGAGCGCATGAAAAAAGAATAGGAATTGATGCTGTGGGACACTGAAACATTGTCAACAACTTTTTCAAAGAAGTTTTGCTATAATGGCGCCTGGCTGTCTGAGTCGTGGAGCCTGGGACTCTTGAACCAAAACAGCTAAATTGTACCCATGATATAACATTTATTTTCCTGATTCGCCTTTCATTTTAAAACAGCTAACAATTTTTAAAGAATACGTTTCCAGGGGCACCTGGGTGGCTCAGTAGGTCAAGTGTCCAACTTCAGCCCAGGTCATGATTTCATGGTTCATGGGTTCAAGCCCCATGTCAGGCTCTGTGCTGACAGTTCAGAGCCTGGAGCCTGCTTCAGATTCTGTGTCTCTCTCTCGCCCCTCCCTGGCTCATGTTCTGTCTCTCTCTCTCAAAAATAAATGTTAAAAAATATTTTTAAAAAAGAATAACTTTCCATTAAAAAATATGATTCCCATTCAGTAAAATATTTCATGTATGAATTAAAATTTGTACTTAACCAAGCAAAAATATTTTGGTTCCCATTTGCCTTCTGTTTCACTGTTCTCACTTTTAACACAAAATTCCAACTGGTTACATTGAAGGACAAAATTGAAGTAAATCAAGTTGTTTCCTCGCCTTTATAAGCATTGACTATAAATCTTTTGAAGCTATCATGAAACAGGCACATCTAATAACCACAGGGGTTGGAGACATGACCCATGCCTAGAATTCCAAACACATAGAACTGAACATTCTCTTAATTAACTTCCACATTGAATGCAATTTTATTAAAAGTACTGTAATAAGAGTATGCTAATGTAAGCTTACATGATTTTTGTGGGTTTTTTTTCTTTTTTTATCGAGATATAATTGACATATTATATTAGTTTCAGGTATACAACATAATGTTTTGATGTTTGTATATACCACAAAGTGATTACCACAATAATTAACACCCATCACCACCATTACAATTTTTTATCTTGTGATGAGAACTACAAAATGTACTCTCTCTCAGCAACTTTCAAATATACAATACAGTAGAGGCTCCTGGGTGGCTCAGTTGGTTAAGCATCCAACTTCGGCTCAAGTCATGATCTTGCTGCTTCTGAGTTCGAGCCCCATGTTGAGCTCTGGCTTGACAGCTCAGAGTCTGGAGCCTGTTTCAGATTCTGTTTCCCTCCCTCTCTCTGCCCCTCCTCGCTTGCACTCTGTATCTCTCTCTCAAATATAAATAAACATTAAAAAAATAAGTAAAAAATATATACATACAATGCAGTGTTATTGACTATAGTCACCATGTTGTACCTTACATCCCTAGGACTTCTTTATCTTACAACTAGAAGTGTGTACCTATTGACCACCTTGACCCATTTTTGCCCGCCCTCCTTCCTCATTCACTTCCCCCCCTCCCCGACTTCTGACAACCACCAATCTGTTCTATGAATCAGTGCTTTGCTTTGCTTTATTTTATTTAGAATCCACATATGAGTGATATCTGATCATATTTGTCTTTTTCCGCCTGACTTATTTCGTTTACATAATGCTCTCAAGGTCCATCCATGTTGTCACAAATGGCAGGATTTCCTTCTTTTTATGGCTGAATAATATTCCATTGTATGTGTGTTCATATATGTGTTGGGTGTACATATATATTCATGGCAGTGACCAATATTTTGTAAACTTTCTGGTATTTTTTTCTTCATGTACAAATGCATATGTTATGTCTCAGTTTTTGTGCTTTGAGTAAAAACAAGATATTTTCAGGCAAAAAAAAAAAAGTCAGGAAATGGGGCACCTGGGTGGCTCAGTCAGTCAAACATCTGACTCTTGATCTCAGCTCCGGTCTTGATCTCAGGGTCATGAGTTCAAGCACCGAGGTGGCCTCCATGCTGGGCATGGAACCTACTTAAAAAAAAAAAAATCGGGAAAATTTTCTAAATGTATCCTCTGGTTCAGAGGTGAAATCTGGAGTCAGGGCCTAGGCTTAAATCCTAGAGATGGCTCTGGTTCTGAGATTTTGGAATGTGTGATTTAATTTCCCTGATTCTTACTTTGTTTATTAGAAACTAGTGTGGTAGGGCCCCCTCCCTAAGGAAAGAAACAAAACAAAACAAAACAAACCTCAAGGTAACCTGGATATGCACGCACATGACAACATCACTCATGACCTTGTAACATGAGACCGCTTAATCAGACTGCATGTTTGTGTGTATTACCATACATGGGAGACAAAGAAGTAGAAAATATATAAAAAACTGTGCCTCTTGACGTTCAAGGGCTCAGTTCTTTGGGTATGAACCCAACTGAGCGGTGCCAGCCAGAATAAAGTTGCTTCTGAAAGAGCAGACCTAGGCTGGCCGACTAGTGACTATGCCCTGACATGTCCGCAGAAAGAGGTTCCCGCTCAAACCTCAGACCACGCCTCCTCCCCTTGAGTAACTTATGTTTTCTAAGAAAGCAGACTACTGATTGATGCTTTCTTCCAAAGTCTAAGGTGGGAGGAAGGGGAGTATGAGAGGCGTGGAAAGTGTGAGTAGAAGAGGGAGGGCTTCTCTCAGGTAGGGGCCAGAGGCAGGAGCCCTCAACCCTGTCCAGGCTTAGAATGACCTGGGAGCATTTTACCCCTCCCCAAACCAATTAATCAGAGTCTCTGGGGATGGTGTTTGGTGCTAGGTATTTATATAGCACATCAAGGCTGACAGCCAACGGTTAATAGGTGACCAGTGAGAAACGTTCTATATACACTGAGGCCAAACATGTTAGAGATCCTCAGATACAGTGGTTCTTAAACTTCAGGTGCATCAGAATCTCCTGGAAGACTTGTTCAAACACAGATTGCTGAGCCCCACCCCCAGAGTTTCTAATTTAGTAGGTCTGTGACCACCAGGCCCAACATTTACATTTTTAACAAGTTCCAGGTGACGCTGATAATTGCTGATCTGGGACCACACCTTGGCAGCCATTGTTCTATCCTTCCCCAGCCAATCAGCTGAGGCCATGATCCCTATAAAACCTTTGTGCTTTTTTTTTTTTTTTTAACATTTATTTATTTTTGAGACAGAGAGAGACAGAGCATGAATGAGGGAAGGGCAGAGAGAGAGGGAGACACAGAATCGGAAGCAGGCTCCAGGCTCTGGGCCATCAGCCCAGAGCCCGACGCGGGGCTCGAACTCACAGACCACAAGATTGTGACCTGAGCTGAAGTTGGACGCTCAACCGACTGAGCCACCCAGGCGCCTCCAAAACCTTTGTGCTTTTTGAAACCCTCGCTCTCTCCGGTATCTCACCTCTGCGTCGGTGCAGGTAGGGGATTGAGCTCGAGCTAGCTCGAATAAAGGCTCTTTGCTTTTACATCAGACTCGGCTCCCTGCTGGTCTTTGGGGATCACAAATTCTGGGCATAACACTTCCTAGAAAGAAAAGCCTCAGTGTCATGACTCTCTGTGCGAGAATCCTGCTACATGAGCAACTGAGGGGTGCCTGGCTGACTCCGTTGGTAAAGCATGGGACTCTTTTTTAATTTTTTTTTACATTTATTTATTTTTGATAGAGACAGAGCACAAGTGGGGGGGAGGGTGGGCAGAGAGAGAAGGAGACACAGAATCCAAAGCAGGCTCCAGGTTCCGAGCCCTCAGCACAGAGCCTGAGGCAAGGCTCAAACTCACAAACCTCGAGATCATGACCTGAGCCAAAGTTGGACGCTTAACCGACTGAGCCACTCAGGCATGCCAGAGTATGGGACTCTTGATCTCAGGGTTATAAATTTGAGTCCCACGTTTTGGATGTAGAGATTATCTAAAATACAATCTTTTAAAAAAGAAAGGAAGGAAGGAAGAAGGGAGGAAGGAAGGGAGGGAGGGAGAGAGAAAGAAACCAGCACCTGAGAGGATTAGCTTTGTGACTTACCAATGTTCCATTATTTTATCATCCTATCAACCTTCCAAAGGCAAGGCAGGTCAGGCCAGAGCCAACCCCACCCTTTAACTTTTTAACTTAGAGCCTATTTTTGTTGTGGACATCTAGAACACCAGGGGCTTATGGGAAAGAGGCACTTACACTGGGGGTCCTGCCTCCTGCCACAACATCAAACTATACCCCATCCTTGGCTGACTATCCCAGAGGCATGCCCCCTTGATTTCCTTATCATCTCTTAGAAGCTGGGTCATTCTAGACCCCAGTCCTGAGTCGATGAGCTGCGCCCCAACCCACTGTGCCCCAACCCAGCTGCCACCTGGGGCAGCTCTGATTCCTGTGAGTACCCATTACACACAACACAGCATGGTGCTAAATGCCAGGATCTGTTGTAGGCACTTACATGACTTCTGTTCTGCCATCTTACACATGTGGAAATGGATGCTGACTCCCAGGGAAAAGCAGTCCCTCAAACCATAGGAAAGGGAATTCCCAAGCCATATGCTTCTTAATGCCTCCAGAGTTTGTTTCTCTGCTGGGAGCACCCTGCCCACTCATCGCTAGTGTCCCCAACCTGACTACTACTACTCGTCTTGTACCCCCATAAGGTAGCCTATCCTGATACACTGGGTTAGGTGCCTCCTCTATACTCTCAGTGTCCTGGATCACCCGCGTCCTGGCATAGATAACTAATTGCTTTTGCTGCTGACAAGTTGGTTGGTATTTATTGCTCAAGCATCTTCCTTTCCTGCCTTCCTTCCTTCCACTCTGAAGCCCACATATACACACCCTGTTCTGTGTTTGCCTCTCTCCTCTGTGCCTTCTCAAAGCGGAGTCCATGGATGACCCCAGTTTGCAAACTGAACCAGTCTTCAACAGGATCGGTACAGAAACTGAGACGAACGTTTAAAACTTTCATAGCTGTTTGGCAAGTTATTCTTGTGTACTGAATCTAATAATGAAAAACTGGGGCTTGTATTTTGTATGCCCTTTTTTTTCACATTATTTTCCTAGTAATTGGCTTTCATTGTGTTTTAGGAAAGAATCCATCCTTGAATGATTAGGGGTGGAAAAAAGTTCCCTCACCAAGATAATTTGAGAAGCAATGGTTTATTTTTATTTCCCTGAGTTCTGCCATAAAAAGGCATTGAATAAATGCAAAAGTGAATAATAAATGAATAGAGCTGACAAAAGTGTCTATTCTAAGGTAATGGAATAAAAGAGATTTAGTGCTGCATTGGATTGATACTGGGGAAGATCAGGGGGTCAAGGGAAACCCCCAGGTGTTTTCTTCCTGAGGCCATTCCCTAACATATAGGGTACAGTGAAAGACGTGCAGATTCAGGACATTTTACAGATAATGAATTAATTTTTGACCAGGTTGACTTTGAGGTTACCTATGAGATAGCCAAATAAGGATGTCTAGAACGCAGTTAGCTATATATGGGTTAGAAGCTCAGGACACAGAGTCAAAGCTGGAGGTGTAGTTTTCCAAGTTGAAACCATTAGAATACAGAATGGGAAGAAAAGTGGCCACAGACAAAGCTCTGGGTGCCTAGCACAGCGTCTGGCACAGGGACATGACTGGTAATTCTTAAGGCAAGTGAAGAGGTTGTTAAGACCTAAGTCCATTTCATTCTAAGCCCAAGCTCTCCTTACTGTATTATAAATTTTAACTTCGTATTTTCCTGCGACTTCAACAGCCCCACAAACAGGCTGTGAGCCCCCGGTTCAGGATACCAGGTGCACCAGTGTGAGAAGGGTGGTCCCTGCCACAAGCTCCCCTTCTCGCGCTGCCCTGCCCTAGTGACATTCACACACGCCAAGGAATCCCTTCCTGCCTTCTGCTTGTGTACTCCACCCTGACCCCCATAAAGGCAATTGTCCTTGCTCTCTGGGTTTCCCAACTGCTTGGTTGAGTGCGCTCCCTTGGTGCTGCCCTCATATGCCCCCAGCAGAGCACGTCTGCCTCCCTCTTCTCTACCTTCACTTTCTTACGCTTCCGTGTGGTTTCAGTCCATGCCAATGATCAAAAACCCCATTTTAAGTAACATAATTGTTCCTTACAACATACTTACTAACCCCTTTTGGCTTTTAGTCTGTACAGCATTCTAACAGACACTGCTGGGGCTGGTAGTTGGGTGAGGAAGAAGACCAGAAAAGGCAAGAGTGGGAAACAAGAAAGCACAAGGCAACTTAGAAAACAGAGGAGAGCTGGAAAATTCAGTCATGAACTTGGAGGGTTGGCTGGGGGTGCTGAGGTGGCTAGAGAAGAAAGTCAGAGCCAGATTTTGAAGGTACAGGCTTGCACTTCATCATAAGTTGCAGAGAGATGCTTTCTGTCTGTTTCCTGACAGCGTAAAGAAGATAAGGACAACAGTACAAGGATTGTGCCAATTTAATTTTTTTTTAATTTTTATTTATTTTTGGGAGAGAGAGAGAGAGAAAGTGTGATTGGAGGAGGGGGAGAGACAGAAGGAGACACAGAATCTGAAGCAGGCTCCAGGCTCTGAGCTGTCAGCACAGAGCCCAACGCAGGGCTCTCAAACTCACCAACTGTGAAATCATGACCTGAGCCGAAGTCAGAATCTCAACAGCTTGAGCCACCCAGGCATCCCAGGATTGCACCAATTTATAATAGCAAAAGAAACTTGGAAATAACCTAAATATCTACTAATTAGAGAATAAAAACATTATGTTATAGTTATAGTAGAATTCTAACTTCAATCAGAATGAGTAAGAATGCCATGCATCATCATAAATCTCAAAAATGCAATCTGCTAAATGTAATGTGGTATCTAGGGTTGGATCCTACAACAGGAATAGGACGTTAGTGGAAAAACTAGTGAAATCTGAATAGAGTCGTTAGTTTAGTTAGGAGGATTTTATCAGTATTTGTTTCTTGGCTTTGACAAATGTACCACAGTCATGTATGATACTAACATTGCATGAAGCTGAGCAAAGGGTATACAGTTACTCTCTGTACTACCTTCGCAACTTCTCTGAAATTTAAAATTACTCCTGGAGTGCCTGGGTGGCTCAGTTGGTTAAGCAGCCGACTTCAGCTCAGGTCATGATCTGGCGGTCTGTGAGTCTGAGCCCCGCGTCGGTCTCCAGGCTGACAGCTTGGAGCCTGGAGCCTGCTTCAGATTCTGTATCTCCCTCTCTCTCTGTTCCTCCCTCACTCGCACTCTGTCTCTTTCTCAAAAATAAATAAAGATTAAAAAAAAAGAATTTTAAAATTACTCCCAAATAGCTTGTAAAAATATAAGCTGAAAGAAAAAAAGCAAGTCTTTAAAATAAAAGTAAAGGCTCAAAGATAAAAAGGAATTCATGCAATAGGGTAATATTTATAAATAGTTTCCAAACATACAAAACAATACTAGATATGGATTATAGATACATACATATGTAATAAAAATATAAAAACATTCACGTGAATGAAAAGTATCTTATTTAAGATAGTAGTTTCTAGGAGCAGGAGGGAGGAGAGAGTAAGGAAACAGATCCAAGAGAGGTAGTCTGTTTCTTCCTCTTTAAATATTACCTTTGGGGCAAATATTGTAAACACTTTTTTTTTAATGTTTATTTATCTTAGAGAGAGAGCGCAAGCAGGCGAGGGGCAGAGAGAGAGGGAGACACAGAATCCAAAGCAGGCTCCAGGCTCTGAGCTGTCAGCACAGAGCCTGATGCGGGCTGGAACCCATGAACCAGGAGATCATGACCTGAGCTGAAGTCAGCTGCTCAACCCACTGAGCCACCCAGGCACCCCTGGGGCAAATATTGTAAATGCTAAGATCTGACAAACCTGGGAGCCAAGTGCATTGGTGTTCATTATTATATTATTCTCTATATGTTTTAATGTGTTATTTATTTATTCATTCATTCATTCATTCATTCATTCATTCATTTAAAGTAGGCTTGCTGCCCAGCACAGAGACCATTGCAGGGCTTGAACTTATGACCCCAAGATCAAGACCTGAGGTGAGATCAAGAGTCAGATGCTTAAAAAAAAAAAAAAAAAGAGTCAAACATGCTTAACTGCCTGAGCCACCGAGGTGCCCTGTTTTGTTTTAGTTTCATTTTTTTTTTTTTGAGAAAGGAATAAAGGGCTTTCTGAATTGTCAAATTATATAACTATAGAGCATATCTTAATTTCTCAGTAATGTCATCTCAACCCTCCACCCCAGATTCATGCTAATTCTGTCAAAGTAGAATGTTTTATTTTTTATTTTTTCAAAGTAGAATTTTTTAAAAGTTAGCTCATTAATCAGGAGGTTGGGAAAGCTGATTCAAAGAGCGTTTAAGGAACAGAGATAATTTCATAAGAAGAGGAAACTTAAGTAAGTTTGCTAAATAAGAGACTATTATGGACTGAATGTTTGTCACCCCCACCCCCTGTCAAATTCCTAAATTGAAAGGTGATGGTATTAGGAGGTGGAGCTTTGGGGAGGTAATTAGATTATGGGACTAGAACCCTCATGAATGGCGTTAGCACCCTTATAAAAAGGCATTCCAAAGAGCTCCCTCACTATGTTTCTGCCACAAGAGGCTGCAATGAGAAGCTAGCAGTCTGCAACACAGAAGAGGGCTCTCAGCGGAACCTGACCGTGCTGGCACCTGACCTCAGACTGCCAGCCTTTGGCACTGGGAGAAATACATTTCAGTTCTTTCTGAGCCCCCCAGTCTGCGGTGCTTTAGGATAGCAGCCTGCATACTGAGACAGAGGTGAAACTAGTTAATGCCGCCCAGGGAATTAAAACTGTAAGCCTGCCTTATGTAAAATGCTGAAGGAAGTTCTTCAAGCTGAAATGAAAAGATGTTAGTCAGTAACATGGAAACCTCTGAAAGCAGATACCTGGGTGGCTCAGTCGGTTCACCTTGATTTTAGCTGAGGTCATGATCCCAGGGTTGTGAGATAGAGTCCCACGACCAGCTTCCCACTGAGCGGGCTTTGCACTGAGCGTGGAGCCTGCTTAAGATTCTCTCTCTCTCCCTCTGCCCCTCTCTCCAGCTCATGCTCAAAATAAAAATTTTAAAGTAAACAAACAAGTAAACAAAATTAGAGACTAACATCTAAAAAACACTTCTGAAAGTATAAAACTCACTGGTAAAGGTAAGTGTATAGTCAAATTCAGAATACTCATACTGCAATATGGTCATGTATTAACCACTTAAACTAGTATAAAGGTTAAAATATTAGAAATAACTATAACCATAATAATTTGTTAACACACAATATAAAAAGAGATAAGTTGAGACATCAAAACAGAAAGCATAGTGAGGGAGTAAGGAGTAGAGTCTTTGTATGCAATCAAATTTCAATTGTTATCAGTCCAAAACAGGTCGCTACGTCTGTGAGATGTTTTGTGTCAGCCTCATGGTAACCAAAAAGCAAAAACCTACAGTAGATACACAAAAGAGAAGGAAATCAAAGCATAGGACTACAGAAAAAGATAATTCACAATTCACAAAGGAAGATAGCAAGAGAGGAAGAAAGGAATAAAATGGCTGGAAAACAGTAAGATGGCATTATTAAGTTCTTATCTATCAATAATACTTTATTTTTTAATTTTTTTTAACGTTTTATTTACTTTTGAGACAGAGACAGAGCATGAATGAGGGAGGGGCAGAGAGAGAGGGAGACACAGAATCGGAAGCAGGCTCCAGGCTCTGAGCCATCAGCCCAGAGCCCGACGCGGGGCTCGAACTCACGGACCGCGGGATCGTGACCTGAGCTGGAGTCGGACGCCTAACCAAATGAGCCACCCAGGCGCCCCTATCAATAATACTTTAAATGCAAATGGATTGATTTCTCCAAACAAAAGACAGAGGGTGACTGAATGCATAGAAAATAAGACCCAACCATATGCTGCCTTCAAGAGACTCACTTCAGCTTTAAAGACATACATAAGCTCAAAACAAAGGGATGAATAAAGATGTTTCATGCAAATAGAAACCAAAAGAGAGAGGGGGGTAGCTATACAATATCACACAACGTCGACTTCAAGTCAAAAGCTATAACAAGAGGCGTGCCTGGCTGGCTCAGTTGAAAGAACATGCAACTCTTGATCTTGGGGTCATGAGTTCCAGCCCCATGCTGTAGAGATTACTAAAAAAAAAAATTAACTAAAAGCAAAAACAAAAAACCAAACCAAACAACAAAAAAAAAACCTGTAACAAGAGATGAAGAAGATCATTATATAATAACAATGGGTCAGTTCATAAACAAGATATAGCAATTATAAAAATACATGCATCCATCCAACATTGGAGCACCTTAAAATACTGAGCAAATACCAATGGATCTGAAGGGAGAAATAGGTAACCATACAGTCAAAGGAGAATTCAACACCCCACTTTCAACAACAGATCCTCCAGACAGAAAACCAACAAGTAAACATTGGACTTAAACTACAGGTTAGACCAAATCGAACCAATAGACACATGCAAAACATGCCATCCAACAATACACATGACACATACATCACATGGTGTATGTATATTATTATGTATATTGTTACATGTAACTTATTATCATTGTGTAATATCATGTATATTATTCAGCCATAAAGAAGGAAATCTTGCCATTTGCAACATGGATGGACCTTGAGAGCATTATGCTAAGTGAAGTGAGTCAGACAGAGAAAGACAAGTACCATATGATCTTATTTATATGTGGAATCTACAAAAGCTGAAGTCCTAGAAACAGAGTAGAGTGGCTGCTGCCAGGGCCTTGGGCAGGTGGGGGGATGGGGAGAAATGGGGAGAAGTCAGTCAAAGGGCACAAAGTTTCAGTTGTAAGATGAGTGAGTTCTGGAGATCTAATGTATAGCATGGTTACTATAGTTAATAATACCTAATTATATATTTAAAAGTTGCTAAGAGGGGCGCCTGGGTGGCTCAGTCAGTTAAGAATCTGACTTCAGTTCAGGTCATGGTCTCACAGTTCGTGAGTTTGAGCCTCGTGTCAGGCTCTGTGCTGACAGCTCAGGATTCTGTGTCTCCCTCTCTCTCTCTGCCCTTTCCATGCTTGCTCTCCATCTCTCTCTGTCAAAAAATAAATAAACATTAAAAAAAATTTTTTTTAAGTTGGTAAGAAAGTAAATCTAATAAAGCAGACACACATACAAGAAGTAATTATGTGAGGTGATGGAGATGTTAATGCAACAGTGACAATCATTTTGCAATATACATGGGTATCAAATTATCATGTTGTATACCTTCATCTTACACAATGTGATGTGTCAATTATATCTCAATAAAGCTGGGGGGGGGAACCAATCAAAAGCCTAAGAAAAGAAATAATGATAAAGGCAGAAATAATGAGGCAAAACAAGCATAAAATTAAAAAAAGCAACAAGCCCCAATTGATCAAATTTCAAAACATTTTGAAATTATTGAAATTATTGAGAATTCAATTATTTTGAATTTTTAATTATTTGAAATTATTTTGAAATTATTAATAAAATTGATCAACCCTGGGGCACCTGGCTGGCTCAGTTGGTGGAGCATGTGACTCTTGGTCTCGGGGTCATGTCGAACCAGCCCTGCAGCCCAGGAATGAATCCCACTTGATCATGGTGAATAATTCTTTTTATATGCTGTTGAATTCAGTTTTCTAGTATCTTATTGAGAATTTTTGCATCCATATTCATCAGGGATATTGGCCTGTAGTTCTCTTTTTTTTTGCTGGGTCTCTGTCTGGTTTAGGAATCAAAGTAATGTTGGCTTCATAGAATGAGTCTGGAAGTTTTCCTTCCCTTTCTATTTTTTGGAACAGCTTGAGAAGGATAGGTATTATCTCTGCTTTAAATGTCTGGTAGAATCCCGCAGGGAAGCCATCTGGTCCTGGAATCTTATTTGTTGGGAGATTTTTGATAACTGATTCAATTTCTTTGCTGGTTATGGGTCTGTTCAAGTTTTCTATTTCTTCCTGTTTGAGTTTTGGAAGTGTGTGGGTGCTTAGGAATTTGTCCACTTCTTCCAGGTTGTCCAATTTGTTGGCATATAATTTTTCATAGTATTCCCTGATAATTGCTTGTATCTCTGAGGGATTGGTTGTAATAATTCCATTTTCATTCATGATTTTATCTATTTGGGTCATCTCCCTTTTCTTTTTGAGAAGCCTGGCTAGAGGTTTATCAATTTTGTTTATTTTTTCACAAAACCAACTCTGGGTTTCATTGATCTGCTCTACAGTTTTTTTAGATTCCATATTGTTTATTTCTGCTCTGATCTTTATTATTTCTCTTCTTCTGCTGGGTTTGGAGTATCTTTGCTGTTCTGCTTCTATTTCCTTCAGGTGTGCTGTCAGATTTTGTATTGGGGATTTTTCTTGTTTCTCGAGATAAGCCTGGATTGCAATGTATTTTCCTCTCAGGACTGCCTTCGCTGCACCCCAACACGTTTGGATTGTTGTATTTTCATTTTCATTTGTTTCCATATATTTTTAAATTTCTTCTCTAATTTCCTGGTTGACCCACTCATTCTTTAGTAGGGTGTTCTTTAACATCCACGCTTTGGGAGATTTTCCAGACTTTTTCCTGTGGTTGATTTCAAGTTTCATAGCATTGTGGTCTGAAAGTGTGCATGGTATGATCTCAATTCTTTTATACTTATGAAGGGTTGTTTTGTGACCCAATATGTGATCTATCTTGGAGAATGTTCCATGTGCACTCGAGAAGAAAGTATATTCTATTGCTTTGGGATGCAGAGTTCTAAATATATCTGTCAAGTCCATCTGATCCAATGTATCGTTCAGGGCCCTTGTTTCTTTATTGATCCTGTGCATAGGTGATCTATCCATTGTTGTAAGTGGAGTATTAAAGTCCCCTGCAATTACCACATTCTTATCAATAAGGTTGCTTATGTTTGTGACTAATTGTTTTATATATTTGGGGGCTCCCATATTTGGCGCATAGACATTTATAATTGTTAGCTCTTCCTGATGGATAGACCCTGTAATTATTATATAATGCCCTTCTTCATCTCTTGTTACAGCCTTTAATTTAAAGTCTAGTTTGTCAGGTATAAGTATTGCTACTCCAGCTTTCTTTTGACTTCCAGTAGCATGATAGATAGTTCTCCATCCCCTCACTTTCAATCTGAAGGTGTCCTCAGGTCTAAAATGAGTCTCTTGTAGACAGCAAATAGATGGGTCTTGTTTTTTTATCCATTCTGATACCCTATGTCTTTTGGTTGGAGCATTTAGTCCATTTACATTCAGTATTATTATTGAAAGATATGGGTTTAAAGTCACTGTGACGTCTGTAGGTTTCATGCTTGTAGTGATGTCTCTGGTCCTTTGTGGTACTTGCAACATTTCACTCACAGAATCCCCCTTAGGATTTCTTGTAGGGCTGGTTTAGCGGTGATGAATTCCTTCAGTTTTTGTTTGTTTGGGAAGACCTTTATCTCTCCTATTCTGAATGACAGACTTGCTGGATAAAGGATTCTCAGCTGCATATTTTTTCTGTTCATCACATTGAAGATTTCCTGCCATTCCTTTCTGGCCTGCCAAGTTTCCGTAGTTAGGTCTGCCACTAGTCTTATGGGTCTCCCTTTATAAGTTAGAGCCTGTTTATCCCTAGCTGCTTTCAGAATTTTCTCTTTATCCTTGTATTTTGCCAGTTTCACTATGATATGTCGTGCAGAAGATTGATTCAAGTTATGCCTGAAGGGAGTTCTTTGTGTCTCTTGGATTTCCATGCCTTTTTCCTTCCCGAGATCAGGCAAGTTCTCAGCTATGATTTATTCAAGTACACCTTCAGTCCCTTTCTCTCTCTCTTCCTCTTCTGGAATTCCTATTATACGGATATTGTTCTGTTTGATTGCATCACTTAGTTCTCTAATTCTCCCCTCATACTCCTGGATTTTTTTTAATCTCTCTTTTTCTCAGCTTCTCTTTTTCCATAATTTTATCTTGTAATTCACCTATTCTCTCCTCTGCCTCTTCAATCTGTGCTATGGCTGCCTCCATTTTATTTTGCACCTCATTTAGAGCATTTTTTAATTCCTCATGACTATTTCTTAGTCCCTTGATCTCTGTAGCAATAGATTCTCTGCTGTCCTCTATACTTTTTTCAAGCCCAGCGATTAACTTTATGACTGTTATTCTAAATTCTTGTTCCATTATATTGCTTAAATTGTTTTTGATCAATTCGTTAGCAGTCTCTATTTCCTGGAGTTTCTTTTGAAGAGAGTTCTTCCGTTTCATCATTTTGGATAGTTCCTGGAGTGGTGAGGAACTGCAGGGCACTTCCCCTGTGCTGTCTGGAGTAACTTGTGTTGGTGGGCGGGGCGCAGTCAGACCTGATGTCTGCCCCCAGCCACCGCTGGGGCCACAGTCAGACTGGTGTGTACCTTCTCTTCCCCTCTTCCAGGGGCAGGGCTCACTGTGGAGTAGTGTGGCCCCTGTCTGGGCTACTTGCACACTGCCAGGCTTGTGGTGCTGCTTCTATGGGATCTGGCGTATTGGCGGGGTGGATCCGCAAGGTGCACAGGGGCGGGAGGGGCAGGCTTAGCTCGCTTTGCCTTCGGTGGTCCCCTGTGGGAGGGGCCCTGCGGCACCAGGAGGTAGGCAGACAGGTCAGAGGGATGGATCCACAGAAGCACAGCACCTGGTGTTTGCTTGGTGCAAGCAAGTTCGGACGGGAACTGACTCCCTTTGGGATTTTGGCTGGGGGATGGGAGAGGGAGATGGTGCTTGCCAACGCCTTTGTTCCCCTCCAAGCTGAGCTCTGTCTTCCAGGGCTCAACACCTCTCCCTCCTGGTGTCCTTTCGCCCTCCTGCTCTTGGAGCAGAGCTGTTGACTTTTAACATTCCAGATGTTAAGTCCCGCTGGCTGTCAGAACTCACCCAGTCCGGCGCCCCCACTTTTGCAAGCCAGACTTGGGGGCTCTGCCTTGCCAGGCGGGCTGCCCCTCCACCGCCCAGGCTCCCTCCCGCCAGTCCCTGTAGCACGTACCGCCTCTCTGCCTTTCCTACCCTCTTCCGTGGGCCTCTTGTCTACGCTTGGCTCTGGAGAATCTGTTCTGCTAGTCTTCTGGCGGTTTTCTCGATCTCAGGGTCACGAGTTCAAGCCCTGCATTGAGTGTTGAGATTGCTTAAATAAATAAACTTAAAAAAAAATCAAGCTTTGGAAAGACTAATCATGAAAAGATTATGCTATTTTATTTATTTTATTTTTATTTTTATTTTATAATTTCTATGTTATTTTATATGTGCAGCTAAAACTTAAGGAAATGTAATGGAATTGTAAAAGCCACCTTAAAGGGATAAATAAAGTTTTCTGGATTTATAAATAGAATGTTAAGAAATATTAGAACAATACAAATTTAAATGGAATTATGTGAATATGAAACAGTATAAATATTTTTAAAAGAATGATATAATCAGTATATGAAATAAAAGCTTGAGGAAGAACTGGGCTTTTAACTGTTATAGCTTTAAGGAATAAAACATTAACTATAAAAAAAAAAACTGAAAAAACAGGGGCACCTGGGTGGCTCAGTCGGTTAAGCCTCCGACTTCGGCTCAGGTCATGATCTCACAGTTTGTGTGTTGGAGCCCCACATCAGTCTCTGTGCTGACCGCTTGCTCAGAGCCTGGAGCCTGCTTCAGATTGTCTCCTTCTCTCTCTGCCCCTCCTCCGCTCACACTTTGTCTCACTCTGTTCCTCAAAAGTAAATAAATGTAAAAAAAAAAACAAAAAAAAGAAAACTAAAAAAACAAAAACCTGTTCCTGCTTACATAAGACATTAACCTTGTGAGATGTTGGGTGACGGATCCATGAGAACACTGCACTATCACTGCAAGTCTCTGGAAATGGAAAATTCATTCAAAATAAGAAGTTTAAAAAAAAACTTAAAAAAAAAGGACATGTCATCATCCTTTTGCCTTATTACCAATTTTATATGATTTCTCTTACAAGTCCCCGGTTTGGGCCACAAATATTCTCCAAAGATTATTCTTGACCATGGCAAAACTCTGGCCTCACGGTATCTGGCCTGATTCATTTACATCAAGCAGCAGTAAAGTCTTCTTGTAGCCTGGTCAGCAGACCTAGGGCAACGTGGCACTGAGCAGCTAACCAGGCCAGAGAAGTAAACTCTGTCCAGAGATTTCATAAGGAATCTACAATTCGACTTTTATTTTATTTTTTAAATTTTTTTAAAAATTTATTTATTTTGAGAGAGAGTTGAGGAGGGGCAGAGAGAGAGAGGAAGAAAGAGAGAATCCCAGGCAGGCTCCACACTGTCAGCGCAAAGCCCAATGCAGCGCTTGATCCCATGACCCTGGGATCATGACCTGAGCTGAAATCCAAAGTTGGATGCTCAACCGAGTGAGTCACCCAGGCACCCCAACAAAGCTGTTTTGTTTTTTTTTTCAAAGCTGTTTAAAAAAAATTTTTTAAGCATAAAATGATGTGTTCAACTAAATTGAAGTATAATTCTGATAAATTCTTTGATATCAACAGTAATTAGGTTCTGTAATATGTAAGCTTAAATAAAATTCCCAAGATCCTTAGTTAACTTTAAAGCCAAAGGTAAATATTAAGTAATAACTTTTAGTTATCTGGATAATTTCTAAGTAAGATAGAATGCTCAAACATTGGCCACTAAGTGTAGAAGCATAGTATATATCTAGCTTGCTTACTTACTTTCTTTCTTTCTTTCTTTCTTTCTCTGTTTCTTTCTTTCCTTCCTTCCTTCCTTCTTTCTTTCTTTTCTTTCTTTCTTTCTTTCTTTCTGTCTTTCTTTCTCTGTTTCTTTCTTTCCTTCATTCCTTCCTTCCTCCTTTCTTTCTTTCTTTCTTTCTTTCTTTCTTTCTTTCTTTCTTTCTCTGTTTCTTTCTTTCTTTCTTTCTTTCTTTCTTTCTTTCTTTCTGTCTGTCTTTCTTTCTTTCTCTGTTTCCTTCTTTCCTTCATTCCTTCCTTCCTCCCCCCCTTCCTTCCTTTCTTTCTTTCAGCTTTGTTATCTGATTGGGCTTCTCCAGGACAGACAGCTACAGACAGTCACCCTGTGCATCCGTTTCCTCCCACCAAAAGCAGACATCTCCAGGGCATTTTTCCTTCAAGCACTAAACCACTCAGTCCTCCAAGCATCCCCGGGAACAGGAGAGATGTTTAAAAGAGGGCTGTCTTCTCTCAGTGGTGAGGAGCAGGGTCTGAGGGCCAGAGAGAAGGCAAAGCCACACAATGCCCGGGGCGGCCCTGTCACAGGCTATCCACAGGGTGCAGTGGCGGTTGCTTGTCTGGCTTTAGGGAGAATCACCGCCTTAGCTGTCCTGTGCCCATTCTCAGTTGAGTTCTCCCTAGGTTCTGCTGAGGTCCCACATTCTTAGGGGTGAGAAGTGCCCACAACAAGCCATCCCTGTCACAAAAGAGCTGAGTGATGTGCTGATAACAATGGACTACACACAGTCTTCAGTCTGGATGGCGTGTAAGCACTGCCCCAGCTGGCCTGAGGCCAAAGGCCATACCTGACTCCCAGTCCGAACCGCCCTCCTTAACGTCCACCTGTTTCTTACTTTTATATGTTATGCAGTAGTTAAAACTTTCATTTTAATTGCCATTTTAAGAAGGTATAAAAGGGATGTGTATGGCAGTGGGGGATTCTTTCATGTGTTCGTATAAACTACAGATTGTGTGATATTGTGATTTATAATTAGAGATATATATTTGGTTTTCCTTCCATTTCAGGCGCAGAGGTCCCAAAACCCTTGGAATTTCTTAAATGAGAGTCATAAAGCTGTCTTTTGTTATGCTAACGAAATAACTTTTGAAAAACCCCTAGGTCACCTAAGGATGGGGGCTGGTCATCAGAGGACACAATCAGGTGACTGGAGGAGTGGGACTTTTGGTCCTGTGCCCCTGACCTCCAGGGAGGGGACAGGGCCTGGAGGTTGACCCAATCACCAATGACCAATGATTTAATCACTCATGCCTCTGTAAGGAAGCCTCCATGGAAACCCAAAAGGACAGGGTCCAGAGAGCTTCTGGGTTGGTGAACACATGGAAATTTGGGGAGAGTGGCGTGCCTGGCGAGGGCTTGGAAGCCTGACCTGTGCATCTCTTCCGTCTGGGTGTTCCTGAGTTATATCCTTTTTACAATAAACCTGTGATCTAGTTAGTAAAATGCTTTCCTCTAAGTTCTGTGAGCCATTCTAGCAAATCAACTGGACCTGAGGGAGGAATCATGCCAATCAGTCAGAAGTGCCGGTAACGTTCTAGATTTGGGACTGGCTTCTGCGGTTGGGGTGGTGGGAGCAGTCATGTAGAGTCCTACCTTGTGGGGGAACCTTGTGTTAAACCCTTAACTTGTGGAATCTGAGGCTACCTTTGGGTAGATAGTGTCAGAATTCAGTTGAATTTTGGACACACTAATGGTGTCCGAGAATTCCTCGTTGGTGTGGGGAAGTGGGCACAAATGTACCCACAAATGTTGGACTTCGATCCAGGAACCTAAAAGAATTTTTTTTAATGTTCATAAATGATAGATGGTTCTCAGTGTCCTACCTCCCTGTTCCGTCTGTGCAGCAGAACCTAGACCTTCAGTAAAAGTTATAATAGAGGAGATTGGGGCTGTACCAGGAGCAACAGGGGCAGAGCAGTCTATTGTGTCTTAGAATGTTCAGCTCCGCAATTCTCTCCATGAGAAACTAAAAACAAATCTGAAAAGTGAAATAAACTAAAAATTATGTTTGTATTACACTCTACACTGGTAAAATCAGGAAAAAGGCATATTTTCTTTCTTTCTTTTTTATTAGTTTATTCCCTACAGGTCTGTTAGAGGGTATCTGTGTGCCTGGCATGCCCCCTAGCTTCTGGGGATGGCCAGCAATCCTTTGCAAGCTTTGGCTTGTAGACGCACCCCTTAAATCTCACGTGGCCTTTTTCTCTGTGTTTTCACATGGACTTCTCCTCTGGGTCTTCTTTTCTGCTTGTTCATTCTCTTCTTTTTTATTTTTTAAATTCTTTTTAATGTTTTTTTTTAATTTATTTTTGAGAGAGAGACAGAGACAGAGAGACAGAGTGTGGGCAGGGGAGGGGCAGAGAGAGAGGGAGACACAGAATCCGAAGCAGACTCCAGGCTCTGAGTTGTCAGCACAGAGCCCGACGCAGGGCTCCAACTCACAAACCGCGAGATTATAACCTCCACCAAAATCGGACAATTCACCACTTAACCGACAGAGCCACCCAGGCGCCCAGACAAAAGGCATATTTTCTAAGGTAAAATTTTAAGTCAGTCTGACTTGTGCAAGCATTCAATCTTGCTTGATTGCATAAACTCGGGTTTTCCAGAAACTTGCTCAGGGGTAGCAGTTTCTATGAGAAAATGTTTTGTTTTGTTTAACCCCTTTAAAGTATTAGAAGTTCAGCTTTTTCGTTTTCAGGGAGTTTGAGCAATATTGGATTTATGTAAGCTGGTGTTAGTCTCTATAAGCCAATCAGAACAAACATCTTTTAATTCGAAAGTCTTTGTAATCTAATTTGTTAATACCCTTAGGAGATAAGAAAATACTCCACACCCATACAATCAGATTTAAGGCTTTTCTAATTTTTTTTTTTAAGTTTTATTTATTTAAGTGATCTCTATACCCAACATGGGGCTCGAACTCACGACCCCAAGATCAAGCATCAAGTGTCACATGCTCTTCTGATTGAGCCAGCCAGGCACCTTAGGCTTTTCTCATTTCTAACAAACCAGATTCTCCGTCACATCTCACCCAACAGAAAGAGCTCATCATTCACCTGGCAGAGACCAATGGTCAAACCATAAAACCAGATTCCTGACCATCACTGCTCCCATGGGGAAAATTCACCACCACAATTAGGCTCTTGTGTACACACTGTGCCCTCAACAATGCAGTCCACAGTGGTCTGATATCTTCTGTTCACCGACCAGCTATTGGAAAGGGACAGAACCCAAAACACAAGCTCGACAAGTCACAGACAAACAGACCCGGCCAATATCCAGACACAAAAACAAAGAATCAAAGGGAATAAAAGGGGAGAAAGAGTCAGCAAAAACGAAGTTCCTGGAGTTTGCTCTAGAGAGTGGGGAAAAGACAAGACTATAGCCCATGGGTTTCTACTGCTCATCTTAACAGAAGGCAACTGGGTGGCTCTTCCACTGCTGAGTTCCCAGCACTGATAAAAGGGCAGGAACCTTTCAGAATCTCTGAGCAAAGCTTTCTTTCCTTTTTTTTTTTTTTTTAATTTTCTTTAATGTCTATTTATTTTTGAGAGAGAGAGAGACAGAATGTGAGCAGGGGAGGGGCAGAGAGAGAGGGAGACACAGAATCCGAAGCAGGCTCCAGGCTCTGAGCTGTCAGCACAGAGCCCAAACTCACAAACTTCGAGATCATGACCTGAGCTGAAGTCAGACGCTTAACCGACTGAGCCACCCAGGCACCTCTCTGGGCAAGGCTTTCTTAGTATGGCTTTCTCTGACTTTTGAAACCTCTAAGCTCACTATTAGGTAAGGTCAGAAGAACACACATCAAGGTTGTGGGAAAAGAAACTCTAAACATCAGCATTAAGCTTAAAAAACTAAAACTGCCGGTTATTCTATCAGGAAAAAAAAAAACGGTTTATTCGGGAATAGCAGAGAATCGCAATCCGGGACAAACAAGCTACTGGACAGCCACAGGCAAGGCCAGAGAGCAGAAGGGAGGAACGCTGTTTTAGTGGGGAAAAGGAAGTCCATTGGCGTGAACTAGGAGTTCAAAGTGTAGTGGCTCTTCATTGGCTGAGTTGTGACGGTCTCTCCGGGGGGGGCTGTTGCGAGGGGAGGAGGAAACCTTTCTTGCTCCTCCTGGGATAGTAAAGTAGTAGCTAAAGAAGTGAGGACTTGCAGGGTGCATCTCTTCCTGTTGGAGCTGGCCGTTGACCGCTGCACACTCCCACTCCTCCGAGCGGGAGAGCGCCCCCTTCTGGCCTCCCAACTCCATTCTAAAGGCTGCTTCCCTTCATTAATTGTGACAGCAGGTAACTGGCTGGTTGGATGGTCTGAAATTCAACTGGGGCACAAACATGAAACTTTTATTGTTTTCTAATCACTGCCTCCAACCTCACTTGCCACATTTCCCTTTCCAATGCCTTAACAATATCTTGAGTAGGCTCATTAGCTCCTGGTCATTCAGTGCAATTTAAAACTCTGGTCTCCTATTCATCAATCCATTACCATCATCATTACAGTCCCACCTCTGTTCTCATCTCCATCAACCCCCACCCTTCCTCCTTTCCATCCTAAAGAGGATCATCTCTGCAGCCAGATAAATCAGAGGTAACTGTCCATTTCCAGCTCCTTTCTTCTGCTCTATTTGAATAAAAAAGCAATGCTGAACAGATAAAGAATTGAATGAAGGGGCAGACCACACCTCTTCCCTTCTCTAAGTATATGTGGTAAAACCTGACCTGTGGGGGAGAGAGGGAGGAACGGGAAAGAGGCTCAGATGTACTGGACTTGAGTTCTGTTACTCCATAAATAATTTCTTACTCTTGTTGCCTCTTCTAGTCTCTGACTTCACCTTAGATTCTCTCTTTGTGTTTTTGTCCTCACGTCTCTCTCAGGGTTGTTTTATTTCCTTTCTACTTCCTCCTACTCCCCATTCCGTTTCCTACCCTTCCCTGTAATCACCTTGAACAGTGCAGAAGTTCTATCTGAAATCTAATTTGAGTAACTTTTTTTGAAGGGCCCATATTGACTCAATTTGAGTGTGCTCCTTATATAAACTGAGTTACTAAATCTCCTAGGAGAAATGTCCCCTGATGATGCTTGTAGCCTAAGGCATTCTCCCAGCTCTCATTAGGGCACTTTTTACAGCCATTGCTACACTTGTTCAGGGAGACTCTGGCTCCAGACTTTGGAGAAAAACACTTCCAAGGAAGATAGTGATTTATGTGATGAGGCCCCCGGGACTGGCTGGCTAGTCCTCTTGACCAATGGTAGGTATGTGCTTCATTTGTTTAAACCCATATTTCTCCATTGGCCAGTCTCTGCATCAATACCAAATGGACTTAATTACAAAAGATTTCTAATTGATTTCTACAATAGATTTCTATTGTTCACTGGTGGTGTAGGACATAGCACCTTGTTTTTCTCAAGAGGTAATTGGTAATTCTTAGCCCTTTTTATTTCCACAAATATTTTACAATATTCTTGTCAGGTTGGGATTTTTTTTCCTTTTTGAGACTGCAATGACTCTATAAATCCACGTGGAGAAATTTGATACATTTAAAATATTGACTCTTCCAGACCATATTATATCTTTCTATCTATTTAGATCTCCTGTAATGTCTCTTATTAGAGCTTTATCATTTTCCCAGAAGAGATCTTACACCTATTTGGTAGACTTATTCCTAGTGAGGATGTTTCAGAATGGTGGGGGGGGGGGGTGGTTTGGAGCCGACAGACAAGAAAGAATTCTTGGGGACGTCTTTGGTGCAAAAAAAAAAGTGATTTTACTAAAGCACGGGGACAGGATCCGTGGACAGGAAGAGCTGCACTGGGGTTATGAAGAGTGACTGATTATATACCTTCAGGTTGGGAAGGGGTTAGAGACAGCGTAAGTCTCTAAGAAATTTTGGAAGCAAGGTTTCCAGCACCTTGAGGGGATAGTTGTTGTTAGGAAAACATAATTTATTACTGTTTAGTAAAACCTCATCATGGGACCCTTCAGATGTATATCAGGGATCATACGCTTGGAGTATAATTGCCAACATGTAATTGGGGGCTAAAGATAAAGGAGGTTTGCAAAGGAATTTTTATGTGTTTAAGGAGACTCACAGGATGCTGGGCGGAGGGGGGGGGAGGTCAGGATAATGTTAAGTGAAGATTCCCTTTTCCCCCCCTAGCAAAGTGTTATCATTGAAGCAGCTGAGCTCCTAGAGGAAGGTCACTCTGCTTATTTCAAGGCCTTGTCATTGGGCTGTAGGCAGTAAGGGAATTTAATTTTTTCGTTTGCCTTTGTTTCCCACATCACCATGGCAAGCACTTAAACCTACTTACATCGTTTTTTAAAAATTTTTTTTAAATGTTTATTCATTTTGATAGAGCACGAGCGGGGGAAGGGCAGAGAGAGATGGAGACACAGAATCCAAAGCAGGCTCCAGGCTCTGAGCTGCCAGCACAGAGCCCGACGTGGGCTCGAACTCAAGAACTAAGATCAAGACCTGAGCCGAAGTCAGATGCTTAACCGACTGAGCCACCCAGGTGCCCCAAACCTCCTTACATCTTGATGAGGGTGATATTAAGGCTCCAGGAAATGGAGTCCATAGGTTTCTGGAGATTAGGCTATGGATAAGATTGCCTTTTTCTTGCACTTTACTAAGTTTTCCGTACACTGAAGGTGATTCCTGTCCTGAATGACTGATGTCTGTCAGTCAATCATTTGTTTTCTTTCCTTTCCTTGATTCTTGGGCATCCAGGAGTGTCAGAGGAATATCACACATATCCTACCTGGGGTGGGGGTGCTGTTAGCATGTGCTTTACTCTCAGCTTGCCTTATGCTCCCTCATCACTACGACTTCATTTTTTTAATGCCATTGTGAATTTTTTTCAATTTCAATTCTGGTTTCTTACAGGAATATAGAAATACAATTGATTTTTATGTTGATTTCATATCTAGCCACTATACTGAATTATAATAATTTTTACATTATTTAAGGTTTTTAAATATAGATAATCATAGCATCTGGAATGATACTGGCTTTATTTCTTCCTTTCCAATCATTCACCTTTTATTTCATTTTGTTCCTTTTTATACATTGCATCCTTTTTATACCTCAAGTACAACGTTAAATTGAAGTAATGGTTTTAGGCATCCATGGCTTGTTCCTGTCTCAAAAAGTTTTGCTGCTTGCTATGGGGTTTTTGCAAATAGCTTTTATCAGGTTAGACATGTCATTTTAGTCTTAGTTTGCTAGACGTTTTCATGAGTGGATATTAAGCTTTATCAAATGCTTTTTCTGCCTATTGATATGGTGTACTAAGGGAGTTTAAAATTTTTTCCATCTGTGTTTATGGGTGAGATTGGCCTATAATTTTCCTTCCTCAAAGTGTCCTTGTCAGGTTTTGGTATCGAGGTTATGCAGGCCTCATAAAATGACTAATGGAGAGTATCCCCTCTTCATTAGTCCTCCGGAAACATTTATAATTGTGTTTTCTGGGATGTTTGGTGGCCTCACGGGTGGCAGTCACACTGATACAAACTTCCTCCTGCAGTGGCTCTCCTGTGATAGCTTCCTCCTAAAAACAGGCAATAACATTCTCTAACACCCAGCCGATCAGCTATGAAATACCCCTTCTTCTGATCATATAATCCTTAATAAACGCCCCGGTTAAATCCTGCCCGTTTCCAGTTCCCGCAACGAGAGAAGCTCGTGATGGCTTTGCAGTCATCACCAATTTAAAAACATTTTATGTGAATTTCTCCCCAAATACCCATCTTGACAGGTCAGTGAGATTCACCAGGAAAGTTCCACATGGGAAGTCTTGGTTTCAGCAGGAGGGTGTGAAGAGGTTCCCTCTGCCTTTCGCACACTGTGCACACAAGTTGAACTTGTTAGCCTTGCTCCAGCGTATTCCTTCGCTGCTTGTGAATGTTATGATCTATATTTTTCCTTGTTCTACTTGAAGTGATGTATAATTATAGGCCACTGTGGAAAATTTTTTCCACCTCCAGAGGAGAAAACATTTCTAACTGTCCTTATACTATGTTACATGCCTTAGCTTTTGTTGTAGTTACCTTTAAAAAAAAAAAAAAAAAAAAAAGGCATATGATCCTTCAAAACTCTTAAACTGACTTTCTACCTGGAAATGCCATAGCTCTTTGCTACTTCAAGTGTGGTTCATAAACTAGCAATATAGGCATCACATGGGAGCTTGTTAAAAATGCAGAATCCCTGGGATGCCTCGTGGCTTAGTCGGTTGAGCGTCCAAAGTTGGCTCAGGTCATGATCTCACAGTTTGTGAGTTTGAGACCGGCATCAGGCTCTGTGCTGACAGTTCAGGGCCTGGAGCCTGTTTCAGATTCTGTGTCTCCCTCTCTCTCTCTCTTTCTCTGCCCCTCCCCCGCTCATGCTGACTCTCTCTCAAAATGAATAAACATAGGGGCGCCCGGGTAGCTCAGTTGGTTAAGCGTCTGACCTCAGCTCAGGTCATGATCTCACAGCCTGTGAGTTCAAGCTCCGTGTTGGGCCCTGTGCTGACAGCTCAGAGCCTGGAGCCTGCTTCAGATTCTGTGTCTCCTTCGCTCTGCCCCTACCCTGCTCACGCTCTGTCTCTCTCACTCTCAAAAATGAATACATGTTAAGAAGAATTTTTTTTAATAATAAATAAATAAATAAATAAACAAACATTACAAAAACAATTTTTTTTAAATGCAGGATCTCTAGTCCCTCCCCAGAACTGTGGAATCAAAATCTTCATTTTAACAAGATCCCCAGGGGATTTGTGGGCGTCTAACATTTTAGAAGCACTGCTGTGGCTGATGCCAATTACCCTTCCCAGGCCACACCGCTGCTTTTGTCCTCCTCCATCAATGCATTTTTTCCAGTGATCAGGTCTGCCAAATTCAAACACGAGGAGACTGACGTCACAAAAATGTGAGATTGTGCTTTGTTTCGGGGGTTCCTTCAAATCCTTTATAAGCACTGCTTGTTTTTAAAACACTTCTATTGTGAAATGTAACACACACATAAAAGTGCATAAAATGTAAATGTAAAGGACTTATTCTAATGTGAACATCCATTAACTATCACCCAAATAAAAAAATAGAACTTAATTAGCACCCAAAAGCAGCCCCTCACCCACAAAAGACTTCTTTCCAGACCATATGCCCCTTTGTATCCCCAAAGGTAACTGTGATCCTGAATTTCATGTGTATGTCTCTAAATAATATAGTTTAGTTTGACTTTTTTGACCTCTATATAAATGGACTCCTTTATATAGTGTTTCGTGCACTCAATCCGTAAGATTCATTTGTGACACTGTAGCACATTTTTATCACTGAATAGTTTTCCATATGAATATGAATATGTTACAATATATTTATCTCTTCTGCTCTTGATGCACAATAATAAGGTTGTTGAGGTTATAGTCAAAATGATGCTATGATTGGTTTTATACAAATATTCTGGTGAACATGTGCTCAGATCCTCCTAAGGAAGTGAGCCCAAATTATTTTGCTCACTTACCCCTAAAGACTTGAAAAATGTATGTATTCTCTCACACATTTTTAATAGACTTCATTTTTTTAGAACAGTTTTAAAGTCACACACACACACAAATTGAGCAGAAAGTACAGAGAGTTCCCATATAAATACCTCCTACCCCTTCACATGTACAACCTCCTCCATTATCAACATGCCACATCACAGTGGTAATATTTGCTACAGTTGATGTACCTACATTGACACATCATTATCACTCAAAGACCGTAGTTTACATTATGGTTCATTCCTGGGGTTGCACAGTTTATTGGTCTTGACAAATGTATGGTGACATGTAACCATTGTTACAGTATACAGAATGGTTTCACTATCCTAAAAATTGTCACATATTTTTAAGTCGATATTTAAAATGTTCATTGTAAGTGAAATAGTTGCAAAGGATTTAATTTCTGGAGCACCACAAACATCGGCATTTTATTTTATTTATTTTAAACTTTTTAATGTTTATTTATATTTTAGAGAGAGACGAGAGACAGAGAGTGTGTGTGAGCTGCAGAGTGGCAGAGAGAGAGGGAGACACAGAATCCAAAGCAGGCTCCAGGCTCCAAGCTGTCAGCACAGAGCTCAATGCGGGGCTCCAACCCACAAACTGTGAGATCCTGACCTGAGCTGAAGTCGGACGCTTAACCGACTGAGCCACCCAGGCGCCCCTAAACATTAGCATTTTAAAGTAAAGCTATTACAGCACTCTTTTAACACCATCTACATACCAGCAAACTAAACACTTGCAATTTTTTATTTTTTGTTTTCAAATAATGTCAGATTTACAGAACAGTTGCAAGAATGATGCAAAAAATTCCTACATACCCTTCACTCAGATTCTTCAAATATTAACATCTTATCACATTTGCTTTATCTATCTATCCCTAAGTACTTTAGTGCATATTTCCTAAAGAGAAGGACATTCTGTTATATAATCACAATATAAATATCATAATAAAGAAATTAGTACCGATACAATGCTAAATGGCCTTGTTCCAATTTTGCCAATTGTCCAAATAATATTCATTCTAAGCAAGGAAAATCCAGGACCATGAGTTACATTCAGTTGTTATGCTACAAAGCCTTATTCTGGAACAATTCCTCAGTCTTTCCTTGTCCTTCATGACCTTAACATTTTTGAAGAATACAACCAAGTTACTCCGTGGAATATCCTTTAATTTGAGTCTGTTTGATGTTTCCTCGTGATTAATTAAGATTATGCATTTTTTGGCAGGAATACCAGGTAAGAATGTTGTGCCGTTCTCACTGCATTGTATCAGGAGACACATGATTCTATGTGTCTTTTACTAGTGATGTTAATATGATCACAAACATCTCCATTACAAAAATAAAAAATAAAAATACAATTTTATTTCTATGCTAAAAATATTTTGATTGATATCCTAAGAAAGGGGAGAAGATGAAATCATATAAAATGCTCAGTACGGGGCGCCTGAGTGGCTCAGTCGGTTAAGCACCAGACTCTTAATTCGGCTCAGGTTATTTTCTCAGGGTTGTGAGATTCACCCTTGCGTTGGGTTCTGTGCTGAGCATGAAGCTTGCTTAAGTTTGTCTCACTCCTTCTCTTTCTGCCCCTCTTTCACTTGTATGCACGTGCGCCCTGTTTCTCTCCCTTTCTCTCAAAAAAATAAAATTAAATGGTCAGTAAAACTACAAAAGGCAAAAAAAAAAAAAAGAATGGAGATAAAAACAGGAACACAGAACGAGGGTGATGTACAGGAAACAGTAACAAATATAGTAGATATTAATCCAACTATCTCAAAAATCGCTTTAAATTCAATGGTCTAAACACACCAGTCAAAAGACAGAGATTGTCAGACTGGATGAAAAAACCAAGCCCTAATTAAATGTTTCTCCAAGAGACCACTTAATCTTTTCATGGTATATAATACTTTCATTTTAGCAAGAGAGAAGAAGTATGAAAACTTTTGAAGAAGATCAGAAGGTATGTTCTATACTCTAACTCAGTTTGCTCCAGTAGCGGGGATGAAGGAACCCACTTTAAATACAATGACATATGTAGATTAAAAGTAAAGGGATAGAGAAAGATATACTATGCTAACACTAAGCAAAAGAAAGCTTGAGTGGCTATATTAATTTCAGAACTTAGAGCAAGAAAAATTATCAGGGATAAAGAAGGGCATTACATAATGATAAAAGGGTCAGTTCTCCAAGAAGACATAACAAACCCTAACGTGTAGGCACCTAACAATAGAACAAAATATGTGAGGTAAAAACGGATACAAGTTCAGAGAGACTTCAATGCTCTCTATTAGATATGGACAGATCAGTTGGCAATCAGTAAGGGCATGGTTGAACTCAACAGTGCCATCAATCAACTGCATATAATTGACATCCTATAGACTATTTCATCCAACAGTAGCAGAAAAGAGATTCTTCTTAAGTTCCAATGGAACAAGATAGACCACATGCTAGGCGCTAAACTACATCTTAACAACTTTAAGAGACTAGAAATCCTACAATGTCTGCCTTCAGACGATAGTAGAATTAAACTAGAAGTCAAGAATACAAAGGTAGCTTGAAAATCCCCAGATACTTAGAGATCAGTTACTATTTTTCTTTTCATAATCAATTAGTATTTTGTGGGGAGAATCTTTGAAATTACGTTAATTCATCCACTAGTTTTACTATCCACTGGTGATTCTTGCCTGAATCCCAATTGTTACTACTATGGAATCCTACATTTATTTACTAGTTGGCATTCTACTATATGGAAGAACTTTTCCTTCTTCCTTGTTTATTTAGCTATAAAGGTATGGACTCATGGGTTCCTGTTTGACTCAATGGATTATTGAACTCCCATCCAGTTCCACAGGGTTCATTCCAGCCTTCCCTCTTTCCATGTTTGTAACTTCCTTCTCCAACGGCGAGAAACATGGCTCATAGTTTCAGTCCTGAAATATGCAGAAAAAGAAGTTTGAAAAAATCTAGTGTAGAATGAGGGTGGGGGAAAAGAAGAAAAATCTAGCCTATACCATTGCAAGGAAACAAACCAGATCTCAATATTAAACAGACCTCAGTATTTCTCTTTTTCTTTCACTGGAGAGTATATACCAGTAATTCTGTGTTCCAGAGTTATTTGAATTGGCTCTTTCCCCCCACTTCAGTGTGGTTATGTTTTTCATTTGAAATACATTTTGTTTCATCTGTTTCTTTATATTCTACTGTAGGCTTCCCCCATTCTTGGTTTTTGTTTGTTTGTTTCTGTTTTTACTATATAAAACATTAGTATGATTCAAAGCATCTCTCCCCTTTCCCATTGTTGGCACCCCACTTCTACCCCCCACTCTTTCCACCCCATTCTACCCAAGTGGATCAGTCTCATTTACTTCTGATCTCTCCATTCTGTGCTTCTTTTGCATAAATGAACAGATACATACATATTTTCTTATTTTCTCTTCTTTCTTACATAAAAGGTCGCATACTGTAGGTGCTCTTTTGCATTTTGGCTTTATTTCCTTAACAATATATACTGGAAATCACTCCATATCTGTTCGGGTAGATTCTTTCTTACAGCGCATAGTACTCATTTGTACGTACGTACCACAGTTCACCACTTTCCTGTGTCTGCCATTTAGGTTGCTTCCAATGATTTGCAATTACAACCAGTGTTACAATGGATAACCTTGCCCATAACTATTTTTGTATTGTTGGAAGCATATCTTCTGGAAGTGGGAAAGATGGCTCAAGAGATCCTAAATGCCTATACAGCTTTGATTGATTTTGCTAAATCCCACCCCCCCAAGAGTTGTACTGGTTTGTATTCCCACTAGCAGTGTGTAAGAGGGTGTTTCCCCACAGCCTCACCAACAGAATGTGTCATAATTTAACATTTTTACCAATCTGATGGGTGAAAAATAGTGTATCAGAGTAAATTGACTTCGCATTTTTTTTCTGTGAGTGAGGTTAGACATCTTTTCATATATGTTTAAGGCCATTTAAAAAAATTTTTTAAAGATTTTTTTAACGTTTATTCTTGAGAGAGAGAGAGAGAGAAAGAGAGAGAGAGAGAAGTGTGTGAACAGAGGAAGTGCAGAGAGAGAGAGGGAGACACAGAATCCGAAGCAGGTTCCAGGCTCTGAGCGGTCAGCACAGAGCCGGACGCAGGCCTCGAACTCACCGACTGTGAGATCATGACCTGAGCTGAAGTCAGACGCTCAACCGACTGAGCCACCCAGGTGCCCCTTAAAAAAATTTTTTTTAATGTTTACTTATGTTTTTGAGAGACAGACAGAATACAAGCAGGGAAGGGTTGCAGAGAGAGAGGCAGACACAGAATCTGAAGCAGGCTCCAGGCTCCGAGCTGTCAACACAGAGCCCAAAGCAGGGCTCAAACTCACGAGCCAGGCCGTGAGCTCATGACCTGAGTTGAAGTCAGATGCTTAACCAACTGAGCCAACCAGGCGCCCCGGTATTTGGTGTCTTAAGTTGGGGGGGGAGGCGGGGAAGGGATGGTCTTACAAGACTGATACCTGAACCTGTGGGATCTGACACTATCTCTGGATAAACAGTGTCAGAATTGAGTAAAATTGTGGGACACCCAGCTGGTGTCGAGAGAATCGCTTGGTGGTGGTGTGGGGGTCTCCCCCGACAGTTGGAATTGGGTCCAGAACCTAATTTACCAACTTAAGTCTATCAAACATTTCATTATCAAAAAAAATTTAAACGCTTGGGAAAATATGGTTGGAAAGGAGTGATCAGTAACAAACTCAGTGCAGTGACAGAAGTTCTGCAGAGAAAACAGTGGAACTGGTCATTCTTTCAAATAATAGCATCTCTTCTATATCTATTGGAGAGATTGAAATGTTAAAAAACAAAAGAAAACCACAGGGGTTCCTGGCTGACTCAGTTGGTGGAACGGGTGATTCTTGATCTCAGGGTTGTGGGTTCGAGCCCACGTTGGGTGTAGAGATTACTTAAAAATAAAATCTTAAAAAAAAGAAAATAAAAGAAAACTACACACACATGCACAACACCCCTATTACAGTAATTTTCTATCCTTCGTTTTGACCTCAAAAGTCTTCAATTTAATTTTTTTTAACATTTATTTATTTTTGAGACAGAGAGAGAGAGAGAGAGAGCATGAACAGGGGAGGGTCAGAGGAAGAGGGAGGCATAGAATCTGAAACAGGCTCCAGGCTCTGAGCTGTCAGCACAGAGCCCGACATGGGGCTCCAACCCACAGACCGTGAGATCATGACCTGAGCCTAAGTCGGACACTTAACCGACTGAGCCACCCAGGCGCCCCAACCTCAAAAGTCTTCAAAAGAAAACCTGCAGACTCACTCAATCTCCTTTGCCAACATCTTTTGTGTCTTTACGGTCTGACTTGCTAGCTTCTCCCAACACTGTGTAAGTGCCCTCTGCCAGCTCCATCAATCACGGGCAGGATACTGACACCATATTGTGCAGCCTTAAGCCTCCTAACACTTTGCACATATAATGCTTTGGCAACGAACAGTACAAATGGGACACTACAAGTACTTGCACGTAGCTATCAAGGCAACTGGCAATTCGGATAACATAATTTTTGCTTTTTCTTTTAAAGACTTATGCTTGGGGGGCTTCTGGATGGCTCAGTCGGTTGAGTGTTCGACTTCAGCTCAGGTCATGATCTCTCGTGAGCTTGAGCCCCGCATCAGGGCTCACTGCTATCAGTGCAGAGCCTGCTTCGGATCCTTTGTTCCCCCGACCCCCGCCACTCCCCTGCTCTCGCTCTCCCTCTCATAAATAAATAAATAAATAAATAAATAAATAAATAAATAAAACATTTAAAGACTTATGCTTGGCATACATTGGTTAAAACTGTGACTGTCTCTTTCTTTCCAGACCTGGTCCAGTAGGAGGTACCATCGTGAGAGTTGACATCGGCTTAGTATGGGAAAGAAATGCACACATTGGCGTTGTTGGTGAGCAGAATGGTATTATTAATAGCTGCACTTCAATAAGCTATGATGAATTTGGTAGATCCCCAGTTTCCATATTTCTTCTAGCACCACACGAAATGCATGTGCAGTAAACCAAGTTCCTACTTTAACAAATGGTAAAATATGAAGGATGAACAGAGATGACCTCTATCTCTTTCTCCTGACCCTTTCTGGTCACGTAGATGTGCACACATGTAACTGTGCCATCACACTTCTCTTCCAGGGACAAATTACAGGACACTAGCTGATTAAACCAAGTGCCTTTGGAAACAAGTGACCAATGACATTGCTGTTTCTCTCCTCTGGTCACTTAGACACTTGGTTTACCAGCCGATTTTGCCTTAGGCTCTGTGCACCGTGACCTTTAGTTATAAGCCCAACATCAGTTTCCCAATGAACAGTATTACTGGGAATCAGGAAATTAGGGGCTAGCTTTTCATTACGTAAGTTTGTGAGATAGAGGTTGAACAATTGCATCATAGTTTGTATAGAGAATAATCAAATGTTATTGCTGCTTTTGTCATTTAAGTTGTAAATCTATAAATATTTATATTATTGCTCAGTAACTCATTTTAAAATTTTCCGGGGCACCTGGGTGGCTCAGTTGGTTGGGCGGCCAGCTTTGCCTCAGGTCGTGATCTTGCAGTCCAGTCCGTGAGTTCGAGCACTGCCTCAGGCTCTGTGCTGACAGCTCAGAGCCTGGAGCCTGCTTCAGATTCTGCGTCCCCCCTTCACTCTCTGCCCCTCCCCCACTTGTGCTCTGTTTCACTGTCTCTCAAAAATAAATGTTAAAAAAATTTAAAAAAATTTTTCCATATATCCTTTCAACAGCAGTGACTTTTTTAATGTTTATGTATTTTGGGGGGGGGGGGGGCGGTGAGGAGAGAGAGAGGGAGGGAGAGAGAATCCCAAGCAGGCTCCACACTATCAATGCAGAGCCCAACGCAGGGCTCCATCTCATGGCTGTGAGATCATGACCTGAGCAGAAATGAAGAGTCAGATGCTTAACTGACTGAGCCACCCAACAGGTGGCTCTCAACAGCAGTGACTTTTTAAAAAGCGAATATTTAATAAAAATATATGTATTGTATTTCATCTCTCAAAAAAGTTTATGTAAATGTGTAAAAAGCACAAAATGCTAACATTTACCATCCACTATGGAGGATGTAGTGAAATTACTAGCCACATAAAAACTAAGACATTAGCAGCTACTTATAAAATAGTCAGATTTAACTTGTGTCACTGCACAAGATACATTTAAAAATCATTCTGGGGGCGCCTGGGTGGTGCAGTCGGTTAAGCGTCCGACTTCAGCCAGGTCACGATCTCGCGGTCCGTGAGTTCGAGCCCCGCGTCAGGCTCTGGGCTGATGGCTCAGAGCCTGGAGCCTGTTTCTGATTCTGTGTCTCCCTCTCTCTCTGCCCCTCCCCCGTTCATGCTCTGTCTCTCTCTATCCCAAAAATAAATAAACGTTGAAAAAAAAAATTAAAAATCATTCTGTTAAACATGGCTTTCATCCAGGTCACATGCTTGTTCTTCTCAATTTCTCTCATTTCAGGGGCACCTGGGTGGCTCAGTCAGTTGAGCATCCGACTTCAGCTCAGGTCATGATCTCATAGCTTGTGAGTTCAAGCCCCGCGTTGGGCTCTGTGCTGACAGCTCAGAGCCTGGAGCCTGCTTTGGATTCGGTGTTTCCCTCTCTGTCTCTGGCCCTAACCCACTGGCATTCTGTCTCTGTCTCTCTCAAAAATAAATAGACATTAAAAAAAAAAATTAAAGGGCGCCTGGGTGGCTCAGTCGGTTAAGCGTCCGACTTCGGCTCAGGTTGTGATCTCACGGTTGGTGGGTTCCAGCCCCGCACCAGGCTCTGTGCTGGCAGCTCAGAGCCTGGAGCCTGCTTCTGATTCTGTCTCTCCTTCTCTCTCTGCCCCTCCCTTGCTCACACTCTGTCTCTCTCTGTCTCTCAAAAATAAATAAATGTATAAAAAAAATTTTTTTAATTAAAAAAAAATTTCTCTCATTTCAATTTCTTGAATTTTCTTGCACAATTTTTGCTGTTCAAGTGTTGGCCTCACTAGTAAAAGAATTATAAGAGCAGTATAAATTATGCCAATTTGACATCCATTAGGATCAGATGCATCAAAGAGAAAATCAGGGATATTAATGTCAATAATGGGTAGATTTTTTTCATTCAATTCATTAAATCAAAGCAAGACGTTTGAATGGTCCTACTCTTAGAGGTAAAATATCTGACTTTAGCATTAAAACCACTATAAATTCAGTTGAAGAATTTAATAGTGAAGGCATATTTATTTGCTTTTGTGTTAATAATACAAATATAAATTTGGTAGAGTACACATTAGGGTAAAAACATTGTTTTCACTAAATTAATAAACTTACATAACAGATTAAAAGAAAAACTGTGACTATTCAATCCATAAATCTACTGGAGTTGCTCTGTATTAATTTCACCTACCTGTCATTCTTCAATAACACCAGATGCTACATTTCGCTTAAAGCTCTGGCTTATCCATCACAACTAAAATTGAGAAGTGATTTGCTCAAGCAAATAAAATACAAAAACTACAGCTATCTGGTCAGGTTATCAAACCTGCCTATCAAAACCACAGGAATGTTAATAGGAGAGACACAAAATAATTCAAAGAATTACAAATCTTAATGATTATTTTTTTTTATTTTTTTAAGTAATATCTACACCCAAGGTGGGGTTTGAACGCACAACCCTGAGATCAAGAGTTGCACGTTCCACTGACTGAGCAGCCAGGCGCCCCCAAGTCTAAATGATTTTAAAAATTACACATTGCCTACAAGAGTAATCCTGCCCTGTTTTAATCAGAGACGTCTTAGAGTGTATTTTAATTACTGAGAGAGCTACTGCCCCCTCATATCTTTCCAGTCTGTTTTTGCATGTTTATTTTTCCATATGAACTTTAGTATCAACTTTTGACATTGGGGGGATCACAATTAAATTTATAAACTAACTTAGAGAGAACTGACCTTTAATTACGTTGAATCACCCCATCCAAAAGTAAGAGACATCTTCTCCTTTGCTTGTCTACTCTAGTATGTTTCAGGAGATTTTTCAAATTTTCCTCAGATGGACTTTACACATTTCTTTTTTTTTTTATTTTAAAAAAAATTTTTAAATGTTTATTTATTTTTGAGAGGGAGACAGAGCATGAGCAGGGGAGGGATAGAGAGAGAGGGAGTCACAGAATCTGAAGCAGGCTCCAGGCTCTGAACTGTCAGCATAGAGCCCGACGCAGGGCTCAAACTCACAGACTGTGAAATCATAACCTGAGCTGAAGTCAGACACTTAACTGACTAAGCCACCCAGGCGCCCTGGACTTTGCACATTTCTTAAGTTTATTCCTAAATGTCTGTCTTCTCTGTTGCTATTACCTACCATCATATCGGCTGATTATAATTTATATACCTGATGGCTATTTATTTCTGCCTGTTAATTTTGTGCTCTGCTTTCTTATTGAATTGTTTTACTGAGTGAATGTTATTATTCTCAGTTTTAATGTTTTATTTAATATTTAATATTAAATACAGATAGAGGTAACCCCATACAAAAAGCTCTTTAGGGCACTCAATTTTTTTTGACTGAAGAATAATCGACACACAATGTTACAATAGTTCCAGGTGTACAACATAGTGAATCAACATCTCTATACATTATGTTATGCTCACCACTAGTGAGCTTCCGTCTATCACCACCCAACACTGTTACATCGTTGACGATATTCCCTGTGCTGTACCTTTCACCCCTGTGACTCATTCATTCCATAGCTGGAAGCCTATACATCCCTCTCCCCTTCTTCCATTTTGCCCCATGCCTACCTCCATCCCCTCTGGCAACCACCAGTTTGTTTTCTGTATTCACGGGTCTGTTTCTGCTTTTGCTTGTTTGTTTGGATTTTTTTTTTTTTTTTAGATTCCATATATAAGTGTAATGATATAGTATTTGTCTTTCTCTGTCTGACTTATTTCATGTAGCATAATACCCTCTGTGTCCATCCATGTTGATATTTGGAATGTGAAGAGATTCAGATTTGGGCAGCCACTATTATCCTTGGCAACCTAGGATTTCATATTGATCTGTAGAGTTTTTGTATATGCCAAAATAAAATGCAAGTGTCTTCATGGTAGACACAGAGAGGCACCGCTCAGATGCCTCTGCAGGAAGAAGTTGTTCTCCAGCTGCAGGGAGCGCATTAGGCAGAGAGCCTCCAGCCGTCAGCTATTTCAGAATGTGCCACATCTGCAGAAAGCCGCCTGCCTGCGACCCGAATCTGGTGACCGAAGGGGCTGTGGGATGTAAAAGTCCAGCTATTTGGGCCCAACATTGAATGCTGTGATGTGTGACACTTGCTCCCGGGTTAGTTGAGGCTTGTAGGACCTTCTCATAGTTCAAGTTCTTCCCCTGCCCAGTCCTGCTTCTTCCCTCTTCCACTCACACGTGTTGGTCCCTGGTAAGCTTCTTGTACCTCAAGTTACACCTCAGCTTCTGGAAAATCCATCTGGGATATGGATTGCAAATCCCTTCCTCCATGACTTAGGGTTGGTTGGCTACAATTTTGCCCCAATATAGTCCTGCTTTACTGGCATCATCTGTTGCCCAGAGGTTATTCTCCCTCTTTCCTTGGACATTGGACACCTGGCTCACTGACACTGTCTGCAACACTACCCCTGTGATAATTCCTGGTAACATCAGTGTACTCAGAGATGTGCCTTCCGACACCCCAGCCTCTCAGTTCCTTGGTGTCCTCTCCTGAAGCGGCCCTTACATCCATCTTGCCTCGGCCATTCGGCCCCGCAGTCACACCCTAGATTTTGTCATTCCAGATTATTGCAACCCCTATAATCCCAATTTCATATGCTCCACTCTCCAGTCAACTCCTCCTCTATTTCCAACTCACACTAATACTCCAATGATCCTTTGGTTTCATCATTACCTACAATCCATTCACCTTACTGCTTTGTCGTTCCAGACTGTTTTTCATGTTCTTCTTTCCTTATTGTTATGGATTGAATTGTGTACCTCCAAAACTCCTGTGCTCCTGTGTTAAAGCCCTAATCTCCAACATGACTGTACTTAGAGACAGAGACTTTAAGGAGGTAATTAAGATTAAAAGAGGTCATAAGGGTGGGGGCTCCAATCTGATGGGACTAGTGTCCTTATAAGAAGAGGAAGACATTATGCTAAGGGAAATCAGGAAATTAGTCCAAGAAAGACAGATACCTTACATCTCACTTATATGTGGAATCTAAAAACAAAACAAAACAAGGCAAGACAAAAAACCAAGCTCATAGATACGGAGAACAGATTGGTGGTTGCCAGAAGTGGGGGATGGGGTGGTCAAAATGGGTGAAGGGGATCAAAAAGCACAAACTTTTGGTTATAAAATCAATAAGTCACAGGGACATAATGTACAGCATGGTGACTAGAGCTAATAATATTGTATTGCATATTTGAAGATTGCTAAGAGAATAGATCTTAAAAGTTCTCACCACAAGAGAAAAAATTTTGTAAATATATATGGTGAAGGATGTTAACTAAAGGTTTATTATAGTGATCATTTTGCAATATATACAAATATCAAATCATGTTGTACATCTGAAACTAAAACGTGATATGCCAATTATACCTAATAAAAAAAGAAGAAGAAAAGGCACCTGAAATCCCTCTTTTTCCACCCACCCACAATGGGAAGGTCATGTGAAGACACAGCAAGAAGGTGACAGTCTGCAAGCCAGGAAGAGAGGCTCCACCAGAAAGCAACCCTGCCCACCCTTGGATCTTGGACTTCCAGCCTCCAGAAGTGTGAGAGAATAAATGTTTGTTTTTAAGCCACCCACTCTGTAGTACGGGAGCCTCAGCTTCCTTCCTTACCTTCCACTTCCCTACCCAGTTTAAATTTTATCATCAGTCGTAACGAGCCACTCCAAATGCCCTGAACTCCCTTGGCCAGATCTCAGTTTGCATTACTTGCTTGGCAAAACTGAGACCCTGGCAGAAGCTAATTCTCCCACGCCTGCGTCAACGCTGCAGAAAAACACGGCTGAAAAAACAACAACTGTATTGACTGCACCACTTCCCATTCATGACCACTTACCTCCAGTGGGCACTTAACTTCCTAGTCATTATTCTACATTTATCTAGTCCATTAACTCTCTTACTCTCGTACTTAATTATTTCACATCTTTTCCTCCCCCTTCATACAGGTTTCATCCCTCACTCCCTGCTGCTGACCTTGCTCCTTATTTCACTAATAGAGGCCACCAGGAGAGAATTCCACAGCTCCTGATATCCAACCTGCCTGTCTGCCAGCATCTGTCCACAGGCACTCTGTCTTCTCTCCCCGGTTGGCAGTGCCCTCACTGTGCTCCTTCATTCTCCAAATGGCACTGATATTCACTCGTTAGTGGATAATTGTTGTCATGGTTTGGAGATGCTGTATTATCTCGCAACCCCCACCCCCCCAAACCAGAAAACAGTAAGGCAAAGGCTTCCTTTTATCTTGTTTCTCCTTCCAGTTATCACTCTGTTTCTCTGCTCCCTTTCAGAGGAAAATCCCTCAAAATAGTGGTCTGTTCTCACCATCTCTAATTTCTCTCCATCTGTTTCTCCCCTGAAGCCATGTCAGTCAGGTTTTCACCCCTGTTGCCCTTCCAGAGCTGGTCCACTCTCTGCCCTTCTCTTACTCAACTACCAAGCAGCATTTGACAGAGTTGGTTACCCTTTCCTTTCTGAACACATCTTCTTTACTTGGTCTGCTGTTTATCCTTCTATCTCAACAGAACCTCTATTGTTCCTCATCTCCTTTTATGTCCGTCTGGCTTTATTCAAAGATCTCCATCCCTGTGAAGCCTTGCCCTGGCTACCCTATCTAAAATTGTAATCCTCTCCCAGACTACCACATACATACTTTTTAATCCCCTTTCCTTGTTTTGTTTTTCTCGTTAGCACTAAGTACACTTGACATAGTATATTTGACCTCCGGGCCATGTTTGTTTCTTCCCATTAGAATGTGAGCTCCATGGAGGAAGGAATTTATGCCTTCTTTCCTTATTCACCACTTTATCCCCAGCATCTAGAACTGTGTCTGTTGTACAGCAGGTGCTCAGTAAATATTCACTGAATGAATGAACAGTAATGTCAACTTGCCCATAAATACCGGTAGCTCATCCTTCACCACCAGGACATTTGTAAATATTCAGGTTTCTACCTAGGCAAAGAAATGTTGTTCATGGGCTTGCACGTTGGTAATTCAAGTATGTTTTTAGTAACAAGCAAAAGCTTACCCGGTCACCATTAATCAAAGACTTCCAAAGAGCTTCTTTCCCAAGTTGAGGCAACTTCATCCCTCAGCAGTGATCAGGTCAAACTGTAAAGGAAGTAGACAAAGCCTTACCGAAACTAATACGGCGTACTTCCTCTGCTCAACTAGCTCAGGATGGTAGAAAGCCAAATGGGGTTTCAAAAAGTAAATTAGCCCAAATGTATATACCGAAATGGTCAGATTTCTTGCCCATAATTCTTAAGGTCACAAAAACTAGAGCCAACAGAAGAACTGGAGAGGCTCATGAAACTTCTTGTTGCACTTCCGGTGGCCATCCACTTGGAAAATATTTATGTATTAAATGGCATGTTGCTACATTATTACAAAACACTACTGAAGTGTGTCAACACTTCTATTCACAGGAACAAGCAGCTTGAAAGATCACCCTGATAAAAACGATCTACAATCCACAACCTGAAGATTGAATATACTTCAAAGTTCATCAGAGGAAAGAAGCATCAATCAAACTCCCCTGAAGGGAATCGTCACAGCTTGGACGTACCACCCACGTATCCTGGCCCAGGCTTCCCACCTCAAGAGCACACGGGCGCCAGTGACAGCTTTTTATGCCTACTTCATGGACTTTTACCTTAGCCTTAAGAGCATCTTGGTGTACATTTTATATTGGCTCCGTATTTGCTCTCTAGGTGCCAACTGACACTTATCCTAACAAAGGAGTCTGGGAATGGGCCAATTTCTGAGCAACATACGAAATCGCAACGTTAAAGGAGTAATTCTGCCACTAACCTCTCTTTTGCAAGGAAAAAAATTAAGCAAATTAATAATTTTTCCCCACTGGATGAAGAGGGCCTTGCTCAATTCTTACCTCAAAATTTAAAAACACAGGGAGTGTGTTGGTCCCCTCTCTTTTGGCGAAGAGACCAAATGATGAGGTCAGTATTGCCAGGTCACCACGGCAGTGGCCCCACTGTCCCTTCTGAATGCACAGGGTTGCTTTGGGGTCTTGCTTATAAGGTACAGAAACTGTGCCACTTCAAAGTGGAAAGGATCTTCCCCTCCAGAGAGAAAAGGACTATCTAAAAGATTAGAAAAAAATTCCAAAATCGTTTATGGGCTTTTGTCTGATTACTGTTTTATGGGTTTGGTATGTCAAAATCCAGGGATAAAAATATTACACTTTCCTTAAACTATTCTTTCTGTTCATAAAGAAACTTCTTATTTCCAAGTATTGGGTCACGTCTCATGGGATATCCATGATACTGATGCCCCTCCTCTGGGAAGACTTTTGAAGCCTGGGGATGCAAAACAGTTGTTTTTGATTGCTGCTGGAATAAGACCAATAAAGCCTTCCAAATGCACCGTCCCCAGTGTAATTTCCCATACTTCCATACTCTTTCCACAAATAGCCATTGCCATTAAAGTGTTTCAATGTTTCATTCAAAATGGATTAGTTCCTGTGGCCAGTAGCCAATGTAATTATAATGAATGTTGTATTAATCCTTATGATATTTCCCTGAATTCAGTACACACTGTATCTTAATCTTCCGCTCTTCAGTTGCTCAATTGTCCAATTAGACTGTCGGTGATCATTTATTGGGACTTATTTCATTTGTGGTACATGAGCTGACTTTTGGCATCCAAGGAATTGGTCTGGCTTATGTGATTATGGGGATATTATCCTGGTTACGCACCACTTCTCGTCTCTCCCCTAAGCAAAATTATAGAATCTCAGGGAAATAAGTGAAACGGAAAGGCTTTGGACATTAACTTTCCCAATATATGGTGTTGCCAGGTCCATTAAGAAAAATTATTCAAGATTTTAGAACAAAGTTGGTAATGTCACATATAACAATGCTATAGAAGATATTGCAACAAAAAGACTTCTGCCACCAGCAGCCAGGTTCACTAGAAGATGCCCTCCTGCTTAAAAACACTGGTACTGGATAAATTTCAACAAATAAATATTCATACACTTTGCTAAGACCTCAAGACACTAAAGAAAATCTCCAGCGGCCTAAAACAAATACAGCTTGTTGGAATTGGTGATATGCCAACACGGGAGTTGGCTATCCTGGGGAAAGTGTCCATAGTAGAAACCTAAAGCTTTGGGGGTGAATAGCATCATGGGAAATGGGAGATAAATCTTGGGCTTATATAAGACAGGACAATAACAAAAACAAAAACAAAAAACCTGCCTGCCTCTGTTATGACTTTGAGTGAAAATAATAATAGTCTGTCCAGAGTTCTAACAATGAACCTGACCTCTCATGAGTCTGGGGTTCAAATTTATACCACTAATCTTACAGATTGTTCAGCCCAATAAGAGCAAGGAATAAAAAAATCTACCACATGAGGAAATAAGCCACCATGAGATAGAGCCAGCAGAAATAGAAACAACAAAACAGTTTAGAGTTTAGCATTTAAAAAGCAATCAGTGTGATCCACCATAGATTAAAGAACAAAATAGGGGCACCTGGGTGGCTCAGTCGGTTGAGCGTCTGACTTCAGCTCAGGTCACGATCTCGCGGTCCGTGAGTTCGAGCCCCGCGTCGGGCTCTGGGCTGATGTCTCAGAGCCTGGAGCCTGCTTCCGATTCTGTGTCTCCCTCTCTCTCTGCCCCTCCCCCGTTCATGCTCTGTCTCTCTCTGTCTCAAAAATAAATAAACTTTAAAAAAAATTTTTAAAAAAGAACAAAATATAAGATTATCTCATACAAAGCAGAAAAAAGCATTTGATAACAATCCAACATAATTTTGAAGAAAATGATGTTTGTGGAAGGATATGCTATACTAGATACCAAGACTTACAAGATGTGATAGAACATGAAGGCATTAGTGCAGGCACAGACAAATGGGAGAAACGTACATCCTAGAAACAAACTCACGCACGTAGGGACTGTTGCTATATGACAGAGTTGTCGCTGAAGAACAATGGGGGAAAAAGTTCTTTTTGCTAAATGGTGCCCAATTGGCTATCTGCATGGAAAAAGTGAAGTTGGACTTCTGTCTCATCTCATATACAAAATTATTTCTAGGTAGACTAAATACTTTGTCAATCAAGACCCAGTCAGGCAAAAGAAACCACATGTAATGTGAACTAGACAAATTTAACATAAAGAATTACTAACTAATTACAAGGGGATTAACTACTTAGAGGAGTAGAGAACTACAAATAATACAGACATAGCAGATGCAGGGAACAGCCACGACCTCTAGGGCTAGGGCAGAGCAGGCAAGAAAGAAACAAATTTGGAAGAGCGCCCCCCCACCCAAGGCTAAGATGCAGACTTCGGAGGTGTAGCTGCGCTCCACTGGTTGAGAGGGAACGGGCTGCAGGCCAGGGCTGGCTGGAAGGAAACTACCCACAGGGGTGCCGGTGAAGCTTGCTGGAAATCACCCGTCGGGTGCCAGCGAAACTCAGTGGGAAGCCACCCAAGGGCCAAGAAGCCACTTACTGCACCTGAAGGGAAAGCACGGGAACCAGGAAAAGTACCCTCCTCTTGCAGTGTCTCTTCAGCACCCTCTTCTGGCAAGACTAAGAACGTGTCAGTTGACAACCATTTATAACGTCCAGCTCCAGTATTACAAAGCAGGACAAAAGAGGGTGGATTTGGAGCTGAGCAAGTAATAAATTGATAAGTACCTAAATGTATAAGTGTGACAATAAAGCTTTTGGAAGCTACTACAATAAAATATTGTTTAAAACAAGAAAGATTTTAGAAGATACTACAAAAGAAGAGCCTCATGACCTCAGTGTCCCTGAAGCATTTACACACCAAGCATAAAGGAAAAGATTCATCATTCGATCACATTAAGATACTATTCAACAAAAGATACCATTAAGACAGTGAAAAAATAATCCTCAGAGTGGCAGAAGAAGCCGGCAGCACATGTAATCAATGAAGAACTAGTATCCAGAAAATATAAAGGACTCCTACATACGGCAAATGTATTTTCCAGAGATAACATCAATATCTCCCACCCTGTATGCCTTTATACAGCCTGGCTTTCTAATTCTCCAGTAGTTAACTGGAACATCTTACCTATCAATAAGAAAAAGAAAAAGGACATACAATCCAATAGTATATTGGGTAAAAATACTAAATAAGCACTTCACAAATGAGGAACTACAATAGCCAATACACGTATGAAAAGTTCATCAACTTCATTGGATTCAGGAAAACGCAAATTAGAACCACATTGGATACATCCAGCAGAAAGGCAAAATTTTTAACATCTGACAGTCTTAAAAGTTGATGAGGAAGTGAGTCATGAAAATGTTCTTAGCATGGACCCTCTAGAAAGCAGAGGCTGAGACAAGGATTAAGGGAAGGACCAATGCTTTATTTTAGATGTGTTAGCTAAGGGCAATGAGGTGAGGGAAGAAGAGAAGGAAAGCTGGGATGCTTTGTGATGCTTATTGACCACCCCAGATAATGTTGCCATAAACATCTTTGTTCCTGGGATCTGGTTCACATGGGCACAGATTTTTTATTAGTGCTTCGCAACCAGCTTCAAAGAGACACAAAAGGTTGTTCGTGAAACATGGTCATTCTTCATGTGGGTTGTAAGGGTTTCGAGAAGAACTACACTTTGAAAGAGAGAAAGGAGGCTCCCAGCTCCTGGCTTTTCTTGTTTACATCACATGGAGCTACTCCCCGTGGCTCTCTGGCAGATCTCCATAGCGTGGATTTCAGACAAATCTGGAATTGGCTAGGTGACCAGGTGCAGTTTGGGCGCTCAGAAAGAGAAAGAGAGAAAAGGGGGCATTTGAGGGAATCTGAAAGCACATCATGAGGTGTGTGGCACGATACACTGCCGATGGAGTGCTAAATTGGTACAACCACTTCAGGAAAATGTTGGGCTATTTTTGGTAAAGTTTAAGATGTATGTAGCCTACAACCTACCAATGCTACTCCCAGGTTCATACCTTTTGGAAATCTGTACACATGTGGACAGATCACTCAAACAGAAATGTTTATAGTAGCATTATCTACAGTAGTCAAAAGCTGGAAGTAACTCAAATGCCCGTCAACAGGAGAATGAAGAAATAAATAGGTTGCTGTTTGTTCTTACTGTGTCATACTTCAGCGTACGCACCGAAAATGAGCAAACTGTGATTACACATAGCCATATGGGTAAACTCAAGAACAAAATGTGAATTGGAAAAGGTAAGCCACTGAAGTAAAATGTACATTATAAAGCCCTTTATGTGATACTCAAAGATATATAAAATTTAACAACATCCTTTTTAAGATTACATAATCTGTAATAAAACGGTAACAAAAAGCAAAGAGATTATAACCACACAATTTAGAATAGTCATTATCCCTGTAGAGGAGGGAGAGGAATGCAGAGGGAAGGAGCTCCCAAAAGGCTTCAAAACTATTGGTGAGGCTCTATTTTCCAAGCTGGATGATGGACACACTTCTGTTCATTTATGTCTTATAGTCCTCATACATTATCATTCTCTATGGTATTCTTTGTTATATTACTCCTTGGGATACAAAAATAATTTGTTTTATAATTAATAAAATGTGTCAATCTGAAGGATCATCGTTAGTATGGACCTTGAGCAAAATAGGATTCTCAGAGGTGATAATTAAATTCGCGATGCTTACCCACTGTGTAGAAGAGAAATTGACTTGGTCAAGGACTCTACATACTTGATCTCTATGACAATAGATGCCTACTTTAGAAACACTTATTAGATCCTGAACCAAATAAACATTCTTTTTTTTTTTAAGTTTTTAAAAATTTATTTAAGTAATCTCTACACCCCATGTGTGGCTCGAACTCTAAACCCTGGGATCAAGAGTCACATGCTCTTCCGATTGAACTAGCCAGGCACCCCCAAATAAACATTCATATATGTCAAATTTATATACAACAGTCATGGTAGCAAATTCAACTGTGATATTTGCAAAATCACATGTCTCTTGATTTTATTCTAGCCAAAAAGAAGGAGTTTATGCTCATTGGTAAAGAATACCAACATACACTCTGGGAGATTTTTTTTTAACTTTATTTATTTTATTTGGAGAGAGACAGAGAGAGTGCAAGTGGGAGAGGGGCATAGAGAGAGGGAGAAAGAGAATCCCAAGCAGGTTCTTCACCCTCAGAGCAGAGCCCTGTGTGGGGCTCAAACTTACGAACTGTGAGATCATGACTTGAGCTGAAACCAAGAGTCAGACACTTAACTGACTGAGCCACCCAGGTGCCCCTAGGAGATTTTTTTTTAAGTATTAAACCCCAGACTGAGAATTATGATTTATGATCTTGGGCTAGTATCTTGATTATGATCTTGGGCTTAGTATTTATTAAAAAGACTAGGAATAAGATTACACAAGGAATCATAATTATATTGGAAATAATAATTTTTTGATATTTGACAGTAACTAGTTATATATTATGTAATTTTAATAACATATAATTATTAGGGACACCTTGGTGGCTCAATCAGTTAAGTGTCTGACTCTTGGTTTTGGCTCAGATCATGATCTCACGGTTTGTGGGACCAAACCCCATGCTCTACACCGACAGCATGGAGCCTACTTGAGATTCTCTCTCTCCCTCTCTCTGCCCCTCCCTCTATGGCTCGCTCTCAAGAAACTAAATAAACTTTTAAAAATATGTAATTATTGCAATATCTATACATTACATACAAGCATACCTCAGATATATTGCAGGTTCAGTTCTAGACCAATGCAATAAAGCAATCATAGCAATAAAATGAGTCAAATGAGTTTTTTGTTTCCCCGCACATATAAGAGATGTTTATACTATACTATAGTCTATTAAGTTTGTAATAGCATTATGTCTAAAAAAAACAATGTCCATACCTTCATTTAAAAATACTTGGGGCGCTTGGGCGGCTCAGTCGGTTAAGTGTCCGACTTCGGCTCAGGTCATGATCTCATGGTTCATGGATTCAACCCCCATGTCAGGCCCTATGCTGACAGCTCAGAGCCTGGAGCCTGCTTTAGATTCCGTGTCTCCTTCTCTCTCTCTCTCTCTGCCTCTCCCTTGCATGTGTTCTCTCTCTCTCTCTCAAAAATACATAAATAATCTTAAAAAAATGAAAAAAAAAACTTTCTTGCTGGAACACCTGGATGCCTCAGCTGGTTAAGCATCTGACTCTTGATTTCGGCTCAGGCCATGACCTCATGGTTTGAGTGTGAGCCCCTCATGGGACTCTGTGCTGAGGGTGCGGAGCCTGCTTGGGATTCTGTCTCCCTCTCTCTCTGACCCTCACCAGCTTGCTGTCTATCTCTCTCTCAAAATAAATAAAAAATCAACTTAAAAAAAACCACTTTCTTGATAAAAAATGCTAATCATCATCTGAGCTTTCAGCAAATTGTAATCTTTTTGCCGGTGGAGGGTCTTGCTTCCATGTTGACGGCTGCTGACTGATCCGAGTGAAGGTCGCTGAAGGGCAGGTGTGGCTGTGGTAATTTCGTAAAATGAAACAAGGAAGTTTGCTGCATCTATTGATTCTTTCTTTTACAGATGCCTCTGTAGCATGCAATGCTGTTTGATAGCATTTTACCCCACAGAAGCACTTCTTTCAAAACTGGGGTCAGTCCTCTCGCACTCTGGCACTGCTTTATCAACTCAGTTTACGTGATATCCTAAATCCCGTGTTGTCATTTCAACAATCTTCACAAAATCTTCACCAAGAGGAGATTCCATCCCAAGAAACCACTTCCTTTACTGTGCCCTAAGAAACAACTCTTCATCTGTTCAGGTTTTACCAGTGAGATTGCAGCCATTCAGTCACACCTTCAGCTACACTTGTAATTCTAGTTCTCTTGATCTTTCCACCACATCTACAGTTACTTCCTCCACTGAAGTCTTGAACTGCCCAGTCACCCTTGAGGTTTGGAACCAACTTCTTTCAAACTCTTGTTCAGGTTAGTATTTTGACCTCTTCCCATGAATCACGAATATTCTTAATGACATCTAGAATGGTGGATCCTTTCCAGAAGGTTTTCAATTTACTTTGCCCAGATCCATCAGAAGAATCACTCTCTATGGCAGCTATAGCCTTAAGAAATGTGTTCCTTAAATAATAAGACTTGAAAGTCAAAATTAATCTTTGATTCGTGGGCTGCAGAATGGGTGTTGTGTTAGCAGGCATGAAAACAACATTATCTTGTTATATATTTCCATCAGAGCTGTTGGGTGACCAGGTGCATTGTTAGTGAGCAGTAATATTTCGAAAGGATTTTTTTTTTTTCTGAACCGTTTTCAACAGTAGGCTGACAGTATTCAGTAAAGTATGTTGTAAACAGATGTGCTGTCATCCAGGCTGTGTTGTTCCAACACAGACAGAGTAGATTTAGCATAATTCTTAAGAGCCCTAGGATTTTTGGAATGGCAAAGGAATGTGGACTTCAACTTAAAGTCACCAGCTGCATTAGCCTCTGACAAGAGTCAGCCTGTTCTTTGAAGCCAGGCATTGACTTCTCTCTAGCTATGAAAGTCCTAGGTGGCATCTGTTTCCAATATAAGGCTGTTTTGTTATGTTGAAAATCTGTTGTTTAGCGCAGCCACCTTCACTGATTATCTGACCTAGATCTTGTGGACAACTTGCTGCTGCTTCTCCTTACACTTTTGATGTCATGGAGATGGCTTCTTTCCTTGAAGGCATGAACCCGCCTCTGCTAGCTTCAAACTTTTCTTCTGCAGCTCCCTCACCTCTCTCAGCCTTCAAAGAATTGACGAGAGTTAGGGGTCTTGCTCTGGATTGGGGAATACTGTGGTTGGTTTGATCTTCTATCCAGACCACTAAGACTTTAAAGGCTTTCTCTCAATCAGCAATAAGGTTGTTTTGCCTTTTTTTTTTTTTAAATCATCGTGTGCTCACTGGAGTAGCACTTTTAATTTCCTTCAAGAACTTTTCCTTTGCATTCACAACTTGGCTAACTGGCTTGAGAGACCCAGCTCTTGACTTATCTTGGCTTTCCACACACCTTTCCTCACTACGCTTAATCATTTCTAGCTTTCGATTTAAAGAGACGTATAGCTCTTTCTTTCACTTGAACACTTAGAAGCCACTGTAGGGTTATGAAATGGCTTTGTGTCAGTATTTCCATGTCTCAGGGAATAGAGATGTCTGAAGACAGGGAGAGAAACAGGAACAGCTGGTCAGTGGAGCAGTCAGAACACACACAACATTCATCCATTAAGTTTTCCATCTTATATCGATGAAGTTTGTGGTTCCCCAAAACAATTGTAATAGTAACATTAAAGGTCACTGGTCACAGATCACTATAAATATAATGATAATGAAAAAGTTTGAAGTATTGTGAGATTACCAAAATGTGACACAGACACACAAAGTGAGCAAATCCTGTTGGAAAAATAGCTCAACACAGGGTTGCCACAAACTTTCAATTTGTTAAAAAAAAAAAAAATCCATTATCTGTGAAGTGCAATAAATCCAGGTATGCCTGTGATTCATTCATTCATTAATTTTAATCTACACATTAAATTTTTTTTAATGTTTTTTTTAGAGAGACAGAGCAGGAGCAGGGGAGGGGCAGAGAGAGAGGGAGACCCAGAATTCGAAGCAGGCTCCAAGCTGGCAGTGCAGAGCCCAAGCCAGGCTCGAACTCATGAACTGCAAGATCACGACCTGAGCTGAAGTCGGATGCTTAACCGACTGAGCCACCCAGGCATCCCTAATATATACATATTCTGGTCCAGCCTTGACTATAAGGAAATTCTAGGTCACAAACTGGGATGAGGGGAAAGATTTATAAAAACAAAAATCTCAAGAAACTGAAAATACTGTGTTTATTCAGGTGCTTCCCTGATAATTTCTGTTGAAGGTAAAGAAAGACAAAGTACTTACTACCCAGTAAGCAGTGCAAAAAGGCTTGTTAGCTGACTAGTCAGTCTGAGGCAGAGACCAGAATCCCAAAGTAAGATTCAATTTGAATTGCTCTGGTTTGTTTGTTTTTTTTAACATTTATTTATTTTTGAGACAGAGGGAGACAGAGCATGGACAGGGGAGGGGCGGAGAGAGAGGGAGACACAGAATCTGAAATGGGCTCCAGGCTCTGAGCTGTCAGCACAGAGCCCGACGCAGGGCTCGAACTCACGGACCGTGAGATCGTGACCTGAGCCGAAGTCGGACGCCTAACCGACTGAGCCACCCAGGCGCCCCAAGAATTGCTCTGTTTTTTATCATAACTTACAGATATTCTCAGTGTTTCCTGACATCAGAAATTAAGAAGAAAAAAATCCCTCTGAGATGTCATATTGTTTTTACAACAGAGATTGGCTTGATCTCTCAGGCTCAGAACCCCTAGTCCCAAGGCTTGTGATAATGCCAATATTTGGAAAACATATTTTAGAAAATATCAGAGAGTCACTTATTGTGTCTCTTGTAGGGAATAATGCTAGTTCATAAAACATGCTTTATATTTACTTAAGGCACAACGAGAGGAAGTTCCATCTGTCTGTCTTCCCACAGTTGCTTGTGTTAACCATGGCCCTGGTGATTTTCAACCAGGGCGAAGAAGCAGGTTAGGTGGTAATGACAGCAGAGGAAGGGAATGGGGAAGAAACAGTGATGGAGGCAGAGACTGCAGGCTGATGGCAGAAGAGTGGAATGGAAATGGAGGCAAACAGAGATGGTGTAGGTGGTGGAAGCCAGAATGAGGGTTGCCTTTATGACGGGATCAGGATGGGGAGCCCAGTGCGGATGGGTAGAGGCGAGACTTAAAGGGGAATTGAGATGGGGGATGGATACACATCGGGTAAGGATGGGCCTGGGAATGACAGGAATGCCACGGACAGGGGGCTGAATATCTTCCCGGGTGAACGGGGAAGGAGATGTGGGTTATAAAAGAACGGAATAAAAATAAGAATGGAATGAGAATGGAGTACGCTGCAATGCGCACTTGTTCCTTCATTCTCAAATAATCATGGGGCAGCCACTGTGTGAGGCACTATTCTGGGTGCCGAGAATTCAAGGGTGAACAAGGCCACGTCTCTTCCCACATGGAACTTAGATTCTAATGAGGAAGATGAAAAATAAACAACTTTCTTATGTAATCTTGTTAGGAGTGCTACAGATAAAAGCCAGATAAAAGGATGGAGTGATGGGTGGTGGTCAGGAAAGACTTCAAAACTCTTCCGCTTCCGCTGTGAATAGATCCCTTCCTCTCTCAGCTGCTCAGGATTCTTTTCTTCTAATATTTCTTCTCTCTTCCTCCATAAATCTTTTCCTCTCTACTGGATCAGTCCCCTAGATATACAGAGATAATCTGCTGTTACTTTTTCCCATCTGTAAAAAAATTCTCGTGTCCCCCCCTCAAAAAAAATTCCCACGTCCCTAACTTGCCCTCCAGCTAGCATCCATTTTACCTTTTCACAGCAAAATTCCTTGAAGGAATTGTCTATCCACCTAACTGCAACCCCTCCCTCTTCTTTCCCTCAGACATACTCCCAGAAGCTTTTGCCCACACCATTTCCTGAACTGCTCTTGTCAGTGTCACGAGTGACCTTGGTGCTATTAAATCTGCGGTTAATTCTCAGACCTCTGCTTACTTGACCTTTGACACATTTGACTGTGTCCCCCATCAAAACCCTTTTCCACTAGGCTTTCAGGGTGCTGCATTTTCTTGCTTTTACTCTTACATCACTATCTTTTCGTTCTGAGGCTCATTTCTCCAATCTCTTAATGTTGGGAACCCTCACACTTTGTCTATTTTCTATCTACCTTACATGAACTAACCGAGTCTTGTAGTTTTATTTTTTTTAATTTTTTTTCAATGTTTATTTTTATTTTTGGGACAGAGAGAGACAGAGCATGAATGGGGGAGGGGCAGAGAGAGAGGGAGACACAGAATCGGAAACAAGCTCCAGGCTCTGAGCCATCAGCCCAGAGCCCGACGTGGGGCTCGAACTCCCGGACCGCGAGATCGTGACCTGGCTGAAGTCGGACGCTCAACCGACTGCGCCACCCAGGCGCCCCTTTTTTTTTCCTTTTTTTTTAAATTTTTTTTTTTTTGAGTCTTGTAGTTTTAAATACCACCTCCACACCGATGACTCATAAACACACAGTTCCAGCTCAGATCAGTCCTCTGGACCCAGACTCATATACCTAAATGGATTTCTAACAGCCATTTCCATTAGCACATCCAAAACTGAACTCTCCATCTTCCCACCCAAACCCATTCTTCTCATTACCTTCTCATCTCTGTGAGTGGAACTAATTCCTTCTAGTTACTTCAGGCGAGAACAACTGGGGAGTTATCCTAGACTCCTTTGTTTTTCCCTCCTCATACTTCCAAACCCAACAAGTCCTACAGTATCTGCCTTTAAAGTATGTCTGGAATCGGGGTGCCTGGGTGGCTCAGTTGGTTAAGCATCCGACTTCGGCTCAGGTCATGATCTTATGGTTTGTGAGTTCGAGCCCTGCATGGGGCCCTGTGCTGACAGTCCAGAGCCTGGAGCCTGCTTCGGATTCTCTGCCCCTCCCCTGCTCTTACTCTCTCTCTCTCTCTCTCTCTCTCTCAAAAATAAATAAACATTAAAAAAAAAAAAGTATGTCTGGAATCTTGTATCACATCCATTGCCAGCACACTAGTCCAAGCCACCAGCATCTCTTGCCTGGCTATTATTGCCCCGAAAAGAATAGTTAGGGGTGGGGGAAGGGAAAGGGCAGCCCACGCAGCAGAGGGAAGAAGCAGTGTGATGGGGCAGAGTGGGTTTCCAGATAGTATTTAACTATTGGAGCATAGAGTGCATGGCAAATAGTGAGGAGAGCTAATGTTGAGCTAATGTAGAAAGGGCATTAGGAACCGGGTTGGGGGGGGGGGCTGTCTGGAATGTCACCCTATGGAGCTTGGGTTTCTTCTGAGCCAGCGAGGACTCATTGACACCTCACCAGACTGGCTTCAGCATGGAAAACAGACAGAGCAAGTGGAGACTGGGGACACCAATTTGGAGGCTGCTGCAGTAGTGTAAGCAAGAGATGGTGGCCAGCCGGACTAGGGCAGGACCAGACAATAGAGAAGGAGGCACATTCAAGACAATTAGGAGACAGAATGGACAGGACAGACCCTCTCATTGGCTGTAGGCAGGATATGGGAGACACGCCTTGAGCTTGGGGACTGAATGGATGCTGCTCCTGCTGTTCTCTGGGGTGCTACTCACTCAGGCCTGACCCCCCCCCCCCCCCGGAACACAGCTGTGACAGAAGGTTTTGTGGGGAGACGAGAAAGCAAGTTCAGGCTTAATGAACTGAAGTGCCTGAAAGAGTGCATGGTTGGAGACACACACTTAGAGCTAAGGAGCTGTGGCTGAGCAGAGGTGATATTTGGAAGCACAGATGGTAACGGAGACCAGAGAAGGGAAGGAGCTGGCTCAGGAGAGATGGACAGAGGGGCAGAGGGGGAGAAGGCCCGGTCTAGAACTCTGGGGAACACAGACATTTCAGAGAAGAAGAACCAAGAGGACGTCAGAAAGGGTAAGGTTTAAGAAGTGGAGAGGGAACCAGGAAAGGGTAGTTGTCACAGAGGGAGGAGAGAGTTTCAAGGCCAGAGGGGGTCACAGCTGAGCCTGAAACACATCCACTGGATTTATCAACATGGAAGCCATTGGTGACCTAGGCAGGAGCAGTTAGTAACTCATTGGTGTCTGAGGCCACACAGGGTTGAAGATCAAGAGGTGAGTCCTGGGGCATCTGGGTGGCTCAGTCGGCTGAGCATCCGACTTCGGCTCAGGCCATGATGTCACAGTTCGTGGGTTCGAGCTCCACTTTGGGCTCTGTGCTGACAGCTCAGAGCCTGGAGCCTGCTTCAGATTCTGTGTCTCCCTCTCTTACTGCCCCTCCCCTGCTAGCACTATGTCTTTCTCTGTCTCTCAAAAAAATAAATAAAAAATAGAAAGAGGTGAGGCCAGAGAGAATTAATACCTCTAAAAAATGAGGGTTCCTGGGCCACATGTGTGACTCACTTTCTTAAGCGTCTGACTCTCGATTTTCAGTTCAGGTCATGATCTCATAGTTCATTGGTTCAAGCCCTGCATGGGGCTCTGAGCTGATAGCACAGAGCCTGCTTGGGATTCTCTCTCTCCCTCTCTCTCTGGTCCTCGCCCGCTGGCACACTCTCTCCCTCTCTTTCAAAATAAATAAATAAACTAAAAAAAAAAATTCTCTTAAAAAAAAATTAGGGTTCTCATCCATCCTCTAGGTGATACTAAGTAATTTTTCAATTTTCAAAATAAAGTAAAACTTGCATGTATGCTAAAATTCAAATAAGCCCTTTCTTATTTTATTTATTTATTTATTTATTTATTTATTTATTTATGAGAGAGCACACACACGTGAGCTGGGAAGGGGCAGGCAGGGGGAGAGAAAGAGAGAGAAAGAGATTATTAGGCAGGCTCCATGCCCAACTTGGAGCCCGATGCAGGGCTCGATCTCATGAACTGTGAGATCATGACCTGAGCTGAAATCAAGAGTCAGACGCTTAACCAACTGAGCCACCCAGGTGCCCTCTAAATTATTTTAAATGCAAAGTTAGCATATTGCTACTTTTATTTATTTTTTTTTATTTTCTTAAAAAAATTTTTTTAACGTTTATTTATTTTTGAGACAGAGAGAGACAGAGCATGAATGGTGGAAGGGCAGGGAAAGAGGGAGACACAGAATCGGAAGCAGGCTCCAGGCTCTGAGCCATCAGCCCAGAGCCTGACGCGGGGCTCGAACTCACGGACCGCGAGATCGTGACCCGGGTGAAGTCGGACGCTTAACCGACTGAGCCACCCAGGTGCCCCGAGCATATTGCTACTTTTAATTGAAAATACCTTTTGTTGTTCCTATCACACTACTTCTAAATGTTTATTTATGTTTGAGAGAGAGAGCAGCGGAGGGGCAGAGAGAGAGAGAGAGAGAGAGAGGATCCAAAGCGGGCTCTGCGCTGACAGCAGAGAGCCTGATGCGGGACTTGAACTCACGAACTGTGAGATCACGACCTGAACTAAAGCCAGGCGCTTAACTGACTGAGCCACCCAGGTGCCCCTCACCCTACTTCTTTGTAGAGTTGCTTCTCCTTTTGGTGCCTCAAGCACATGGCTGGTTTGTCCATTTGGTGACCCAGCAGGGTTTGGCTCTGATGGAGACAGGAAAGAAGGGAGAGCAGGGGGCAGGATGTGCGGTAGAGACAGAAGTAGGGTCTTTTTTTTTTTTTTTTTAAATGGAGGAGGTTTTTGCATGTTGATAGGCTATAGATAGAAACTCATATTCTTGGAGGCTAAGAATGCAAAAAGTGCTCATCAGTAAAACAAGAGGGTTGAAGGTGGGTGGGATCTGGAGCACAGGAAGGACAGCTGAGGATGTGGAGTCCACACCCATGTGCTACAGAGGCACAGGTAGCCCCTGACCACAGTGGCCACAGCTGTGAGGGACCATGGGGCAGTGGGTCTGAAGGAAAGGACAAGCCACTGACCACACCAAGGCAGGTGCTAAGTCTGGGCCAGAGCTGGGAAAAGAGAAAGAGGGAAGCGGGTGCCTTCTGAGTTGGAACATCAAGCCCTGACCCATCCAAGAAGGTGGGGCAAAAAAGAGGTCCAGCCTTTCCCTTGGCACCCTCCAGTGAAGGCAAAGGGGAGAAGGAGAGACCACCAGCCTGGGAAGAGCCTGCTAAGACCTCCTTTGGCCAAGACCTCTCATTGGAAAGCTCTCACTCCCTCCCGAGGCCCCCGGTCCCATCCCCACCTGCCAAGATGCCCCCTGTCTATCGGCTGGAAGGATGGGAAAACTGAAGTGTCTCCAACCCAGGCCTGTCTCAGCCTCTGAATGTCTGCCCCTACGGTGTGCTGGCTCTGATTTTTTGTTTAAGTGTTCTTAAAATACACATTTCCACTAGAGGTGGGGCCCTGGCCACTGAGAGGGCACGCTGCTGGGGAAGGGGGATGTGTGCAGAAGGTATAGCTGTGGCCACTCAGTCCATGATGTCACAGTGGTCACCCCAGAAAGTATAGATAGAAGGGTAGAGGGCAGCAATTGTGTTGAAAAGGGGGGTGGGCCAGGGGATACACTATTTTTACTTAGATTAAGTGGTGTGTGTGTGCCTGTGTCGTGTGTGTGTGTGTGTGTGTGTGTGTGTGTGAGAGAGAGAGAGAGAGCGCCCATAAGTAAGGGAGGGACAGAGGGAGAAGGAGAAAATCTTAAACAGGCTCCATGCTCAGCGTAGAGCTGGATGTGGGGCTCAATCTCACCACCGTGAGATCTGACCTGAGCCGAGATCAAGAGTCGAAACACTTTGCTGAGCCACCCAGGCACTTCATAGTGCGTTTCAGATGGCCTGGGTGAAAACAAGGAAGTATGTGGAGTGTCTAAAGCCCTCTACAAGGCTTCCTTTTGTGCCACCCTGGAGAAAAGAATTTTCAGAAGCCCAGGCTCTGGACGTGGAGACTCATGCTGGCAGAGCAGGAGTTAATGCCCCCTGGTTTGCCCTTCTGTGAGACCAGAATGTTCCATTCCAGACTGAGGCAAGCAGCTTGGGAAAAAGCTGCCCATCACCCAATGAATCAGATATCACATTGAATCTAGCACTCTCAGAGCCTGAGATCAAGGAGAAGGACATGGTGGGGGGTGGGGGAGCAGGTTGCTGAGAGAGAAGCCTCAGTTCTCTCTGCCTGAGTAACTGGGACAGCGGCAGTGATGACTGGGGGTGGGGTGGTGACATGCTTGGCCCTCACTGGAATGAAAAGCCAGGGGGAGAGCTCGGCCTGTCCTTCCATGTCCAGATGAGGAAGAGAGGTCGCTGCTGCATGAGGCCAATCCCCCAGGGTCTCAAGGGACCCAGGTTTGTTACTTCCAAGGTGCACAGACAGCCCCCTCCTGGTCCCCCTGCCTCACTGCCCTCCTACTTCCCCCCACCTAATTCTAATCTGGTCCCAGATCACCCCCACCTTTCCCAGTGAGGTCAGGTTGGTATTGGGTCATTGCAGTGCTGTGCCCTGGTCAATGCACCCAGCCCCAGTTGCTCTGAGAGTTGCTGTGTGGCTCCTTCTCCAAATGATATCCCTCAGTCACATGAAAATCAACTCCCCCAGAGGTTAGGATCCTCCTTGAGACACAAAGCACTGTCCTATGCCACTCGCCTAAAACAGGAACCAATTCTGTGGTACAATTCATGCTCCAATACTCTCCTGGGAACCAGACTGAAGACAGTCTCCAGAAGAGACCACATCCACATCCTGGCTTAGCTTTCTTCCTCTGATCTATTGTGTTCTTCTCCCTCACCTTGTCCCATGAGTACTCATCCAATTAATCAATTAAGCAGGAATCTCCCTGGCAGACTTTGTTCTAGGGACTCCAGCCAGTCTAGAAATCCCCATTTAAGAAGCATCATCCAAGATCCCATGTCAGTTACAACCCATCGTCTCTCAAAATTCAGCTTCACCTAGTACCCTGTAATACCTTTCTGTTTAAACTGAGTATTGCAGAGTCTGTGGCCTGCAACTAAGAACTTTGGCCAATACAATGATTCACACCAGAAGGTTGTAGCAATTAACACTCGAGGGAGCAGGGGGTCTGGTCCAGGAGTGGGATTGGTCTGACCTGGTTGGGTTTGAAGGCAATGAAGTGACAGAGAGTGAGATATTTATTTATTGCTTTACTTTTTTAAATTTTTTTTCATTTTAATTTTTTAAATAATATAATGAACACCCTTGAGTTCAACACTAATCCCAAGTTACAATATGATCAGTAACTTAGGTCTACTAATGTTCTCCTCAGGACCTGTACCTTACTGAAGAGCTCACCCCTGTCCGAGGGCTGATCACATATGTGGATGACTAAGTGGGATATTGTTTTGCTTTGTCTCTGAACTTTATGAAAGGCATAGTCGTTTGAGACTTGCTTTTTCACTCAGAATCATGCTACTAAGATTTACCTATGTTGTGGCATGTAAAGGAATATCACTCATTTTTACTCCTGTGTGATATTCCATGTGTGAATACACCTCCATGTCTTCATTCTGTGGTCACTGGGCATTTGAATTGTTCCACCTTTTTGTTCTTACACAAAGTGCTACTGGCCACATTCTTGTCACAGGTCTTCCGATGTTCATGGCAAAAATTTCTCTTGGGTATATACTTAAGTTGAATTTCTAGGTATATGATTATGCAGTAGCATAAAATAAAATCAAATTGTTTCCCAAAGTACTGGTTCAATTTGCACACCCACCATGGATGTGTAAGAGATCTCACTGATCAATGTGTTCATCAGAAAGTATTGCTGTTCTTAATTTTTGCCAACAGGCTGCATGTCAAATAGTGTCTCATTCTGGTCTTCATTTCCCTGATTATTAATAAAGCTAAACATTGTTCAGCAATTTCTTGACCATACACGTTTTCTTTTCCGAGAATGCCTTTTGTCAATCTTTTTTTCTGAATTTCTTCCCTCTTATTGTTCTATAGTAGTTATTTATATACACTAGATGTTAATCTTTTGTTGCTTATAGGGTTACAATTATCTTCTTTGCTATGGCTTATATTTTTATTTCTTCTGAGGTATCTGTTAATAAGTGAAAGTAGTACATCTAGTAAAGGTTAGTTTTTTACTTTTTTAAACATTTATTTATTTTTGACATACAGAACTCAAGCAGGGGAGGGGCAGAGAAAGAGGGAGACACAGAATCTGAAGCAGGCTCCAAACTCTGAGCTGTCAGCACATGGCCTGATGCAGGGCTCGAACTCATGAACCATGAGATCATGACTTGAGCCGAAGTCAGACACTTAACTGACTGAGCCACCCAGGCATCCCAGTACAATTATTATTTTGATTAATGTTATGAATACCATTACACCAAACAATTCTTCAAAATTGAAATTATGGTAAAATCTGATCACTAGTATTCTGATTTGTATTATTTAAATTGTTATAAGTAGTTCTTGACTTTAAAATAATATGGAGTTTGGGGTGCCTGGGTGGTTCAGTTGGTTAAGCATCCGACTTTGGCTCAGGTCATGATCTCACGGTTTGTGAGTTCGAGCCCGGCATGGGGCCCTGTGCTGACAGCTCAGAGCCTGGAGCCTGCTTCGGATTCTGTGTCTCCCTCTCTGCCCCTCCCCCACTTGCACTCTGTCTCTCTCTCAAAAATAAATAATAAGCATTAAAAGTTTTTTTAAATAATATGGAGTTCTTCATAAAGACACCTAGTTAACATACTTTTTCGTAAAAATTGCATTAAATGTTAATCTGTTTCCATTATTTAATTACTTGAAAGTTCTTAGTCATTGCTTTTGTGCACACAATTAGTGGCTTTCAAATCATCAATTATTACAGCATTTTACTCATGAAATATTAAATATACAGTTGTACTTCAACTGGCTGTTAGAATTTCAGCATCTAAAGCAAAGGGCATTTTCACCGAGTTGCATCTTGAATGGTTATTACCCATATTCAAAAGTGAATATTCAGATATTAATAATAAACCCAAATAACATGACTTACTTAATTTGCAGGTATTGTTATCTTAATAAGGTGTGATGGAAATCATGATCATGGACCACACACAAGTTCAAAGACATCAGAAATGATCCTGAATTAAGTATCTGCCTATTCAACCATCTAAGGGTTCAGGCCAAAGCCATAGTTGAATAGCAGATGTGAGCTGAAAACCAAGTCTGCAGCTAAATTCTGGCATAATCCTAACACACAATTAGTTTACACTGAAAGTCATAAAACTGTTTATATCTAATTTCTATATATATTTGCATAGAAAGTTTCTAGAATGTTGATCGACAAATGTTGAAGATAATTGTTTTGGGCTGGTGGCATTTGGGGTAATTACAAGAACTTTTTGGGGGGACAGTGCCTGGCTGGCTTGGTCGGAAGTGCATGCGACTCTTGATCTTGGGGTCATGAGTTCAAGACCCATGTTGGGCATAGAGATTACTAAGAAATAAATAAGCTTAAAAAAACTCTTTTAGGGGTGTTGGGTGGCTCAGTCAGTTGAGCGTCCGAATCTTGGTATCAGCTCAGGTCTTGATCTCAGGCTCACGAATTCAAGTCCCACATTGGGCTCCGCGCTGGGTATGAAACCTACTTAAAAAAACATTTTTTTTTAGGACTTCCTATATTAATTTTTATGGCAACCGTGTGCCTTTTTATGATATTGGTTGAACAATCTTTTCATAATTACAATATCAATACATATACTTAACAATACATTTTATTGGCTTCGTTACTCGTTGCTGTGTTCAGCGTATTATTGCCTTCCTTGTTTTTCAGCTAACTTTTCTCATTTATTTTCCCTTGTGGCTGGAGTACCTCTTCTAACAGTCACTTCAGAGAAGCTACATGGGCAGGATTTGCCCGTGGTCCCCTTTCCACCTTTCCCGCCCTGCTCTGTGCCACACACCCTGCTTCCCACCAGCATACAGGGCAGATTTGGCTCCTGCTTCCTTCATCCCCTCTCGGCCCAAGCCACAACCAAGTCTCCCTGCCCGCGCTGGCCCCCAGGTCCCTTTGGGGCACATTCTCCCTGCTGCAACAAATCAGAGAAACCCAACTTAGATTAACTACAGGTGTGTTCCTGGGCGTTTTCTGCTGGTGGGTTTTGACAGGCACACAAACTCATTCTCCTGGAAGCTATGGCTGAAGGAAAGAAAAGTTGCATATTTAAAGTTTGTATTGTTAGTCTCAAGCTCTGTCTAAACCCCCTAAGCAAAGAGTAGGAATACATCCAAGTGATGATTAAAAAAAACAAAATCAGGTGGCAGCTGCCGTATCTCATGATTAAGGATCTCTGGAGCAGCCTGAAAGAAAAGCACTCCCAAATATTGCAGAAGAAACAGCTTCGTTCTCTCCTTTCTTACAACAGGCCTACGAAAGATGATATTATATTACACCACAATGTCAATGAAATAAAGACTTAGGCTGCATCTGACGTAAGTATCTGACTCAGTAATATCACTCTTTTTAAAAAATTTTTTAAAGTTTTTTTTATGTATTTTGAGAGAGACAGGGACAGTACGTGCTGGAGAAAGGTAGAGAGGGGCAGAGAGAATCCCAAGCAGGCTCCGCACTGCCAGTGCAGAGCCCAATGTGGGGCTTGAACTCGCGAAACCGTGAGATCATGATCTGAAATTGAGAGTCGAATGCTTAACCAACTGAGCCACCCAGGCACCCCGGTGATATCACTCTTTTTTTTTTTTAATTTTTTTTAACGTTTATTTATTTTTAAGACAGAGAGAGACAGAGCATGAACAGGGGAGGGGCAGAGAGAGAGGGAGACACAGAATCAGAAGCAGGCTCCAGGCTCTGAGCCATCAGCCCAGAGCCCGACGCAGGGCTGGAACTCACGGACCGCGAGATCATGACCTGAGCTGAAGTCGGACGCTTAACCGACTGAGCCACCCAGGCGCCCCGTGATATCACTCTTAAAAACAGGGAGCTATAGGATTTTTTCCCATATAATTTAGATATGGTAATGTGTACAAATTGATTTTAAATACATATATCCCTGTAATCGCCACCCAGAGCAAAAATAGCATTAAGTACAGCTTCCCAGAAGATTCTCTCGCGTCCCCTACAAGTTAGTACCCCTCCCATGGGTAACTCCTACCTGGCCTCTACCACTGTTGACTAGTTGTGCCAGTTTTTAACTTTGTATAATTATAATCATACAATATGGACACTTTTATGTCTGACTTCTCGCAGTCAAAATTATGTGAGGCTTATCCATGCTGCTGTACCATCCACACTTTGTTCTTTTTTATTGCCATATAATATTCCACCATATAACTACATCAAAATGTATTTACTCGCTCTACTGTTGGTGGACAGTGTGGCTTATCATGAATAGAGCTGCTATGAACATTCTCATCCATGCCTCCTGGTAGACAGAACCACTCACTTCTGTTGGGTATATATATCCAGGGGTAGACTGATGGTCATGGAGTGCATGCGTGTTTAGCTTTTGTAAACGCTGCAGAAGTTTTCCAAAGTGGTTGCATCAGTTCACACTCTTGCCAACTATGGAAGACTGTCCTGGTTTTTCCTTGTCTTTGACAGTAAGACACATGATTTCTTAAAGAACTGAAAAATGTTGCTATTTTTAAATTTGAGGTATGCACATGTGTCTAAAATAAGAGATGCCTGGGGGCGCCTGGGTGGCTCAGTCGGTTAAGCGCCCAACTTCAGCTCAGGTCATGATTTCACAGCTCGTGGGTTCGAGCCCTGTGTTGGGCTCTGTGCTGACAGCTGGGAGCCTGGAGCCTTCTTCGGATTCTGTGTCTTCCTCTCTCTCTGCCCCTCCCCATCCCCCGCTCACACTCTGTCTCTGTCTCTCAAAAGTGAATAAACATTAAAAGAAATTTTTTTAGTAAGAGATGTCTGACGCCTTGTATATTTGATCTTAATAAAATAATCTCTCTAAATTATTGTATTAGAGTTAAAATATATTCAATTAAAATTTTGATCAAAATATTTCCTTTCTTTTGAGGGAAGAAAAAGACTGACTCTACCAAGTATTGGAAAGCATGTGTAGTTTTTGTGACAATGGGTATTGGCAGTGATCTGTTGGCAACTATTTGACAAATGGCTCTCTGAAAAAGAAACCCTGATTTGTAGCAGTTTCCAATTTGGGGGCTCCTGGGAGGCTCAGTAGGTTAGGCATCTGACTCTTGATTTTGGCTCAAGTCATGATCCCAGGGTCATGAGATCAAGCCCTGCATCAGAGCCGGCATGGGATTCTTAATCTCTCTTTCTCTCTGCTCCTCCCCCACTTGTACATGCTCACTCTCTAGCTCTCTCTCTCTCTCAAAAGAAAGAAAGAAAGAAAGGGAGAAAGAAAAAAGAAAATAGGGCAGTAAATAAGTAAAAAAAAAAAAAAAAGTCAGTTTCTGTGGAGTAAATACTTTTCCCATGGCTGAATCCTCACACATTGCTGGTAGGAGTATAAATTGGCACAATGACTTTTTAAGACTATTTGAGGGGTGCCTCAGTGGCTCAGTTGGTTGAGCGTTGGACTTCAACTCAGGTCATGATCTCATGGTTCATGAGATCGAACCCTGCATCAGGCTCTCTGCTGTCAGTGCAGGGCCCGCTTCAGATCCTCTGTGTCCCTCTCTGTGCCCCTAATTTTTTAAATAAATATTTAAAGAACCATTGAACTCATGGTTCATGAGTTCAAGCCCTGCATCGGGCTCTGTGCTGACAGCTCAGAGCCTGGAGCCTGCTTCGGATTCTGTGTCTCCCTCTCTCTCTGCCTCTCCCCTGCTCATGCTCTGTCTCTCTCTGTCTCTCAAAAATAAACATTGAAAAAATTAAAAATAAATAAATAGATAAATAAACATTTAAAAAATATATGTATAAGACCATTTGATAATATTTACTGAAGTTGAACATATGCATGTGTCAGGGGGACAGAAAGTCCACTGGTATAAATCCAAGATTTATAGTACTTATAATAGTCAAAATCTGAAAAACTAGAATGAATAAATCGTGTATACCTGCAATGGAAATAAACAAGCTGCTACTACACATAACAACATGAATGAATCAGTGTATACTGTATAATTCTATTTTTTTAAGTTTACTTATTTATTTTGAGAGAGAGAGAGAGAGAGAGAGCATGAGCAGGGAAGGGGCAGAGAGAGAGGGAGAGAGAGAATCCCAAGCGGGGTCAGCACTGTCAGCGCAGAGCCCCATGCAGCGCTCGATTCCATGAACCCTGAGATCACGACCTGTGCTGAAGTCAAGAGTCAGACGCTCAACTAACACTCAACAGGTGCCCCTGTATAATTCTAACTATATATAGTTCAAAAACAGTCAAAAGTACTCTAAGGATTAGAAGTCAGGATAGTGGTTATCTGGGGAGGACAGAGAGGGTGGTGATTGGGAGGCATCTTTACAAAATGGTTATTGTATGGAGTGAATATTTGTGCCCCCCAAAGTTCATATGTTGGAGCCCTAATCTCCCTGCGATGGTATTAGAAGGTGGGGCATTTGGGATGTAATGAGATGTGGATGAGGTCATAAGGATGGGGCCCCCATGATGGAATGAATGACCTTATAAGAAGAAACCAGAGAGAGTGCTCTCCCTTTCTTCTCTCCCTCTCTCCTCCCCCTCTCTACCATGAAGACACAGAGAGAAGGCAACCTTCTGGAAGCCAGGAAGAGGGCTCTCACCAAAAACTGAATCTGCTAGCACCTTGATCTTGAACTTCCCGGCCCCCAGAACCATGAGAAACAAATGTCTGAGGTTTGAGCCATCTAGTCTATGGTATTCTGAGCAGACTAAAGCAGTTAAGTTTACAAAGATGTGTTCAAGTTGAAATGATGTGTTATGCTATGTAGTTATGATTTATGAACTTTTCTGTGTGAGTTGTTTCAGTTAAAAGGTTATTAAGTTAATGCATTCATGCATTATTTGCACACACAAAAACCAAAAAACTTATTATTATCAGCAGAAATTAACTTTTCACCATCTTTAATTCATAGATAAATCTTACTGTGTTCATACATTATATCTCAGCCAAACACATAAAGACAATTTCACCAAGAGGAATTTAGGTTCACAGTAAGGCAATTCATTTACATACGTAAGAGAAGCCATTCGAGCACAAAGAATATTTTCTCAATCCCTAAATACTAACTTTTAACCAACTAGCTCTGAATCCAGTCATATCAAAGAAAGTTTCTGGCTCAAAACACAGAATGTGGTACCTTCTCAGAAGGGGAAAAAGTCAAACACACATTTCAAGACAAACGCATTCACCATTAAGAAGAAACTTCTAACTCATCTGCTCTTATCTGCCCTTCCCCCAAAACCCTCCTATTTCCCAATTCTGACAAAAACACCCCTTTATTACACTGTGGGTATGATATCTCTTGGTCCTCCATCTGTTTTTCTGTTCCGGGTGGACTGAGGGAATCGGTGGAATCAGATCATTTCTCAGTTTAACTGACATCCAGAATCACCCCAGGCATGCAGCCAATTCTGCTTGGAAAGTTACTGGCTGTGCCTTCTTGTCGTATTTAATCACCATACTTAGTCTACTTTAGGAAAGGGGAAAAGTTCCTATCTCCACAGCCTTTGGTTTTCTCACATTTTTAAATAAAATCTTTGGGCCATTGCCATCAGCTACTCCCACACTTTGCCTCAATTTCCTGACTACATGGTGAAGTTAGAAGCCAACAGCTCTCAACACACACACACACACACACACACACACACACTGTTTCTTGTGGGCCTGTTTTCCCAACACTCTGGAGGCTGACCCCATGGAAATGATCTTGCCTTTGGTGGATTTAGCAGCCTACCCTAATCTGCAACATCAAAATCTGATATTGCTAAAATTCCTAAAATGTCCACTAGAGGGCACTATAACTCCACCCCTGACATCAATTTGTTACCCAATGGCTTTTGTGAATTCCCAAGGGAAACTTTTCCTGTCTAACCCACCCACATGCTCCTATCTGAGTATTTTTTATCCTAAGCACCTAAGAATGGAAATAGATGGCATGAATAAGGAAGGAATGTAGCACTGCTATCTCTCTCCTATTCTTGAGACCCTGCTCCCCATACTCTCCCCATCCATCCTTTCCCTCAAGATGTATGTGACTGATAAAGATGTGTCATTAGTGAAGTTCATCTGACAGTGGTAGACTCCTGTCAGTGCTCCAGAAAAAGTCAGAGGGTTGAGCTGGGTCTTGGGTCATCATGCAAACATAAAGGATATGTCAACATTGGCAGCCCCACTTCATGACCAGGCTTTTCATGGTCTAGACCCAGCTCTTTTCATGGTCACCACCACCTCTTCCCCTCCTCCCTCCTACCCTGACCCTTTACCCAGGACCAGCTCTTATTGTTTTCTCTCCCCCAGGTTCTTATATCGAAAGTCAGGACGAATCTCTCATTAGCCCCCTCATGGGAATGGGTGGGTTAATGCTATGAGCACAACTCCTTCATCTTAAAAAAACAAAAATGAGCAAATTTCTGTATTGAAAACATTCCTATGACTGACGCTTCATAATAAAACATTGCTTCCTATTGTACCTTTTGAAATAGAAACCGACATAGCTAAACATAAATATATTCAAGATGGTGCCTTTTGATAGTGCATGTTTTGTTTTGTTTTAATTTTTTAACGTTTATTTATTTTTGAGACAGAGAGAGACACAGCACGAACGGGGGAAGGTCAGAAAGGGAGCGAGACACAGAATCCGAAACAGGCTCCAGGCTCTGAGCTGTCCGCACAGAGCCCGACGCGGGGCTCGAACTCACCGACCGCAAGATCATGACCTGAGCCGAAGTCGGACGCTTAACCGACTGAGCCGCCCAGGCGCCCGGAGAGTGCATGTTTTCAAGCCAGACTGCCTCGGATCACATGGTATGCATGCTATTTACTAGCCATGTGGACTTGAGCAAGTCACTTAATCTCTGTGCGTCAGTTTCCTCAGCTGTTAAAAGAGGAAGGTAAGAGTATCTACCGCACAGTGATGTGAAGATCGCAAGACTTGATGCATTTATATGGCGCTCTGCAAAACATGGCGGCCCCTGCCCCACGCTAAGCCAACGGGAGCCGTGCTTTGGGATTTACAAGTACTGAAACAGGAAAGGCTTATCTGCGCTCCTCTGACACCACTGGGCCCATGTCCTGTAAGACCTGAGCTGCTTTTGGTGGCGGTTTCCTGCCGTGGAAGAATCCCATCTGAAGTAGAAGCTGTAACAATAAAGGGGGAGAACGTTTACGTCCCTGAACCTGCATCTACTCTTGTTCCCTCTGGGCCCATGTCAATAAACAACACTCCCTAACTGCCAGGCGCTATTCTGAACACTTGACAAGTATGGGCTCAGTAATTGCAGACACCTCGGAAGCGTACTCCATGTTAGAGATGAAAAACCTGCCCAAGGTTGCAGAGCACGAGAGCTGGGATTCCAGCCCCGGCAGCGGGCGGACACTCTGCATTTGGGCCCAGTAATTCTTTCTTAGGGGGGACTGTCCTGCGCATTGTAGGACGTCGAGCAGCATCCCTGGCCTCCCCCCACTAGATGCCCAGCACACCTTTCTCCCAGTTACGGCACCCCAAACCATCTCCAGTTATAGACAAACTGCTCCCAGCTGAGAACCACTGCTGCCACTCCTACTGCCTCTCAAATTCCTTTTCTTTATTTACTTTTATTTTACTTTTTTAAGTTTATTTTGAGAAAGACTGTGTGAGTCGGGGGCGGGGTGCAGAGAGAGAGGAGAGAGAGAGAGAGAGAGAGAGAGAGAGAGAGAAACAAAGAGAGAGAATTTCAAGCAGGCCCCACGCTGCCAGCTCAGAGCCCGATGCAGCGTTCGAACCCATGAAGCCACAAGATCATGACCTGAGCCGAAGCCAAGAGCCAGAGGCTCAACCGACTGAGGCACCCAGGCATGCCTCCAAATTCTTTTTGAATTGCTATCATGGAGTCACCCAGATCCTGTGTTAACCACGACTCAGGGCGACCCAATCCAAATGTCAAATACAGACAACCCAATTTCTCTCAAACCCACATTGCCACCCAGAACCTGTGTTGTCTAAAACTCCACGTCGCCTACCAGTCTGTGTCCCCACAACTTCCTGTCACCACAGTCCTTTCACTGAGTTCTATGTAACCCGTTACCTAGTGGTGTCCATGCCCTCTGTCACCAGCCAGAATTTCACTGGGTCAGGGCCACAGAGCTCTTCACAGGGACAGAGACAAGGAGACAGAAAAACAGATGCACAACACACATCAGGGAGAGGCAGAGAAACGTACAGAAGCAGAGATGCTCACATAGACAGAAGCAGAGACAGAGAGAGGCTCTATGCCTCCAAGAGGACCATAGCTGGTTATGCTAAATGGGTCACCAGGGACCCATCGAGGCCCTTCCCCCCACCCCAGGATTAGACCTGGGCATGGGGAGGCTAGATTCTGAGAGTAAGGAGCTTAGACCCAACGTGACAGCTAATCACCCACACAAGGCTTTTGTGTAGGTCACCAAGCCCTGAGCAGCCCCCACCCCCACCCCCACCCCCACCCCCACGGTTACTCCTCTGCTCCTCCCATCAGGTACTCGACTGACAAGATCTCACCCCTGAAAAGTCACAGCCCAGGGAGGCAGAGGCAAGAAGTCAGACCCTCCAGCCTCCCCTCTAGCTCTACTACCAGAGTGCCAGGAGGGGGCAAGATCCACCAGCATCTAGAGTGTTGCTCGGGGCCGGGGGGTCCCCGGACAGAGAGCTTGAGTTTCCCCCTATATTGTCTCAGGAAGGATCTGGCTGAGCCCGGAGAAACACCTTTCTGAGTTGAGAGACGTGGTGGGGAGCAGATGGTTCCTCCTATCCCGGACCCCTCCAACACAGGGCACTTGAGAATTACCAAAATGAAAGAATCAGGCCTACATTTTGAACAATAAAAGTCTTTAGAGCAGCCCCACCTGCAGGCTGGCCTGGCCTGGTTGCCATGGTGATACCCCAGTTGCTCCATAGGCAGCTGCTGGTCCTTGAAGTGGGGACCGTGGGGGCAGTGTTTCCTCCAACTGCGGTGGGTTGGGGTGAGAGGTCGGTGCTCGCTGGGAACACTCCTGACCATGGCTGGGGCCTGAGTGCCCAGGTTTGTCTCCATTCCCGCTCTCTCAGCTCAGGCCCTATCCCCAACTTCCAGCCACTACTTCCTCTGCTGCTCCCTGAAATGGGCTACTCAGAGTCTGAATCCACCTGGGATGCAGCTCAGCCCTCAAGTGCAGGGTTCTGCTGACAGGCTCCGGCACTCGGCACTCAGAGGCTCAGGTGAGAAGCTGGGGCGTGGTGTCCCAGGGTAAGGGCTCAGAGAGGTTCCAGTGGGAAAGATAGGGTGTGAAGGCTCAGCATAAAGGTTCTGGAAAAAATCAGGCAAGACATAGGTACCAAAGTTCAGGCTTGGGGTAAACACACCCTAAACGTGACATGGGACGTCATGGGGGCTCAGGGGCAAGGACTCAAATGTGAGGCTCAGATGGGGCCCAAGGGAGGGTCTGTGTTGGTACTTCCCTTCAGTAGTAGCTCAGTACTAAAGCGATCGCTAAGGGGCATCTGGGTGGCTCAGCCGGTGAAGCGGCCCACTCCCGGCTTCGGCTCAGGTCATGCTCTCACAGTTAGTGAGTTCAAACCCCACACTGGGCTCTGGGCTCACAGCTCAGAGCCTGCTTCCCCTGTCCCCCTCTCTGCCCCTCCCCGACTTGTGCTCTCTCTCACACTCTCTCTCTCTCTCTCTCAAAAATAAATAAATGTTAAAAAAAAAACATTGAAAACAATAATTAAGGTACTAAACTTTAGATGAATAACTTTTTTGAATGTATAAATTAGAAGGGACTTTTGTGGTATATATACACCATGGAATATTATTATTCTGCCATAAAAAAAAAAGAATGAAATCTCGCCATCTGCAAGAACAGGGATGCAGCTGGAGAGTATAATGCCAAGTGACACAAGTCAGTCAGAGAAGGATAAATACCATATGATCGCATTCATATGTGGAATTTAGGAAACAAAAATGAGCAAGGGAGGAAAAAAGAGAGAGAAAGAGAGAGAGACAAACTGAGAAACAGACTCTTCACTATAGAGAACAAACTGCTGGTTACCAGAGGGCAGGGGGTGGGGGATGGGGGAAATAGGGGATGGGGATTAAGGATCGCACTTACCAGGATGAAAAAATAAATAAATAAAATGATTATTTTTAAATATTCCTTTTTTTTAATTTATTTTTGAGAGAGAGAGAGAGACACAGAGCGTGAGCTGGGGAAGGGCAGAGAGAGGAGACACAGAATCTGAAGCAGGCTCCAGGTTCTGAGCTGCCAGCACAGAGCCTGACGTGGGGCTCGAACTCACCAACCGCGAGATCATGACCTGAGCTGAAGTTGGACGCTTAACCGACTGAGCCACCCAGGCACCCCGTAAATATTCCTTTTTTACAAAAATTTTTTAACATTTATTTATTTTTGAGAGACAGAGCATGAGCAGGGGAGAGGGAGAGAGAGAGAGAGGGAGACACAGAATCCAAGCAGGTTCCAGGCTCTGAGCTGTTCGTTAGCACAGAGCCCGATGCGGGGCTCGAACCCACAAACTGAGAGATGATGACCTGAGCCGAAGTCGGACGCTTAACCAACTGAGCCACCCAGGCGCCCCTCCTTCTTTTTTTTTTTAAAGGGACTTTAATGTAACTTAAGTTCACTTACATTCCTAGAAGTTTCTCCCAACCTTTCTGAGGTTTAGTTTCCTTATCTATAAAATGGGAAGAATAGTATCTAGCTTGTAGAGTCATTGTGAGTACTATAATGGGAAAATGAATGTAAAGTTCTTAACACAGAATGTACTCAATAAATAATAGTGTAAAAAAAAAAGTGCACTTAGAAATGGAAGAGACGGCATGAAGCAAGAGCTCTTGTAATTGCTGAGAACCCAGCCTGCCAGCCGATGTTATCAGTCCTGAGGGCAGCAGCTATTGAGAGATCAATTTTTCTTCTCCTTAAGAAAGACCAGGCTGTATGGGGAGAAGGTGACATCAGGCAGATTCCGCAAGGGAGAGGGAATACTGCCAACTGCACCAGGAACATGCTGAAAATCTGTAGCTTATGTGCTTTATAATGTAAGTAGTAAAATAAGCGTATTTTCTCATAGTACACTATTTATAAAGGTTTAGAGCAAAAAAAATAAGGGGAGGCTCTTTTTAAAAAATTCAGATACAATTGACATATAACATTGTATAAGTTTAAGGCAAACAACTTTTTTTTTTTTAATGTTTATTTTATTTTAAGAGAGAGCGGCAGAGCATGAGCAGGGGAGGGGGAGAAAGAGAGGGAGACACAGAATCCCAAGCAGGCTCTAGGCTCTGAGCTGTCACCACAGAGCCCAACACGGGGCTTAAACCCACGGATTGACCTGAGATAAAGTCAGACGCTAAAGTGACTGAGCCACCCAGGTGCCCTAGGGCAAACAACTTCTTGATTTGCTACATTTATGCTGCAATGTGACGACCAACGTAGCATTAGCTAACCCTTCTACTGGGCCACATAATTAGCATTTCTTGTAGTGGTAAGAACAATGAAGATCTAGTTTCTTAGCAATTTTAATATTTATAATACAATTTTGTTGTTTTTGTTTTCAAAATAAACCCCCAGTTCAATGGTTCTCAAACGTTTCGATCCCAGGACCTCTTGAGAGGGCACCTGGGTAGCTCAGTCGGCTAAGCCCCTGAGTCTTGATTTCCACTCGGGTCAGGATCTCATGGCTCATTAGTTCAAGCCCCATTAGTCAATGCAATGGGCTCTGCATTGACGGCATGGAGTCTGCTTGGGATTCTCTCTCTCCCTCTCCCTCTCTCTCTGCCCCTCCCCTGCTCATGCTCTCTCTCTCCCAAAATAAACATAACAAAAAAATAACTGAGGACCCCAAAAAGTGTTATTTAAGTGGGTTTTATCTATTGATATTCACTGTATTCTAAGTTAAAACTGAGAGAAATTTAAAATACATATTCAAAATAACAACATAAAGGTATTAGAAGCTAACAGAAAAAAAATATGTCTATGAAAAAGAGCTATATATTTTCCAAAACAAACTTTAGTGAGAACAGTGACATTGTTTGACATCTTTGCAAATCTCTTTAACGTCTGGCTTGATAGAAGACAACTAGATCCTTATATCCACTTCTGTATTCAATCTGTGGCCATATGTGGGTTTGGCTGAAATGTGTGAAGGAAGTGCAGCCTCACAATGTATTTAGCTGGAAAGGGGAGAAGTGTTTTTATAGCCTTTTCAGCTCATTATGGATGTTTTCCTTTCATACTACACCAAAACTCGACAGGTGTGGTTTCTTAAAGGTTAGTTGCAGTGTGGAATCTGAAACTCTATTAATGAACTTTTCATATTCTGTTACATGAACACCCATTGGTCTGTCTTGCACCTTGAATGGATCTTTTACCCATGCATGATTTTTAATTAATTCTTTATTTAATTTTAAAGTGTATTTACTTATTTTGAGAGAGAAAGAGAGAGAGAGAGAACACGCACAACCAAGGGAGGGGCAGGAAGAGAGAATCTCAAGAAGGCCCCGTGCTGTCCGTGCAGAGCTCGATGTGGGTCTCGAACTCATGAACCGTGAGGTCATGACCTGAGCCAAAATCAAGAGTCAGAAACTTAACTGACTGAGCCACCTAGGGGCTCCCATGCGTGATTTTTTTTTTTTAACATTATGTACTGGTCATTTGGAAAATACCGGTTCACTGAGTTATATAGATCTTCCAAATACTGACACATTTCATTATACAATACAAACAAAACAAACCAAAAAGACCCCACACATTCACTGATGTCAAAACCAACCTCATCAAAGTTGAAAAGATTTCAAACTCACGGTAGCAGACAGATATTTTCCAAATTCTAATTTTCACTTGAAAGCTCTACCTTTATCATTGTCAACAAGCACTAAGAAGTTGTTTCCCTTGAAGTGACAGGTGCATTTCATCCACTCTGGAGAAAGTGTATGCCAAATACCCAAGTCTGAGTAATATTTTTTGTCATTTATTCTTTTAAGTAAAACCAGTGAGAAAAGTCAATTTCAGCTTATAAGTCAGTTGAGTAAGTGCTTTTCCCCAAGCTAACTACCATATGTCGTATGCAGAAGACATGCTTTATGTACCCTTCCCATTTGTCACACAAAATATTAAAAAGGCACGTAAGGGTTGAAAGGTAAAAAAATTAATAATTTTAGGGGCGCCTGGGTGGTTCAGTCAGTTGAGCATCCAACTTCGGCTCAGGTCATGATCTCACGGTTTGGGGGTTTAAGCCCTGCGTCGGGCTTTGTGCTGACAGCTCAGAGCCTGGAGCCTGCTTCAGATTCTGTGTCTCCCTCTTTCTCTGCCCCTCCCCACCTCAAAAATAAATAAACATTAAAAAAATTTTTAATTAATAATTTTACTGTTTCTGGGGCGCCTGGGTGGCTCAGTCGGTTAAGCGGCCAACTTCGGCTCAGGTCATGATCTCACGGTCCGTGAGTTCGAGCCCCACATCGGGCTCTGTGCTGACAGCTCAGAGCCTGGAGCCTGTTTCAGATTCTGTGTCTCCCTCTCTCTGACCCTCCCCCGTTCATGCTCTATCTCTCTCTGTCCCAAAAATAAATAAACGTTAAAAAAAATTTTTTTTAATTTTTTAAAATAATTTTACTGTTTCATCAAGACATTTTTAAGTGAAACTGGCCCTTTTTATTCCTTTATCTTTTTTCCTTTTATTTTATTTCCTTTTATTTTTTTACTGTGTATGCATAGTGACAGACAAAACACAGAGTGCTGATCCAGTTGGGAGCCATGCCCTGATTCCTACTTAGGCACCAGCAGTTAAAACTGACCACTGTTGCCCTTCCTTCACTAACGTGAATATCAATGAAATAAAAATGGCAAATTATGAAAATTGCTTTTGTCTTGTGGACCCCCTGCAAGGTTCTTGGAGCCCCTCCAGGGACCTTCGAACAGCACCTTGGGAATCGGTGCTGACATTCAAATTAAAGAATTAGAGTGGCTACGTTTACTTTTCTTTTTAAAGGACTTTTTTTTTTTGAGACATCACTCAAAGGTTTGTAAAATACCCCATGGAAAAAAAAGGAAGCCAGTTCCATTTGTGGTACTATTTGCTTTACTTCCTCCAAAAGAAGGGGAGGGAGAGGAGAGGAATAAGAAGCGGGCTGGCCCATGGGAGTGCACCAGGCATGTAAAGTCATCCATCATATGTGTCATGGTGAGAAGACACAGTCCTGGGACTGCAAACAGGCAAGTGGTGCTGGGAACTTAGGGCCCTCTGTCACCTTCCCCCACATAGTCTCAATAGCCACAGAAGCCTGCACCACACACACACACACACGCACACACACACCACGGGCAAACAAGCCACATGTTTTGCCATGGCTAATTTCACACAACTTAAATGGAAAGCCTGACCATGGTTATACTCACACAATACAATCAGCGGCATCAAAGCCACACAAAAAGTCTCAATAGTCAACTACCCAACCTTATTGTTCTCAAAACCAATTCACGTTATTTTATATTCACAGCTGGAGAATTTCAATGGCTATGTGCCCAATCATAGTTACACTCAAACTATCAGTATGGCACCAAAAAACACCTACTGGGTTGCCATGCGACTATGTATGCATACCGTTCACAAGGTGAGAGTGTGGACTTGGGAGACAGGACAACATGGGTTCAAGTTCAAGTTCTACCACCTACTAGTTCTGTAACCTTGGACAAATTATTTAACCTTCATGAGTCTTAACTCCAGAAAATGGATATAATTCCTACCTTGATGTGAGGACGACATAAAATAACGGGACAAGTGACAGCAGATGTGCTGGCCAGATGCGCCCAGGGATCCAGCTGTAACTGCTATGTATGACTTTTGTCACCAGAGGGCACCAGGGCTCCAAGGTATCCATAGTGGGTGCAGGGAAAAACCAGGCCCAAAAGGCCAGGATTCCTGGGAAGGAGTCTTGAGGCAAATGCAGACCGGGAAGGTGTGGGGACTTGTAGGGGGATGTGCAGCCTCGGAAACCCCAGACCCCAGCGAGGCCCAGGCCACCAGAGCATGTTGCCAGGTAGGATGGGCACCTCCCGGAGAGGATCCTGACCTCTCCTGGGAAGGGAGATGAGTACTTACTGTCCACCAGAACTCTTCTATTCCTACTTCACACATAATTAATGCTCACAATACTATGATGGATAGTCACTACTAATAGTATTCTTGCTGAGGAACACTGCAGAAACGGAGGACCCAACTTCCCCGGGGTATGAAGTGGAAGAGCTGGGGTGTGAATGCAGGCATCCTGGCTTCAGAATCCCCGCTCCTGACCATCACTCTACACTGATCTCCCAGGGCCCCCTCCCCTGCCCCTCCTGGGTCTTTGTCAGGACTCCCTGACCCCTGCCGTCTGCTCTGGAGCTCAGCCAGACCCAGCTGACCCTTTCCCCTCTTCCAGCTTGCTCCCTGCCTGCTCACTGGGCCTGCCCTGGTAAGAGGCTTATCAGGCATGTGCGTGGGGGACAGATAAGGCGGAGCCCTGAATATAGCCTTATCCAGTCCTGCCACCCCCAGCTCCTGGGAGTTTGGGGAGCTGCCAGTGGATGGAACCCCACCCACCCAGACAGCCAAACACCACCCACCCCCAGAGCCTGGTGTCCCTCCCTGTGATGTCATAGCTCCCTATGATGTCATAATTTGCAGTGACATCATTGCTCTGTCCCTCCTTTGAGTCTAAAGGGGCTACTCAGATGGGAGTTGGGGAAGTGGAGCCAGACAAGACCCTATCCAGGGTCCAGGTCAGCGGGAAGAGAGGGTGATATTACAGGATCCTCTTCAGGGTGGATGGCTATTTTTGGTATTGACTGCTTCACTTATAGCCAGCCCTCTTCCTGCCTTCTCAATCCAAAGAGGCTCTGGGTCCAGCAGGAGCAGGGGCAGTAGGGGGGGGGGGTCTCTAGGCCCACTGCAGGGCTAGAGGCTTTGAACCAGCCCCCTGCTCCCCACAGGTAGGAGTGATCCTGGTGAATAAGGGCCTTACATTCCTTCCCCTGGAAAGTAGTGAGGCAGGGAGGGACTATAAGGATGGCCAGACAGATGGATATAGTCGGACCTGCCCTGACAGTCACACATGTCAACTTGCGGACGCAGTTTATGTTCACAGCCCCTCACCAACACCATCCCGTGCTAACAGCCATTCAGTCTCACAACCATGCCCTGTGTGGCCACAGGTGGCAACGTGGCAACATGGTGACCCACACCAATGCACTGGCACAGGCACATTGTCGTATGTCCCATGTGGGAGAGGGGGGGCCCCTTTCCTCTCGTGGCTGCATTACTAGAGATGAGCACACTTCCCAGTACACAGTAGATGTACACTCCTATGTGGTAACTGGGATGGGGATGGGCCTGGAGGAAAGCCATCCCTCCTGCAGCCCCTCTTGACCTCTCCAGATCCAAGATGGGGGCATCAAGGAAGCATTACTGCTGCTTCCAGCACCACCTGTAGCCCCAACTTCAGTGATGGCCCCTCCCCAGCTAATACCAGTCACTGAAAGGCCCTGGGCCATGCAGGGGCACTGCTCCATCCCCTCCAGGCTCTTTTCCAATGGGTTGGGACATTGGCACTCAAAATTGGGTATTAGGAATGTTGGGTGCCTTAAATGTTGGGTATGCCTGAGCATTAGGCTCTGTGGGTATTGGGCACCTGGGTTCTGGGTATTGAGAACTGTGGGCTTTGGATTCTCTAGAGTGTTAGGAGCTCTGGCACCCTTGGCACTGGGAATTCTGGATTTGGGGAGCTCTAAGGTGTTTCAGAATCCGGGCTTTGCATGCTCTGGACATTGGGGCTACCCCCAGACAGGGCCAAAGCCATTGTTTCCACTCTATAGGCCTAGTTTTACCTGGAGCTGCCAAGATCCAGTCTGGCACCCTGCTCTGAGCCCCATGATTGACTCCTGCTGCCTCCATGGACGGGAGCCAAAAATAGCACAACAGAATGGTCTGAGGGACACATGGAACCCCACAGACATCTCCTGGATCAGGAACTAATTTAACCTACTCCCTTGCATTGGGGCAGGGCAGGGAAGGTGCCAGGCACTGACCACTGGGCTCCAAGTTCAAGGGAGAAAGAATCTGAGATCAGAGCCCAGGCAAGCCACTCCCAGCAAAGCTTCCCGGTTCCTGAGGCTGGGACTCCAAGGAGGTGGAGACCAATGGTCAGGCCAGGCTGCAACTCAAACGGTGTCCACCCTCCTCCAGTGTCTCAGCAGGGCCCCTCTGCACCCCTCCACCAAGTGCCTAATGCCACCAGCTCCTTCAGTGCCCTCCAGAAGTGGCCCAAGTTTGGCCTTATCCCTATTGCCACAGACATACATCTAAGCCAACTCTGTGTGTCCCAACACAGGCCTTGATCCTATAGGCTGACGACAACAAAGGAGGAAACCAGCCAGCTCTGGGGGATCTGACGCTGGGTTCAGCCTGCGCAGGAAATAGCACAGTAACTAGAGGCTTGGGAGACACACCTTAGCCCACAGTGGGTGGGGCCCAGCCAGCTGCCTGCCCTCTTGCTGCCCTGCCCCAGGAAGAAGCAGGTCAGCAGGTCGTCTGACCCCATCGTCCTCCTGTGTGTCCTAAGCCTGATCCCCCTATTCTCCATGGCCCAGGCTAGCCATGGTCTTCCCACCCTATGGGCCAGCTGCCCAGGGCCAGCAGCTCACAGCCAGGGATGAAGGCCATCCAAGTTCTGACCTGGGCTGGGCCCAGACCTGCCTCCCTTGGGGCCTCATTCTAGTTGGGGAAAAAAAAAAAAAAGCTGCTCTTGTCCCTGTCTCATGGAGCCAGCTTTTCAAACCAAAATCTTTCTCAAGTTTCTCCTTGGGTCTCAACTAACTGTATGGCTGCCTGAAGCCTTTTCTAGATCAAGGTGGTAAAATACATACATCCATGAATCTCTCTATATGAATACAAATATATTTTGTGTTATGTCATCTCTGTCTAGCAAAACCCTCATGGGCAAATCTCCAACTTCCCCAAACACTCCAGGGAAAATCCACCCCCCCCCCCCCCCACGGACTAAGGTGCTAAACTGTCTCCTTGCCCCTGGATTAATCTCAAACTATCTTCATAATGAGTCCTCAGAGAGCTGACCTTGAGCACCCCACCCTCCGCTGCCCCCAGCCCCAGGGCCTCAGGGCCTCCTGGGGGTCAGCTCTGAGTATCCCAAACATGCCTCCCTGCATATGAGTGCCTCAGTGTGAGGTAGGAAGCCCCAGTGTTCGTGGACCATAATAATCATCAGAAACTTCACTTGGTGCCCCCTTCTTGTGCACCTTCGCCCTCAGTCCACTGCTTCAAGGAAGAAAGCCATCACACTGCTCTCTGACACACTTCCTTGTTCCCACTCCCTACCTAGGGACCTCTTCCTGCCTCCCCTGCGTGGTAGCCCTTTTTGACAAGCCTCCGGGGAGAGGGTGGGGGGGAGAAGCCAGAAACACGATTTATGTCCTAGGCAGGAGAGTCGAGAAGGGCTTGGCTTAGATGTGCCCGATCCTTGGAGTTGGACACACACATACCACTGCACAGAGCAGTGCACATGGTCACTTCTCCACAAACACAGATCCACCTACACAAATCCACAGGGTAAGGGGACACAGACACAACATACTGCCCAGGTGGAGATGCACTTGCATGTGTGTGTGTGCGTGCACACACACACACACACATACACAAGACACCTGCAATTCTTTCATAGGAGAATATAACTCCCAAACATGCTATAACTCCTAGGTTTAGGAACAAAGTAAACATGCAAATAATCTTATGATGAGATAAAGCATCTTCCCAGACTTGATGAGGTCTCCAATGTAAATAGATTGTAAATTCTGAACCTAGAGCCCTGGGGAAAGTTTGTGAAATGGACTGTGTATGGTCTGAGAGTGCTCCTGTCGGCAGAAGTGTCTGTGTCTGATACCTATTATCTTGCTCAGTGCCTCTGATTGTAAATTAATAAAGTGGAATCTCACTTGTGTGACTTTGGCGTGTGTGCATCAGCTTCTTGGAGGCTGACTGTCCCCAGGGAACAAATAAAACCAGCTTCCTGACCAGATAACAGTGAGGAACAGACTCAGGGTACAGAGGGGGTACTTTTGCTCCAGGCTGGGTCCCTTCAGAGTAGATGCCCCACTCAGGCTGGGGCAACACCTGTTCCTCTGACAACCAGTACTAACTGGTGGCTCTCACAAGGTAAGGAAACTTTCCACCAACTGCCAGGCATTGCTGCCCAGAGGCAGCCTGGAGCAACGTGTTCTACATATAAGGACATGGATTACCTTAGGTTGTCCTCTCCATTTCACAGGGAAGGAAACTGAGGCTCAGCAGACTCCTTTTGGCAAAGTCTCCTTTATCGGGTATTGGAACCCAGGTCTGTCTTCCCAGGAAAGGAATAAGGGGCCCAGGTTGGTGTCTGCAACTCCCTAACAGAAGCAGCAGAATAGGGGTGACCAAACCAGTGGTCAAAGGAGGGTCCCTGGAGGAAGGATTACCCCTAGACCTCCAGTTCTAAGGATTAGGACCCAGGCCTTACCCAGCTGTGCCCACAGTCCCTAGGGGCACCGCTCCAAAGGGAATGGAATTTGCTCTGATTTCTCCCTGGGGGCAACGCAGGCGCAGAAGACCAGGGGCCTGGAGGGCCAACTCCAGCTCCAGCCCCCCAAAGTGCCCCAGGCCTTCTGGCTTCATTCCAGTCTAGCCAAAGGGGGCAACGACATCTGCTTCCTCCAAGGGCCCCAGCTGGAGGGCAGCAAGACAAGGGCGGAGAAGGGGGCTCCTTTGTGGAGCCCACTCCCAGGGGTTCCTGGGGATCAATCATCTGAAAGCTGGAGAGACTTGTAATTTTATTCCCTGGGAGGAGGAGCCTGAGAAGTCGGCCAGTGGGGTGGGGATGAAACGGGGGATGCGGGGGGAGCGGCCAGGGGAGCTGTTCAGGGAGGGGAGGGACTTGGCTAGGTCTCGCAAGCCTTCTCCACTCCAAACTTTCACCAAACTCTTGGCCCCCGCCTCCCCGAAACCAAAACACAACAAGCCCAGGAGGAGCCGCGAGCGGCGCGGCAGGGCGGGCGGACTCGCGGCGGTACTGAGCCTCGGGAGGCTGATGCAACTTTCCCTTTAAGAAAGCCACCTGGGCGCACCGCGGTGCGGACCCAGCACGCCTGGGCCGGGGGCTGCAGCATGGTAAGAGGGCTTGGGGAAGGGGGCGCTGCGGCCCGCGCCTCTGTCCGTCCTGCCGTCGGTCTGGGTTTGGTATTTCCGTGGGGCTAAGCCCCAGGACCAGCGAGCGTGAGTGTGTGTGTGTGTGTGTGTGTGTGTGTGTGTGTGTGAGAGAGATCGCGCTTGCATGCGGGCATCCGTGGTTAAGAGTGTGGGTGCACGCACGGGGATGTCTGTCTCGCCGCAAAGATCGGGGGTAGGTGCGCGCGTCTGGGTGTCACCGCTGTCGCCAAGGAGCTGAGGCGGGCGAGAACGGGGGGGGGGGGGGCGCTCCCGAAGGGGGAGCGCTGCGTGCCGACGCCGGCTTGGTCGGGGGCGGCGGGCGCAGAGCTGTGCGGGTAGCGCCGGAACCAGAACGTGTCACGGTCCGTCTGGAGCGCCAGTGGGTCTGTGCGCCGGGGGCCTTCGGCGGCCGGGAACCGGCGGGCCGGGTCTGCGCCCCGCGTGCGGGCTGCCGCTCCATCTCCTCGAACTGCTGGCCGGCCTGGCTGCCTATCTGGTTCCTCCAGCCGGCCTGCCTCCCTATCTGCCCACCCACCCACCGGCCGGGTTAGGGTTCCCGCGCGCCCGCGGGTCCCGGGAAGCCTCGCCAGGGGGTCCCGACGCCCTCGGGATCTTTGTCCGCGGCTCCTGGCCGCGGCTTTGGGAAGGCACTACGGCCGTGGAGTTATTTTGGGGCTGCTACTCCGGGGAAAATCCACGCCCTCCCTACCCCAACCTTCATTCCGGGTGCGTGTGGGGCGGGCCCGGGCGGCCACAGGTGAGGGCAGGGGCCTAGGAGCCGGGGGCGCCCACCCTCAGCCGGTGCCCCGCACCCCGTAGCCACCGCGGGGCTGTGGAAGGCGGCGGGGACGGGGCGGGACGGGAAGGGGGGCTAGCCAGGAGGGCCGGGAGGGGCCGGAGCCGGCCTGGGGGCGGGGCAAGGGGGCGGGGACCTCGGCGCCCCGGTACTTTTCCACCGCTGGGGCCGGGGGCGGGGCCGCCGCCTCCACACCAGCTGAGAGGCCCACACGTGGCGGCTGATGTAACACCGCCCCCCAACACCTCGCACCAGGGTTGAATCGGACGCACCCCGCTTCGAGGAATCGGGGTGCTACGGACGGGGCCGCAGCTCCAAAGGCGACCGCGCCCCTGCCTGCCGGCCCGGGGCCTCCTCGCTGTCTGCTGGCTGCTTCTTAAAGGAGCCGCGCCCCCTTTCGGGCCTGCTCTCCGTAGACCACGCCCCCTCCCTGGTCACTCTTAAAGGAGCCGCGTCCACAGCTCTCTGACAGCTCCAGCACAAAGCTTGGGACTATTTCTTTGCTGAAACAAGCTTGATGCTTGGGCTGCTAGAAAATAAAGGTTGGGGTGGAGGGGGCGTGAGGAATGGAAAAGGAAAGAAGGACCGGAGAAATCCAAAGTGAGGGAGCATCAGAAGGTTTGAGAATAGTGGGTGAGGGAACTGTGGAAGGGACCAATGGGCGGCACTGAGCATGCCCAAGTGTTTCCAAGGACCGCAGAGAAAACGCCCCCTTACTCGGCCTACACTGCGAGACTGCCGCGGTACCTGCTCTGTGCCCAGCCCTGGGGACACAGGAGAATCACACCTTTGCCCTGGAAGATCTCTCCAGCTCATGGGGAGCCAGATTTGGACCTAGTAACCGTGCCTCAACACTGCATGTGACCAGCGTGTTAATTAGATGTACACAGCGTGCTTTGGGAGTACAGTGAAAAGGTGACTGCACCTGGAGGAGGAAGGAAGGCTTCTTGAACATAATGCTATTGGGACAGGTTTGAAGATGGGTAGGATATATACAGATGGAAATGGGGACAAGAATGCTTGAGGAAGACAGAGCCCCCTGAACAAACATGGAGACAAGAACCTTTGGGAAATGCTGAATAGTCCCACGTGGCAGCAGGTGGCTGCATGCAGCCAACCTGGGCTCTAGGCAAAGCTAGAAGCCCTCCCTGGCTCCCACAGCCCCATCCACTCCCTCCATCACAGTGAACAGAGGTTATGCTTCCTCCTCCATCTTTCTCCTAAACTACGAGATCCTTGAAGTCAGGGAAAGAGCCTGTCACCTTTCCATTCCCAGAGAGGACTCCCCAGCTGGCTCAGATGCACCCTTAGAATTGATTGACAGACAGCTTTAGCCCTGTTTGGGGAGAAGGAAATACTGAGCAGTGAGACCGTAAAGATAACCGGGTCCTGTGACTGCCCTCTTACCATCCACAGCTCACTGGCAACTCACACCCAGCTCACCCTCTGCCCACTCTAAACCTGCAGGGCCCCAGCACTCCTGTCCCTGGGCCTGACACTGGCTTCTTCCTGTTGCACCAGCAGAAACCAGCGACCCCCTCCTTGTCCCTCACCTCCTGTCCAATTCATCACCAAGTCCTACCAATGTTACCTTCTATATTTTCCCAGATCTGTGCACCTTTCCCTACCCCATCACCACTTTCCTAGTCCAAGCCCCCTCATACCTGGCCTGGCTGCTTCCTGACTGTCTTCTCTTCCACTAACCCCTCTCTCCAGTCCTTTCCCCACACTGTATCTAGGGCGATGTTTTCAAAATGCACATTCCACCGATTGCCCCTGCCAGGTGCAACTCTGCCTCAAAGCCTTTGATCACTGACATTGCTCTTGGGATAAAAACCAAAATCCAGGCCCCAAAGTCCCTGACCCTGCTTATCTGTCCACCTTTATCTTTGGCCACTTTCTCCCTGGCTATCTGAGTCCCAGCCTCAGGGTCTTTGCACGTATTATTTCATTTGCTTGACTCTCTCTTCCTTTTCTCTTCCTCGCTATCGCCACTTTGCCTAAATAAGTTCCTCTGAAATAAGTTCCTTAAACATAAACATCACTTCCTCAGGAGAGCCCTCTGTGACTCTCAGCTGAGGCCAGGTCCCCCTGCTGTAGACTCTCATAGAAGGATCTTTCTCCTTCACACCCTTTATCTCAGTGTGTGATTGCATTTGAGTCACAAGTTTCCCTCTTTCCCCCTAGCTTGTAAGATGCAGGAAGGCAGAGACCAATGAGTTCTTGCTGCCCAGCGCAGGTCGGGCCCAGAGCAAGCCTGAAATAAATATTTGTGGAATAAATGAATTGAATTGTGGCCAGCCTTAAACGCCTGCTAAACAATCTAGGCCATATCCTGTTGGCTGTGGAGAACGATGGGAGGGAATCAAGGCTTTAGGGCTTTGGGAAGATTAATGGACGGGAGGAGAGGAAAATGTGGAGGACTTGTAGTAGAATCCAAAATTAAGCAGAGACTTCAGAACTTAACAAGGGAAGTATTACCAGACCCATCTTCCAGACTGAGAAAACTGAGGCTCAGAGAAGTTTAAGTAACTTGCTCAAAGTCACACACATGCTGAATGACAGAACCAGAATTCTAGCCCAGTTCTACCAGGTCTCAGTGCCCAAGCTTTTCATCACATGCTAAGCTAACTGCTTGCCAGTGATGGTCCATAAGCGGCAATGCTTCACACCCAACTCATTCTCCTGGAGACCAGCGCCAAGCAGTCTTTTCGTCACCGATCTCTAAACACTGTGAGCACAGGGACCGTATTTGCAGTCAGTGCTTGGGGATAACCTGAGTGAGAATGCTCTGTAGCCTCAGTTCCTGGGCAGAGTGTCCTCAGTTTACTTACCTCACCAGGAGCCATACTAATTACCCGCCCATGAGGTGGCTCTTAATTATGCCATCGGCTATTTTTACTATCATTATTATTACTGTCATTATTATTCGTTGGCTGAAGAGGGACGGCTTTGGCGAAGTCAGACCTAGAGTTTAGGCATGCATTGAGTGAAGAAGACAAGGGTATGAGCTTCTAAGGGAGCATGCCCCTCCTTCTCCTCACAGCCCCCAGAAGGCCAGAGCCATGAGCAGCAGCCCCTTTAGGAGGACACTTTGAGAGGCAGAGAGAACAGCCTGGGTTACTGACAAAAGGGAGATGGTTACAAGTCACAACTGCACCTGCCCCTGCCTCGGGCAGAGGGCTGTATAGGACACTGAGTGGCCAGGGCAAGGTCCTAAGGAAGCCAATGCTTGGTTTTCACAGGCAAGGAATTTCTTCCTCGTCTCTTCTGGCCTTCCAAAAACTTCCTGGGCCTGTAGGAGAGAGGTGACCCTTGACAGGTGGCTGTGGGTGGGGCTGAGTGGCACAGAATGGCCTTTGGAGTAGAGTCTGCTCCCTGGGAGGGTAAAGAGGGGCCAGAAGCTGAGGCCGGTCCCTCCTGAGACCCGACCCTATAGAGGTTGAACTTCCTTGTCCACCTGACCCAGGGTTTTCTTCCCATGAGAGAATTCTTTGAGGCTCCCTAAAGGTTGATTCCTCTCCTGAGGTCTGTCAAAAACTACCTCCTATTCCATCTGTGTTTGACATTAAGCCTGTATACACCGGCACAGCCGTGTGGCCACTCCTTCCATTGGTCTGCTGCCTCCTCCAGCTTGTCAGCCCCACATTGCCTGTCACATGTTTCCTACAAGGTCTCTGGCTGAGCTGGACCATCACCCCAGTACGTCAGCCTTACCCATCGCCCTTCAATTCAGTTCAACCAAGACTTGCTGCAAGCGAGCACTGGGCTGGGTGCTGACACAGGAGGTAAATGAAACACAGACCCAACCCTCGGGGGAATTCACAGACTCATGGTTGGCGGACATAAGCAAATAAGTCTAATATGAGTTGATAAGGACACTAGTAGAAATACGCTTAAAAAAGAAAGGGTGAAGCAATTTGTTCACTCTCGTTGGGGAAGGTGCCAGGGAAGGTTACAGAGAAGTGACATTTAAGCATGGATTTGCAGCATTTTCCCGGGTGAGCAGGAGGGAAGATGTTGCAGGCAGAGGACAGCCTGAGCGAGGGCAGGGAGATGTGCCTGCCCGTGGTGTGTTTGGTGTTTGCAGAGCTTATGGTCCAGGTTGGTGACATGGCAACATGCCCAGCTGCCCCAGAGCCCAAGCTGATTGGCACCAGGAGGAGGGAGGACTCTCCTGGCTGTCTGGCTGGGGTGAGGTTGGGGAGTTGTGTGCTGACTCCCCTTCAGGAGAAAGGTTGAAGCCATTCACATAGACGATGAAGGAATTGGACTCTGTCCCAGTTCTGTGTTCGTTTTTTTTATCTTTTATAGAATTGGGCATCTGGAGAGTTAAAAATAGACCTTTGCCCATTGGGACGGGAAGCGTGGAGACCAAGGGATCCAGGGGAAGGGCTGGAAGAAGGGCTAGGAAGGAGCAGATCCAGGGTCATCCAGAAAGAAACGAGGCGGGAAATGGCCTGGCAGAGGGTGGGCCAGCCTGGGAGCGAAGTGAGGGCCTGCCATCTGGTGGTCTGGGCCCTGCTCTACCTGTCCTGGAGAACCCTGAGGGCCACCCCGTCCCGTGTCCTGCCCTCCCCTTCCTGGGCCAGGTTCCCACCCCACTCTCTGCTCTCTCCACAGCTCTTGAGGTCTGTGGTCTGAAAGGTGCTGGAAGCAGAGCCTGTGAGTGGGGTCCAGGACTCCAGAGCCCCCCAACCTGCTGCTGCCATGGTAGGAAAAGGTGCCAAAGGGATGCTGGTAAGTACAGGGACCAGACTGCAGGGAGGAAGGGGGTGCGTCGTGAGCACCGCCCCCTCTGGGACCTTCTGCCAGCTGCTTGCCATGACAGGAGGGCCTAGGAGGCTTCTTGGGGTCCTGAGTCTGGCACTGCTAAGGCTCCTGAGTACTGGGGCTATCTCAGGCCCCAAGCAGGCAGCCCCTTACCCAACGAGTTAGATGGTGGTGGGGCTCTGAGCCTGTAATAGGGCAGATTCTGCCACAGAGCCCACAAAGGCATGTCAGGAGGCAGGAGCACACTCCCAGTCCTCATCACCAGAGATGCTCTGGAGAGCCTGCAGTCTGTCCTGGGCTGGGAGGACAGCGGGACACCCAGGACCGTCACATGGTTGGCTCCCCAGCACCCCACCCCAACCCTGTGCTCTGCCTGCCTCAGGGAATGTCCAGTATGAGCTGATCAAGGGGTCTTCAGACCCTGTCTGGCTTTTCTCTACTTCCCTGGTTCCTTCTCACTCTGAAAAGTAACAAAGAGCGTTTCATTTTGAATCCTCTTCTGAGGCCTCGGAAAATTTCCCTCTCCCCCTGCCCCAAGCCGTGCCCCCCTTCCTTTGCCCACTGCCTCAGAGCACAGGAGAGGAGGTCGTGAGATGCCTCGAGAAGCAGAGGGGCAAGGGCAGGGCCTGGTCAGGGCTTGAAGGAGGCAGACTCATTGATGGATGGAGCAGGTTGGCACTGGAAGCAGGAACTGGGGAAAGGATGTCAGATCCTATCCCAAGAGCAGTGGTTGGATTTCTTCTCTTGGGATCTTGCCTCGGGGACGGGCTAGACTGGGCAGCTGTCAGGGGAGGAAGCCAGTGATGAGTACAGCCCCTTCCCTTGGCACCTCTCTTGCCCGCATCAATTCCTTCTGTTGCTTTTCTCGTTCTGTTAAGAACTGATTGACCTAGGGTCTCTGCCAAGCTCCCCCCACCCCCTAAATAGGCTGTGTCTCTCATCAAAGATTTTTGGGACTCAGAGTACCTGGTCCAAAGGAATGGTCTGGGAGAAGGAGATGGGTGGTTTTTCCCCAAGGTAAGGACCTTCTATCGTGCCCTGTTCTGAGCTTCTAGCATTCAGCCCCTCAGACCTGCTCTGGCCTGACTCCTACCTGGTTGGAGCAAGTCTGAATGAACTGGGCACGTGAAGGTATTCCTGAGCCAACCTGAACTCTGGGTGCTCAGAAACGGGCAGAGAGGGAAGCCTTATGACCTGAACATTTGCTAGAGATGGATGCTATGATAGGACCAAAAATGGTCTCCCTTTCCCAGAGAAGTCTTGGAGTTGCCACGGGCCTGTTGTACATAGGACATGGGGTGTGGTTCTGTCCCATCCTACATGGAGGCTCTGAGCCCCACGAAACCTAAGAAGCCCTCTGAGTATTCCCTGGCTGCTCTTCCTTCTCTGGAGTGACCCTGAAAGGACTGTGGCAGGCAGGCAGCAGGACCCATGTGGGCCACATAGGGAGCATGAATCACAATGTCCCATAATCCCTGCCAGGAGCTGAGCTTCCCGGACTCTGGGCTCTGCCTGCCGGGCCAGCATGTCTGTGGAAGGGAGCGCTGCCTTGGGACGCCGTTCCCAGCCCCAGGATGTGCCTAAAGATAGCCGGGGCTTAGTTTCCTCCATGCCCTCTGCCCTTTGGCTTCTGCCTGCCACTGCTGCGTTTGAGGCCCGTAACATCTGTCCCCTGGGCTCCACCCCCCCCCCCCACCACAGTGGTTGCTAGAGATTTTGTTCCTGCCTCTTTTTCAGTTCTGCTGATGACCTTGGGCTACTCTATTCTCTGGCCCCAGTTTGGAACTGGAGCCACCTCCTCCATTCAGTGCTCGTCTCTAGGATACAGGCTCTGAGGAGCGCCATCCCTCCTGGCTAACCTAGGCAGCTGAGCCAGGGCTTTATTAGGTGCCTGCGGTCCCCTAAAGGCAAATAGCTAAGGACGATCCTTTCAGACATGCCCTTCTCTGGATGCCATGGTAGGGCCGAAGAGAGGGCATTGAGGACCACGCATGGGAGCCGCTTGGACAGTCCCAGCCCCGTGACTTCTTTTACCACTTGTGCTCTGGTATGCAGGGAGCGGGTAGCTAGTCCCTGCCATGGGCTCCTCACTTCTATCTGCTTTGCCTCAGGTCTGGGTGTGAGGACATGGGTCCCCTCGGCTCCCTTCAGTCAGCAGATACTCTGTGTCATCCTTGGCGCTCCTGCCCCGCTCTTCATGTGGCAGGTGCTCTGCGGAGAAGCAAGCCCCTTCGCAGCACGTGCCCAGGCCCACATGCCTGCTGCACGTGTCCCTCCCCCGACTCCCAGCCCAGATGGTCTCTGCCAGGCCAGCTCAGCTGCCTCCCTCACGCCTCAGCAGCTCCTAGGACGGGGCCGTGCGAGAACCCAGCTGGCCAGGGTGCCTCCAAGCCTGGGAGCAGCTGGGATGCTTGGGGGCACCGGGGGGTGGATGGGGTGATACTTCCATGGAGACCTAGTGCCTCTGTACACATGTGGGGTGGAGCTGCCTGAGGCTCAGAGGACGGGGAGCTAGAGGAGAGGAGCCCAGGACAGGAGAGCCCCCCACACACATGGCCTCACACCAAGGTCACAAGCTGGGCTGATTCTGTCCCCTCCCCTCTGCCCACTGCCCACTAACACAGAGTCTTGGGCAACAGAGGCCTTGGTGAGCCTCGCTGGCCTCTCCCCATGTCTTCGAGCACGCTGGTTGCTTCTGCCGCCGGGAAACCTTGTGATGAATAAGAACAGAGTCACCTGGGCTAGGGCCCCGGGTGCCAGAACGTCTAAATCATCCCAGAAGGCTTTGCAAGCACCACTGGCCACCCGGGCTGCCCCGCCCTGACCTGTTCTGTTCCTCTCTGATATGAGGGTTTGTGCCCCTCTTATCTGCACCATCCATTGCAGGGCCAGGCACACAGCGGGTGCTCCCCCGGCCCAAGGCCTAGCATGTGGCACGTGCTCAACTCGTACAGGCTTGGCACACGCTGGGCACTCCCTCAGTATAGAGCCTGTCACACATTGGGCGCCATCTATCACAGTGCCAGGCGCACAGCAGGTGCTCCCCCATCTCAAGGCTGGGCATTCACTGGGTCCTCACCTGGCACAGAATTTGGCACACGAAGGATATGCTCATCTAGTGCAGAACATAGCACACGACAGGGGCTCACGGGCACCGGGCTGCCACAAAGCGGGTGCTCTCTTAACACAGACCTGACACACTGTGTTCTCTTTTGGCCTCAGACGTTGTGCATAGTGGGCACTCTGCTAATAGGTCCTGGCACACAGAGCGCTTTCCAAACACCGGTCCTGGCATACGGTGGCTGCTTTGCTAGCATAGGGTTTGGCCCATAGTAGGTATTCTCCTAGCTCAGGGACTAGCACATAGTAGTGGGCACTCTCCTTATACAAGGCCTAACACAGAGGAGGGGCTCTCTTAGCTGGGACAATGACCCAGATGGTCACTGGTCTCTAAGCAATGACCCAGATGATCAACCAGGTGATTAGAGATGTGCAACGACACATACCCAGTGAACTGGACGATATCTAGATCCAGAGGAAAAGGCCCAACAGTCCTCAGGCCTCCTCTCTGGACCTGAGACCCTACCCTCCCTTCCCCTTGGTCTCCTTCCCCTCCCCCTCCAGCTTCCCTGGAGCACACCTGCTCAGTCCTGTGCCCTCACCTCCCCTCACGCAGCTTCCCTGCAGCCCTCCCCCCACTCAGGCCTAGCTCAGCGGGACCTTCCCCCTGGAGTCACAGGGCACAACAAAGCAACTAGATTGCTCGCCCCTCTGGAGGCATGCCCACTCTTATTAAGAAAAGTCAGAGGCGGGGGCTGGGGGAGTCGGCCTCCCAAAGTGGGGCTGGAGCAGCTGGATCCCACTAATGAGGCCTCATTACGGCCAGGGCCCAGCTGGGCTGCTGCCGCCTCCTGTCCCCATGGCCAGAGCCAGAGAAAGCTGTCCAGCCAGGGCTGCCTGTTCTGGGCAGCCTGCCCAGGCCAGGGCAGCCGGAGCCCAGAGCCCACCCTGGGTGGAAGTGAGCATTTGGGCATCATGGGTGACTGGGTCTTCCTGAAGCCAGTGGCCCAGCCAGCGCCTTGGCCCACAGTCTGCGCCTGCAGGAAGTCAGCAGAGCGTGTCTGGGGACCTGGCTGCGTGAGGCTGGCCCAGTGAGAGGCTGAGTCGGTGGGGTCTCAGGCCATTCTTAGGGGACTTGCTTGAGCCGAGGCTGGTCTCCACCTCCCCCACCAAGATGTACCTAATAATGTGTCTACATCAAGGCATTTGCGGGGGGTGGAGGGGAGATGAAATGAATTAATATATATAAAGTGTTGAGGACAGTGGCTCATAGTAAGCGCTGAATATGTACCATCTCTTCCTATTATTGCTAATACTCACTAGATTCGATGATGGGTGGACATTATCCCTATTGCAGAGATGAGGAAGCTAAGACTAGACATGTTAATGACTTGCCTAAGGCTGTATATGGTGAGAAACTGGCAGCGCGGCGGTTTGAACCAGGCCTATCTGACTCTAAAGCCTGCGCCCTGTTAAAAAAAAAAAAAATCCATCCTGCCGTGTTCCCTTTGGGGTCACCACACTTACCAAACTAACAGAAAAGCTGGCTGTTCTTTACATTAGAATCCATGCACGCTTCCATTTGGTGGATGCTTACCAAGATCCTTCCTTCTGCCAACCTATCAATTTCCGAGGACAGGTGCACCTTCCCGGGACCAGAATACTCATGCCCGCCTTCCTGACTGCTGGTTTGTGGTATCTCAGCATCAGCTGGAGACTGACTAGCGAGTGTGGCCCCAGAGAAGTGGGACTTGATGGGTCTGAGTGACCCCTCGCCCCGGTTACGGTGACACCTGCTGGTCTGTACCCAGCCCACACAGCACATACTCCAGAGCAACGTCTGGGGTTCTGGGCAGTGCAGTGCAAATCTCCAAGGAGTCTGTTGCGTGGCTCCGCCTTTGTCTGAACTCTGTGGTGACCACTCTCTTGGCTAGCGCCAACTTTCTTAGGGCAAGTGACAGTGCAGGCCCGAGCTTTCTTGCATGGCCAGTCACATTCTCAATCATCTTGGCTGGTTGAGAGTCTCTAACTCTTGTGGGGGAACAGCTCCAGGGCCCAACACCCCCCCAGCCCACACCACTCTATGAAGTCTAAGCTGCTTTTGTAGTGCCTGTGGACGATGCTCCCTTCCTGCCCTTTAACATGTCTAGCGCCCAATGACACCCAACCACCCTACCAGGAGCCCACCAAGTGCCAGGCCTGGGAGCTCAGAAGCGTCTAGGCCCTGAGGCCGCTCACTGTCTTCCGCACTCGCTCTGCCTCACTCTGTGGTTGTGAGTATGTGAGTGTATGTTTTGTTCCAATAACTTGCTGGGAACAAGGGGAAAACACAACAAACCCCATGCCTCACTCTAGCTCTGGAGCACCCGCGCCGGGCTGCATGGGGACTGGCCGGAGGGGGAGGGCCAGCGGAGGGGGTAGGCAGAGCTTGGGGAGGAGATGAGGTGAAAGTAATTGACGCTGCCCAGCCGGCAGTGGGAGAGGCAGGGGATGCGTCAGTGTCGCCTGGAGCTGGCAGAGGTGTGAATGAGCAGCGGAGACACGCGCACTCCGCTCTGAGTGCTCATCCTGGGATGGCCTCGGCTCGTGGACCTGTGGCCCCCTCCTCCCCAGAACAGGTCAGTCACCTCCCAGAGGTTGAGCCCCCTCCGTGGAGCCAGGCGGTCTGGGAGGCTGGGCTGGGGGTGGGGAGAGGGGCTGAGTGGTCTGTGCCAGGGAGGGGCAGGCACAGCCAGCCAGCGAGACAGACACCGGCAAAAGTGACCCAGAAAGTTGCAACTGTGCAAAGGAGTGCAGGAAGAGTTAGCTATGTGGTGGGGGCATGGGGGAGGAGAGTGGGGGTGTGAGGGCTCCCCCAGCCCAAGGACCTGCTGAGAATCTGCTCTGTGTATCAAAGCTGCATTGTCCTAGCTCCCGGGGAGACGGGCCGGAGGTGCCCAGGAATTGTACTAATCAATACAGCCCCATTGTCCGTGCCACGGCAGTTACTCCTATGGGGAGAGTGAGTGAGGGGGCAGGGGACGTGGTACATGGACTCAGCAGTGAGGGTGGGGGAAGAGGATGGGATGGGAGGCTCAGCTGGGAGGCAAGAGACCCCAGAGAACGTTCACAGTGTCCACGGCAAGCGCGTGGGTGGGCATCAGTGTGGCCTCATCCCTAGAAGCTGGGGATGGGCAACGATGTCAGGGGCAGTGGGGCTGATGGCAGCGAGGGTTTGGGGACGGAGAAAGCCATCCTCCCCACCCTGTAGAGCATCCTGACTTGACCTTCAGAAGGCCAGAGAAGGAATGTCCTCTGGGGAGACATGGGTTGGGTTTGGGAGAAGCTTTATGCAGGGCTGCCCTCAAACCTGAGAACTGCCAGAGTCACAAACCAAAGCTACTTCCCAGAGTGCCAGCCTGCTGCCAACCGACTGGGGTAGAGGCTGCCCACAGCTGCTGCAGTGTGAGACAGGGCTGCTGGGCTTCTCCAGGGCAGGGGCAGGGCCCACCCAGTATTCCCCTTCGCTGCTCCCCAGGGCCTGGAGCGAAGCCTGGCATGCCTGGGGGTGCCTCTCCTGTCTGCTCTAAACAATGTCGGCAGGTCTGTCTCCACCAATGAGGGCTCTGGACGAAACAGCACAGGGCATGCCTTTGGTTCTCTCACCTGCTTGAAGGCTTGGACTCCTAACAGGTGCCCAGAGCTTGCTCTCAAGTTTTCCTTGGGGCAGGAGGCACAAACAGCCCCTGGGTACTGCTCGGGACTAGGGTGGATTTTCCCATGGTCCTGCTTCTTCACCTCTGGCCCCGGACTCTTTCCCATATCTGGATAAGCCAGGCCAGATGAAGGGTGCTACCTAAGGGCCAGCCTGGCTCCTGAATTGATGGGAGATAACTTGGGGGGGGGGCAAGAATCTAGGGGGGCAAGGAGGTCGTGAGGTCTTCTAAGGCAGCCACAGTTTACTGTAATGGCTATTCTGCCTGAATTCCCCGCTGGGGCTCAGAGAAAGTTGCCAGTGATCTGGATTTGGCTCAAGGGCAGTCTGGGATGTGGGGTCTTGTCTGTCCTCCTCCATAAAGTTTGTCTTGGATGGGACTTCATCCCATGAGCAAACCCTGGGGCTGCAGAGTCCTGAACAAGAGGCCTGCTGGATCCCAGCGGGGCCCGCCCAGCCAGGGCAGCTCCAGGATTCTTTAGTGTCCACGGAGAGCAGGAGGAGGGAGCTCACAATTCACAAAAATATCCAGGGGACACTGATCTGGGAAGGCGGGAGTGAGGAGCCAGAGGAGAGCCACAGCCCAGGGTAGAAGTCTGGGCTGTCTCTAAGACTGTGCGTGACGAAAGGAGGAGGTACATCCAGTGGTGGTGGTTACCTCTGGGGGTCGGCTTTGCAGCTCTGTTTCGTTTTTACTCTTTGCTGTAGGTTCCTTTTTTCTTTTCTTTCTTTCTTTCTTTCTTTTTTTTTTTTTTTTTTTTTTTTTGGTGCTAAGCTTGTAATGCTTTTATAATTAGAAGAAAAACAATAACATTTAAAAAAGTCATTTAGAAAGTTAGTGGGAACTGATGGAAGATACAGGAGAGGGTCAGAAATAGGAATATTCCAGGCAAGGCAGAATCACAGAAATTAGTAGATCTATTGAGGTTGTCTAGTCCACTGATTTCATAGTTAGTTAAGGACGCTGAGTTGCAGGGAGTGGAAATGACCTGCCCAGAGTCACTGGGGGAGCAGGCTCTAGAATGCTGGGGTTCTCACTGCCCCGCGCAGGGTCCTGCCCTGCCAAGCCCAAGACATAGAGAGGAGATCAGGATTCCTCTCGAACACTAGGGGTGTTCCAAGTTCCAAGAGTTCGTCTAGAGCAGGAATAAGCCAGGCACTGGGCTACATAAAGGATTTATGTAAGTGATTGCTCGGAATGGCTCATCCGGCTAGCCAGGCACAGGGGTGGGAGGTCACAAGTCCTTGTGCGGGACTGGACCCTGCTGCCTTAAGGACTGCTCCTAAGGGGAAGGGGCATCTGAGGGTCTTATGCGCGTTGTACGGTGGACAACGTGGAGGATGATCATCCAGCTCACTGCACTCAACCATGGAAAGAAAGCTCCAAAGCCTGCATTCTTCCCAACTTGGGGGAGTTCAGGCACAGGGAAGGGCTGTCCATATCCTAGAGACCACCATCAGGCCCACGGCCATGGAGTCAGAGGTGAGGGTGGGGGCTATCCAGGGAGTCTGGGGAAGAAGCACCAGGCCACCATGGCTTAATTCACCACCGAGGTGTGAGCAGGGGAGGAAGAGAGAGCAGCGTGGGGCAGACAGTGAAAGATGGGTGATGGGCAGGAGAAACCTGGAGCCCAGCCAGTCGGCAGGGCTAAGCTGGGTTAGGCAGAAAGACTGCCAGTCTGGGTGAAACCATGAGCACCAAAGGATTCTTTCGTGGGCACCTCCAGGCCGACGTCCACTGCAGGGACAGTTCTTATCAGTGACACAGGTGTCCACCCGGCAGATGGAGAAAATGAGAGGCATAGGATAGGGAAGATTATGCAAGGAGAACAAAATCTAGGCAGCACTGGGAAAGGCTCACCAGCCATGGGCTTTGCTGCCCAGGAAGGAAGTGACAGAGAGTCCCCAGAGGAGAACAGAGAAGGGAACTGGAACCCCCAGAAGCCTCGAACAGCACTTTGGAGATCCTTTCTTCCAGTGTACTTGAAGAAAGGTAGGCTTGCTCTATCCTCTGCAGAGAGCCAAGCCCTCACCAGCCAAGTCGCCTGAGCAGAGCTCGTGCTGGAATTGAAGTCCTGGCCATGGGGAGGCTCCCACAGTGACCTCCCAGCCACAGCTCCAGGAGGCGGCCCCACAGTGCTGAGATGCAGGGCTGGGGAGCGGGAGCTGTGCTGCTTCTGCCGGGCGCTTCTCACACTGCTTGCAGGGTGTCACTGACCTCCAGCTCTCTCTGCACTGCAGACCCCTAGTGCTGCCGGGAACTTCCACTAGAGCCCCATCCCCAGCTCCCCCGTCCCAGGCCTCTGTCCCAGGCCTCCTGCCTCCCCTCCCCGAGTTGTGGGCTGTGGCCAGCAGGGCTGAAGTGGTTAGCGCAAGGCCCAGTGGTATGCTGCTCATTAACTGAGCAGTGCTGGCTCCCGAGGGCTCAGCCAAGCGGCTGCCTGTGGCACGTGGCTGGGGGCATCACCACCCTTGCTGTCCCCCTCGATGCCAGGGAAGGAGCAGACCCCAGAACCCCAAGTCTGGTCCTGTTGCGCTTGGTTGCAGGGGTGAGGGGTGGGGGTGGGCGGGGGCGGGTGGCTGGGGCCAGGAGAGAGGCCCCAGGCTACAAGACTTCGGTCTCGGCAACGGGCCTTGACTCTGCCCTGCCCATGAAACCATCCTGGACCCTCGAGTGTCTCTTTTACAGCTGTAACCACTGCTTCGTGACCCCACCCATGTATTCCGCAGCTGCCACAGTCTCCCATTGTGCCCCTAAGTAAACAAGCTTTGGACAGAATAAAACTGTTATTGTAGGGTCAACATATAGGAGCCCTATTTGACCGGGATTTGTTTGGGAATGCATAAACTGTCCCCAAGCAGGCCTCCCAGCCTCTGAAAAAATGCCCCCCTGGACTGTGCAGAATTGCTAGGCCTGTCCCAAAGAAGGCCCTAGGAGGTGATAACAGCCTTAGGCGAGATTCAGTAGGGGCCGGTCCCAGAGGGCACGCTCAGGCTGTGAGCCACCCTCTCCCAGAGCCAGACCGGCCTTCAGGCCCCTTCATCAGGGAAGCCTTCCTGACTTCACCCGACTTGCCCCTCACCTGGCCTCCTTCCATATTCCTGTGACTTGAGAACTTCCACTCTGTGGTCACCTTGTGGCTGCATATGAAAATCACCTATTTGTTTATTTCATTGATGGCTTGCTTCCCCACTAGACTTTGAGCTCTGAGTGTGTAGGGGTGTCTGTTTAGTTCACTGCTGGATTCCCAATGCCTGGCACAGGGCCTGGCACACAGTAGGTGTTAGTAAATCTTCATGGTTGTGTGAATGAATGTATGTAGACTCTTTCAGCCTGTCCATTTGCTCCGGGTGCTCCTTGAAGGGGACCCTGGTTCCTGGTGCTGTGTCCCCAGACCTCCCTGGAGGGTGTGAAGGTCAGTGTCTCCTCCAGGGGCAATGCTTGATTGCGTGTGCAGGACAGTTGATCCACAAGGGTGTCTCTGCCGTGGTGCCCGTGACATGCAAGCCAAAATCTGCCCACCATGGGAACAAGGGGTGCTTGGCTGGGACCTCCACTGGCCGCTGGTGCCTCCTGTGCCTGCATTCCCAAATGGGCCTTTCTGGAAAGCACACAGGTCCCAATGAAGCCGTTCCTTCCCTCTGCATTTGTGGGTCAGTGTCAGGATCCGACAGCATTTCAAAGCACCAGACCTCTTTGTTTATTGGCCAGTGTGACTGTTGTCCTTGAATATGTCTCTTTCAAGCTGAGGGTCAGTGTCACTTCAGCAACATCCCTCAGAAGCCATGCTGCTCTGTCTCTGATCCTGGTGTCCTCCTGGGACTCCTATCTGTTTCAAGAGAATAGCCCATCTCTGAGAGGCTCTCTCTGTCACTCAAGGACTGTGCTTCTCTGTTGGTGATTCTCAGGGTCCCTGTCTCCTAGTGAGACCCCCCCCTGACCTCTAGGCTCTTGCTCAAGGTGGCTTGATTTCCTGTTCACCCTGGGAGGGGGTGGAAGGGGTGTGGCATGGGAAGGGGTGCATTTACACTTATAAAGGGACTTGCTGAGCCAGTTCCAATAGTACGGTTGGGGCTTAAAAGGGGCTGTCCTCAGTGGGGCCTCAGGCCACCCAGCCCAGCCCTGCAGCTCTCCAGGAAGGCCTGACTTCCTTTCCTTGGGGCAAATCCCCTCATCAGCCCTTCCTGGCCAGCCCCCTTCTCTCAGCTCCGAGACCTTTTTCCGGAGTCCCTCCCTCTGTTTCCCCTAGCAGAATCTGTCCTCCAAGTCTGGCGTGGTGCCTACAACTCTGGTCTCCTCCCCCAGCTCATGGCCAGCACCACCCAGCCCAGGTCAGCTTCCCCAGGGCCCTCTCCCCAGCCACGGGCGATATAGATGGCTCCCCTGGGCCCTCCCACCCAGAGTCCCAGAACGCCCTCCCCAAGTCTGGCCCTGCTCACTTGCTCCTCCAACCCCCACCTCACAGCCCTGCCCACCCTGTGCCCCCAGGAAAGCGCCTTCAGCTGGGGGGAAGGGGTCGGGCATCCCCTCCCCCGCACCGCCTGCCCATGGGCAGCGTGCTCAGCCTGGTGATGTGGTAGCGGCGGGTGGGGGGGGCTGTCTGGACACAGGCCCCTTTGTGCCCAGCCCGACTTGGCTGCTTGGTATGAGGCTCAGCTGCTCCCAGATCCTCACCCAGAGGGGAGAGGGGAGGCTTTGGAGGGGCTGGGGCTGGGGGGCTCTGGACTCGAGCGCCCTCTCAGCGTCCCACCTCTCGGATGTTGGCAGTCGCTCCCCAGGTGGGCTGGTGCTCCTGGCACGGGGTGCTGGGGGGCTGGTGAGGGAGGCCCCGCTTGGCACCCTCTGGCAGCCACTCCTCCCTTCTCCCCTTCTCTGCCAGGCCTGCCAGCAGCTCCTGCCAGCAGAGGGGAAGCCCAGGGTGGGGGTGGGGGCTTGGAGGGTCCATGGTGTCCCCGCTGGGAGAGGCCCAGAGGGTCAGGCATGGGAGCACAAATGCCTTTCTGATGGTAGCTTCTCTCCTGTCCCCACAGAATGGTGCTGTGCCCAGCGAGGCCACCAAGAGGGACCAGAACCTCAAACGGGGCAACTGGGGCAACCAGATCGAGTTTGTACTGACGAGCGTGGGCTATGCCGTGGGCCTGGGCAATGTCTGGCGCTTCCCATACCTCTGCTATCGCAACGGGGGAGGTACCCAGCGGGCACAGGGCAGGGACCACCCACTTGGATAGAGCCTACCCACCAAGGCGCGGGCTACCCCCTCCCTGGCACAGACCCCACTCCAGACAGGCTGGCCTCTGGCCTCTGGCTCTCCTCTCCTTCGCCCCCATCCCTGGCTTAGGTACCCTTTACTAAGGCACAGACCACCACCCCCTGACCCTGGCTATCTGCTGTTTGGGCCAGACCCTGCTAGCCTGCTCCCTCGGGGCGAGGAGCCCTGGAGAAAGGCACCCCAACCCCCCAAGTTTCCCAGTCTTATACCCCCTGTGTTTCAACAACCCCCTAAATGGTTCAGGGAATTTGAGGATCCCAGTGACTTATGTTTGTGAAATTGCTTGGTTAAGCCATCAAAGCCCACCCTCACATGATGGCTCTGGGGTCAGGATTCTGCTCAGGAAGCCTCTGTCAAATTCAAAGACAGGCCGTGGGTAGGATAACTCGGACCCAGGCTCCTGCTCAATGCGTGGCTCACCCTCCTCGGGTCTCAGCCAAACGCAAAGGTTTTGCTGTTGGGTTCTTGGCAGGAAGAGGGTGGGACCCCCCAGGCCCACCCTGAGCCTGCCCTTTCCCTGCCTGCCAGGCGCCTTCATGTTCCCCTACTTCATCATGCTGATATTCTGCGGGATCCCTCTCTTCTTCATGGAGCTTTCCTTCGGCCAGTTTGCAAGTCAGGGCTGCCTGGGGGTCTGGAGGATCAGCCCCATGTTCAAAGGTGAGGCCTGGGTGGGGTGCACACACACACACACACACACACACACACACACTCACATGCACGTGTGCACACGCAAACACACACGGGCTTCTAGGGGCCTACTCACCCATCTGTACAAACACTGCCAACCCCCACGGAGCCCTGGTGCTGACCCCAAGCCCTACATCAATGGCCAAGGCCATGGGTGCATGCTGGGATCCGTGTTTACTCGGCCTCCACCCTCCCCTCCCACCACGTGTATACACAAAGCCCCTTTGCCCCCCAGCTTGCCCCGGCCGAGGCCTTGACCTGTCCCTTCTGTGGCCCTCCATAACAGCCCGCCCCTTAAGTGCTTCAAAATTAACCTGGCCTCCTTCAGCTAGATGTGTGAGGCTACTTCCATTCCTTCCCCTCTTCCAGGTGTGGGCTACGGCATGATGGTGGTATCGACATATATTGGCATCTACTACAATGTGGTCATCTGCATTGCCTTCTACTACTTCTTCTCATCCATGACACACGTGCTGCCCTGGGCCTACTGCAGTAACCCCTGGAACACGCCCGACTGTGCCGGAGTGCTGGACGCCTCCAACCTCACCAACGGCTCCCGGCCTGCCACCCTGCCTGGCAACCTTTCCCACCTGCTCAACCACTCCCTTCAGAGGACCAGCCCCAGCGAGGAGTACTGGAGGTGAGGCCCCACTGGGCCTGGGCCGGCGGGGGGGGACCCCTGGTGCCAAGCCTCATCCCTCCCTCCCACCATCGGGCAACTTCCTGCAGACTAGGTAGGATGCTGGGAACAGAGCATGGTAGAGGCACATGAAGAGGTAGAAGGAGTTTACAGACTAGTTCAGGAGAAGAGGCTGACACCCCAGAGGGTGATGGAAGGCAGGATGTTGAAGTGAGAGTCCTTACAAAGTGCAGTGAGGGAGGCTCAGCGGTCAGGCAAGTCCGCAGAGGAGAGTCAGGGGGAAGGGGGGTGGCTTCCTGGTAAGAACGGCATAGCAAAGACCCTAGATCCCAGATGAGCAGAGGCTGGACCTGAGACCTAGGGGAAGCTGTTCTGATGTAACAGGTGTGTGGAAAACCCATGGACCATAAAGGGGACCGGCGGGGCCACCAGCCTTCTTCGAGAATGTATGTGAATTAAGCTTAGACGTACTGCTGCAGAGCAAGGAGAGACAGCCATAGGGCTCTCCTGACCCCAGGGCTGTCATCATCAAGCTGTGCATAGGAAAGACAGCCTGGCACTCCTGTGCTCTGTGGTGACAGAGACTGCAGTCTTGGGGCTGGCTGCAGGGAAGCTGTTGCTGGAGGTGTTCTGTCACACCTCGTCCCAACAGGGTGGTTGTGAGGGCACAGTAGGATGTCCTAAAGGAAATTCCCCATGTCCTTGTGGGAAACCCGTGGGAAGAGAGTGTTGGGGGCGTGTGAGTAGGCCATGTTAATTCATTCACATTTTCGTGGTCTGCTCTGCCAGGCCCTGTGTGCCCATGGGGTCTGAGTAGCCCAGAGTCCCTGCCCTGAGGAGTTCACAATCTAGGGGGGAGACAGGCAGCTAATCATATTAGGGCCAGGTACCTACATGCCGATACGCTCAGGGATGTGGTCGGGGACACAAAGGAGGTGGTCAGTTCTGAGGGGATGGGGGCAAGAGGAAGTGGTCCGGAAGGCTTCCCAAGGAGGGAGGAGGGAGGTGTAGAAGGGATTGGGAAAGACACAGGCAGGTAAGCTGTGGCCAGGAGGTGGCAAGCTGGAGACAGGTGAGATAGAGTATTGAGACAGGAGAGGCCAGAGGCATCATAAGGCACAGGGCTTCCCGTGCCAGGCCGAGGGTTTGAAGTTTCTCCGCCAACTGGTAGAGAGGCATAGGGGAGACAGCCAAGGCCCCAGGGAGACTTGCAGTCCTAGCAGGTCAATATCTTCTAAGCCTGGTCCCAGTGCTCAGACCCTGCAGGGCCCAGCTTCCCTGTGCCAGCCTCTGTGGTGCACCACAGCCATCCAAGGACAGCTAAGATGTCACTACCGGCAGGGGCTCATGGTGTAGACCACAGAGCTGCTGCCTCCCGGTGAGAGGCAGGCAAAATTACCTCTGGGCAGACTCAGCCATTCGGTCGCTGGACAGATCAGTTTTTGAGCACCTAGTAGGTACCAGACACTGCACTCAGTAGGGAGACAGAATGAGGAGTAACACACACAGATCCTGCCCTCATGGAGGTCACGTCTACTGAGAGAACTAAGCAAATAAGTGCCCAGTTAGGTATTCTACTACTTTTGAGGCATGGCGTGGACTGGACAACTTGATTTAGACTAGGGGGTGAACCTGGGAGGACAAAGCCCCGCCCACACCCATGGGACTGCTCCGCGGGGTGAGAAGCTCTCACCCCAGAGGCCATCTGCCAGGGATTCCCAGCTGGGTAGGGCCACCCAGGGCAAAGCTCTGGAGATTTTATCCAGTACAATTAGAGGAGAATAGCCCTCAAAGAAAACTGGTCATGGGTGGGGCGCGGGTGCCCATTGGGTGGCCCATTGAACTCTTCTCAGGGCTGGAGCCAGGCCCGCCTGACTCGCCACTGTCCCAGACAGGACTTTCTCTGCAGGATGGCTCCCTGCTGCCCCCTCCTGGAGAGCCTGGGAACATGAGCCTTGAGAGGGCCGCCCAGGCTGGCTTCAGCAAGGGAAGTGAGGAGAGCAAACAACCCTATTTCCTGGGCACCTACTGTGTGCCGGGAGCATTGTTTCGTATAGTGTTATCCCTATTTTTCAGATTCAGAGACTGATGTTCAGAGGTTAAGGAACTAGGCAGCAGTGCTGTGTCAGGATATGCATGTCCCGCTGTGCCTGGTGCGAATTAGGCCAATGATACTCTGCAGGTGATCTCGGTCCACAGTCTCCAACACCCCTTTGGAAAGCTGTGTGATCGCATTTGAGCCCCACAACAACCTTGTTTGGTAGCTTGGGCAGGTAGGATAAAATATGCCCATTTTACAAGTGAGGAAAACAACTCAGAAGGATTAAGAGACTCCTCTGAAGCAAGAGAAGCTCAGAGGGCAGATTTCCGAACGCGGGTCTGCCTCTTGCTCACCCTCTGGCCCATGATCTCCTCTCTCTCTTTGTCCCTTCCGTCTCATTTTACGGTCCTCTGCGTGCTGGTCTGATTCCAGCCTGTAGGCCCTGAGCTCACGGCCATGCCCTCGCCTCCAGAGCCTGTGGTGCACCCCTCTCCCAGTGTCTTCATGGCAGTTCTGGAGTCACACAGACCTCACTCAAATCGTGGCTCTGCCGCTTATCAGCTGTCTGGCCTTGGGAGATCAGCAAACCTCTCTCAGTCATAGCTATTCATCCATTAAATGGGAGGAGTCACAACACCTACCTTGTTATGAAGATGAAATGAGATCATGCGGCATAAATACCAAGAACAGTAATGGGTGTTCAGTAAGCCTAGTGACATCCATTGCTGGAGATGCAAAGAAATAGATTAGGGTGCTTTGTTTTCAAGGAGTTTATCATCAGGTTGGGGAAATTAATAAATAATGCAGAATGTGGGTCACCTGGGTGGCTCAGTCAGTCGGGCATCTGACTCTTGATTTCAGCTCAGGTCATGATCTCACAGTTTGTGGGATCAAACCCAATGTGAGGCTCTGCACTAACAGTGCTTAGCCTGCTTGGGATTCTCCCTCTCTCTCTCTCTCTCTCTCTCTCTCTCTGCCCCTCCCCCACTCTCTCTCTCTCAAAATAAAAAAAATAAACATTAAAAAAATGATGCAGAATAATCCCAGAGATGTTATGCATCAAGAGCCAACTTATAAATATACTGGGTTCCAAAAGTTCTTAGGTGAATTGATCTCAAAACACATGGTCCCAAAACAAAACAAAAAAATAAATATGGTGCCATAAAAAGAAAGGTAGAATTCATTATTTAGTTTTTAGCCCCTAATATTGTAAATGCTGTGCCCTCACAAATAATATAAATAATTAAAAATTAAATGCTACCAGTTTAACATATATAATCAGACAAAGTTAAAAAAAAAATCTTTGGAACAAGAAACGGTGCCTACTTTGAATGCTGTTGCTTGAAGTAAAGGAACTCTGGGTAATGGCAGTAGAAGGACCCTGGGCTATTCTGGGGCAGAGCTTCCCAGCCGCAGGTGTTCTGAATAGGTGTGCCCGGCTGGGTGAGACCGGGGTAGCCTGGAGCCCCCAGTTGCCTTCAGCTTTGAGTGCCCTTGTCTGCTTACCCCAATGGCCCCAAAGTATTTTGTGTGTGTGCTATGAAGGAAAAAAGATTGGAAAGCACTGTTGAAGGGGCCCAGGTGCCTCTTGGTAGTCCCACAGCCCCTGAACTTCTCCATCCCTTGGCCTTTGGTTCCCCCATCGACTAAGAGCCCAGAGAAGGTCAAAGGCAGGGCCTGGCTCTGATGCCTGTTCACCGTACCATCTCAGTGGTGGCAGTTGGGCAGGAGAGAGACGTGTTGGACAGCGCCCTTTCCTGGTCCTGGTGTGAAGGAAGGCCTCTAGGGAAGATTTGAGGCTAAGAAGAGGCCAAGCAAACAGCCTGGCAACATTGTCCCATGAGGGGACAGAATGACATCGCATCACAAGGTATTAAAAATGTTGCCATGAGGTTTGAGAACTGATTTGGAAAAAAAAGTGAAAATAGCTGAGAATGATAGAGGACAGCCTATGAGCTATCCTGAGAGGTCCTAGCTGTAAGAGGGGAAAGAAGGGAGCCTGTGTTTACCTAAACTCATCTACATATTATGCTATGTTGGCGTTATTATGCCCATTTTGCAGATGAGGAAACTGAGGCTCAAGAACTTGTCTGTCACTCATCACTTCTAGCCTGCCTCCCTCCCCAGGTTCTCTCCTTTCTACCTCCTGGTCCATTGTACCACAGTGTTCACTCATCCATTCAACAAATATTTACGGAGTACTTCTCTGTTCCAGGCACTTTTCCAGGCACTGGGGGTGCTAGGTACTCCTGCTTTCATAGAAGATGGATGACACACAAAATAAATAGATAAAATAAATAAGTTACAAAGAAAAAAAAAAGGAGACATGTGCTGTGGAGGAAAATATAGCAAAGAAGTGGGTGAGGAGTGCTGGGCTGGGGCCAGGGTTGCAGTTTGAAGCAGGGTAGCCAGCAAAGGCCCCTTTGCAAAGAGGGTACCCTGAGTAAATACTTGAAGGAAATGCGGAGGGAGGAAGCCATGTTGGCAAACCCAGCTGCAGAATTTGTGGGGTCCAGTGTGAAATGAACATATGGGGCCCCATGTTCAAATGTATTAGGATTTCAAGATGCCAGTGGCAGAACATTAAACCCAACACAAAGCCTTCTCAGTATGGGGCCCCATACGACTGCATACCACGCACATGTGTGAATGGATGTTTGAGGGAAAGAGCACACCAGACAGAAGAAACAGCACATGCAAAGGCCCTGAGGGAGGGCATGCCTGGCATGATTAAGGAACTGCGAGGAGCCCAGGGCAGCCAGTGCAGGGGAGTAGGGTGGGAAGACAGGCGATCAGAGAGATGGCAGGTAGGGGGCAGTAGGTCACTTAAGGCCTTGCAGCCACTCTAAGGACTTAGGCTTTTCCATGGTGAGAGCTGGGAGCCCCTGCAAAGTTTTGAGTCAAGGAGAGACCCTGACGATGCTCCTATAAAAAACCCTTCAGAAGCTTCCCATTGCTCTTAGGATAAAATTCAAACTTCTTGGCCTTGACTTTGTGGCTTCTTATAATCTGGCTTCTTCCTATCCTTTACCCTTCTCTATTCCCTTTACCTTCTGTTCTAGCCTCACTGAGCTGCTGACATGCCCAGGCTAGGCCGTGTTATTTATTTCATGACCCCCTGTCCTGCTGCATGCTGCTGCCCCAGCCTGGCATGCACTTCCTCCTCCCAATTCCTCAAATCTTAGCTCTAGCCTCACCTCTTCCGGGAAGGCTTCCAGTGTGCCCCTCCCCGTGGCACTGAGACGCCCTTCCTGGTGGTACCCACGTGCCTGATTCAGGTCTGTATGCACAGCACCTAGCACAGGGCCTGGCACATAAGTGTCCGATCGATTGAAAGGGCACTGCTGGTGTGGCATAGGGCGCCAGATAGAGCCACACATACCTAGGGGAGGAATTTTGGTTCGAGCCTAGGCCTGTACGCCCCAGGGCCTCCCGTCTTTACTCAGCACTCCACCATCTCCCTCGGTTCATCAGAGATGGAGAAGACTAGTGTGGGTGAAAAGCTCACAGAAAGCTTCCTGGAGGAGGTGACGCCTGATAGGATATGTCCAGTCTAGAGGAGAAGATGTTACTGAAGAGAGAAACGCACAAGCCAGGGCCTGGGATGGGCCCGGCAGGGAGTGAGACCTCCACACTCGAGGGGCTGAGGAGGCTGGCCTCCAGGCGCCCTTGAGGGTCCTGGGAGAGGCTGCAACCAGTGGAGTCTTAGGGCAGCAGGCAGAGGGGGTAGGGCGGGGTTAGCTGGGGCTGGGGCCTTACAGTGACACCCTCCTCATACATGCGAGGACCTCTTGAGAAAGGAGGTTGCTGCCAGGCTGGGCCCCGGGCCTTGGGAATCTGTTGCTGGGTGTCAGGGTCCGGCCCTCAACCAGAGTATCCCCTTCCCCAGGCTCTATGTGCTGAAGCTGTCAGACGACATCGGGAACTTTGGGGAGGTGCGACTGCCCCTCCTCGGCTGCCTCGGTGTCTCCTGGGTGGTGGTGTTCCTCTGCCTCATCCGAGGGGTCAAGTCTTCAGGGAAAGTAAGTACCCCTCCCTCAGCAGGGTCTGTGCCCACCCAGAAAGATCCTGCCTCCCCTGCCGGGGTGGTGTGTAGGAGTCGGGGGCAGGCGGTGATGAAGGGACATGAGAGGGGAGGAGGAACCGGAGGGCCGGCTGTGGTTGGAGGGCCGGGGAGGGGGCGCCCAGGGCAGGAAGAGCTTGGAGGAGTCCAGTGGAGGATCTTGCACCTTGCATCTTGCACGCAGGTGGTATATTTCACAGCCACATTTCCCTACGTGGTGCTGACCATCCTGTTCGTCCGCGGCGTGACCCTGGAAGGAGCCTTCACGGGCATCATGTACTACCTGACCCCACAGTGGGACAAGATCCTGGAGGCCAAGGTGGGCTGTGGAGGAGGGCCTGGAAGGGGCAGGGAGGGGCAGAGAGGCGCCTGCCTCTGACCCCAGCTGCTCTGCCCGTCCTGCCCCACAGGTGTGGGGGGACGCCGCCTCCCAGATATTCTATTCGCTGGGCTGTGCGTGGGGAGGCCTCATCACCATGGCATCCTACAACAAGTTCCACAACAACTGCTACCGGTGAGACTCTCCCTGCCAGCCCGGGGCTGCCCCTCTACCCTGCAGCCTTCCCCAGGAGTCCCCAGACCCCCAGGTCCAGTGCAGCCCCCTGGACCCCCTGCTAGGGCCCTCCATTCCACTCACGGCCTTGAGGTCCTGGGAATGCTGAGTCTGGATCCGGCCACTGGAGAACACAGAAGAAGGTGGGGACAGTGATGCCCCAGGGGTCTGTGAGGACTCAAGAGCCTCAACCTACTTGAAAAGGCCCAGAGCAGGGGCATCTGGGTGGCTCAGTCGGTTAAGTGTCTGACTTTGGCTCAAGTCATGATCTCTCAGTTCGTGGGTTCGAGCCCCGCGTCTGGCTCTGTGCTGACAGCTGGGAGACTGGAGCCTGCTTCGGATTCTGTGTCTCCCTCTCTCTCTGCCCCTCCCCCACTGGTTCTCTCTTTCTCTCTCTCTCTCAAAAATAAATAAATAAACTTTAAAAAAATAAAATAAAGAAAGGCCCAGAGCAGACCAGGAAAGAGGTTGGGGGGCCTTCTGTTCCTAGAACTTTCCATCTCAGTTCTTCTCTCAGCCCTAACTGGGCAAAGGGAAGCAAATTGCACATCCTGAGCCCCATTTTCCTCCCCATCAGGGACAGCATCATCATCAGCATCACTAACTGTGCCACCAGCGTCTATGCTGGCTTCGTCATCTTCTCCATCCTGGGCTTCATGGCCAATCACCTGGGTGTGGACGTGTCCCGTGTGGCTGACCACGGCCCTGGCCTGGCCTTCGTGGCTTACCCTGAGGCCCTCACGCTGCTGCCCATCTCCCCGCTCTGGTCCCTGCTCTTTTTCTTCATGCTCATCTTGCTGGGGCTGGGCACTCAGGTATGAGGTGCAGGACCTGGGCCAGTGGCTTGGGGAGGGAGGAGGCAGAGCCAGAGGCCAGGCCCCTGCTCTGATGGCCACATCCTGCAGTTCTGCCTCCTAGAGACACTGGTCACAGCCATTGTGGATGAGGTGGGAAATGAGTGGATCCTGCAGAAGAAGACCTATGTGACCTTGGGCGTGGCTGTGGCTGGCTTCCTACTGGGCATCCCCCTCACCAGCCAGGTAAGACCTGAGGGAAAAGCTGGGCTGGAGTTGCCAAGGTAGGGGGGCATAGTGGGTGGGGGAGCCCAGCCTCAGGCACCCCCGGCTCAGCTGCCCACTGGCCCGTAGGCAGGCATCTACTGGCTGCTGTTAATGGACAACTACGCGGCCAGCTTCTCCTTGGTTGTCATCTCCTGCATCATGTGTGTGTCCATCATGTACATCTACGGTAAGTGCCTGAGCTTCTGTGGCCTCTCTGGGCCCAGCCCCCACCTATCCAAGCTGTTCTCCCAGCCCTGCTGACACCGCTCTCTCCAGGGCACCGGAACTATTTCCAGGACATCCAGATGATGCTGGGATTCCCGCCGCCCATCTTCTTCCAAATCTGCTGGCGCTTTGTCTCTCCGGCCATCATCTTTGTGAGTTCCGGGGCTGGCCCCTCCCTCCCTGCTGCCCCCAGGCGAGTGTCCTTCTCTTGGGAACCAGCAGAGGGAGAACAGGAGCCCATTCATCTGGCCAGAGCTCCCCGACGGGGTCTCTGCATCCACAACTCTGGCCATTGGGAGACGGAGAGAGGTTGCACAGTCAGGCGGAGACTTAGAAGCACCCAGGCACTGGCCTGGGGTTAGGAAGGGAGCATATAGAGCCCTGGATTTGACTGAAGACAGTGCCCAGCCTTGGAAGGGGAAAGCAGGCTGGCAGCGGCTGAGAGCTGGCCCTCCCTGCCTCCTTGGCATTCCTGCCTGGTATCCCCAGAGAGGCCTCAGGAACAATTAGTGATATTGGTGTCAGCTCCATTGGCTTTGCTGAGCTCCTGCCTCCAACCCCTCTTAGCTGAGGTGCCTGGAGTACGTGGTGTGAATGCGTGAGTGTTCCAGAAGCGGGTGGTACAAGTCAGATGTCAGCTCAGGGTCAGGGGCAACCTCTTAAGCCTTCCAGACTTGGGAGAGGGAAGATCTCCACCAGTATTCAACACCTGGGAAACTCCCACGAGGGAGATGAATTGGTGGAGGGAACTTCCCCATGGCCAGCAACCAGGCATTTTCTGCACGGTGTTCATGTATCGACTCATGTGATACAACTTTCGGGTATCGTTATTATTCCCACTTTACAGATGAGGAAATGGAGGCACAGAGATGTTAAGTAATCGACCGAAGTTTACACAGCTAATAAATGACAGAGCCAGCCTTCAAAGCAGGTAGTCCAATCTGGAGCCTGCAGGCTGGGCCAGTGCTACACTAGAAACACCCGCAGGAAGGGGGAGCGCTCCATGGACTACTATCTGATTTTGCCCCCTTATGGTCAGGGTGGGAGGAAGGGGCACAAAGTGTTTGACAGTGAAGTGGTCACTCCGCAAAGAGGCAGGGCCATCTCTGAGTGACGGGAGGGTCAGCCCAGTGGCAAGGGCAGCATTCAGTCACGTTCCCGTCAAGCCCAGCTTCTCTGTGCCACAGGGAGCTCATCACCGGATTTCCACTTTGGCTCATGTTTCTGGGTGCGGTGGGGAAGGCCCCTGAGGGCTGAGGCCTCCACCACATGGGGGGTGTGGGATCTTCCCCAAGGCTGGCACAGGCACCAGCTCTGGCCACTGGCCCAGCTTTGAAACCGGAGGAACGGAAGCCTCCTGTAAGTGGTGGGAGGCCAGGGAGGCCAGACATTGCTGCCAAGCGCCCTGCTCTCCGGGGGTTGTGGCTGAGGCCGTGCCCAGGACCAGCTTGAGGGGAGCTCATCCTCTAGAGCTCCGAGGAGGCTGCCACCCTGGGCAGAGACCTGGGGTACCGACCAAGGCAGGGAAGGAGGCAGGAAGGAGATGGGCACAAGAAGGTTCCAGAGGGGCAGCCTTGGCCTGGGTCCAGTGTCTCTGCGAGATTGAGGCAAGGTGGGCAGTGCCCTCTCTGTGCTCAGAAAGCCAGGCTGGAGTCACCTTAAGGTGAGGACTCCAGGCCCCGTGGATTCGTGTGTCTGGGCTGTTGTGTCTTCTCTGGGAGCTTTACTTCTTTATATTTCTGAAAAACTCTTTTTGACAAACCATCTTTTTCCGTCAGGGATCAGGATCTAGTTCCATTCGGGAAACTTGACATAAGCTTTCACTATGTGCAGCATCCCAGGAGGGCCCCCCACTGGATGTGGGTCTTGCTCTCCTGAATTTGGTCACTGGGATGCATCTGAGAGCTCAGGAGGCCGATGCTGAGCCCTCCTGGTGAGTGGCGCACACATACCCAGGCCCTCTGGGTGGTCCATGAGCCACCCGCCCATCTTTCCGCTTCCTTAGTTTTTTTGGTGTTGCTGCTGTGGCCCCAGGCTCCACTTCCTGTCCCACTCATCTCTTTCCAAAGCGGCTCCTGGCCTCCAGCCTGACACCCATCATTTATAGCTTTTGGGGCCTCCCCGGGCTGTCACCCTCTCTACAGCCATAGAGAGGGCTTCGTGCTCCCCTCTCCCCCATTGCCCCCACCTCTCTGCACAAGTCAGTTCAGATCAGCAAATGAGGTTGTGCCAGGCACTGTGCTGGGCCCTAGAGACCCAGAGCTGAGGCAATCCCAGGAGCTCCCCAGGCTATGGGAAACATTAAACGCTTAGCAGACAGAAAATGCCATTGAGAGCCCTTTGAGGAAGAGGGATGAGAAATCTGGAGAGCTTCTTGAAGGGGGCGACATTTGCACAGCATCTGACAAAATGTAGAGGATTCTCCAGAATAAATGAAGAGGGAGGAAAATGCTGGGTGCAGTCAAGACATTGAGACAAGGGTCATGTGGCCAGAAGGATGAGCTGAGATCTGGATGTGAGTTGGTAAAGCCCTAAGGCCAAGGATTTGGTCTTACTTCAGTAGGCAATAGGGAGCCATTGCGAGTCTTTGAGCAGAACTGACTGACTTCAAAGGGGACATCGATTGTTCGCTGGCTGATTCAGGATTATGGCGAAGATGGACCTCTCCTCTTCTGCAATGCCTACCTGCCCACCATGCCTTGGCCTCTGGTTCCTTCCACTTCTTCCACTACCCAAAACTTGACTTTGCCCCTGTCCTTCCCCAAAAATGTCTCTTTCTAGTTTGGGAAACTGGAGAGGAAGGGAAGGAGTGCTGAGAGGAGGACCGAGCCCCAGGGAAAGGCGGGGGTGGAGAGTACTGGGCAGGCCTCACGTGCACTCCCATCCCTCCTCTCTGCAGTTCATTCTCATTTTCACGGTGATCCAGTACCAGCCAATCACCTACAACCACTACCAGTATCCAGGCTGGGCTGTGGCCATCGGCTTCCTTCTGGCTCTGTCCTCCGTCATTTGCATCCCTCTCTATGCCCTGTTCCAGCTCTGCCGCACAGATGGGGACACCCTCCTCCAGGTGAGGGGTGGGGGCAGGCAGCAGCTAGCTGAACCGGGAGGGGGTGGGTGGATGGGGCTTAATGGCTTCTTTCTGAAGTGCCCTGCCCACCCCCCATGTCTACCTCTCCTGCAGCGTTTGAAAAATGCCACAAAGCCAAGCAGAGACTGGGGCCCCGCCCTCCTGGAGCACCGGACTGGACGCTATGCCCCCACCATACCGCCTTCTCCTGAAGATGGTCTTGAGGTCCAGCCGCTGCACCCAGACAAAGCCCAGATCCCCATGGTGGGCAGTAACGGCTCTAGCCGTCTGCAGGACTCCCGGATATGAGCACAGCTGCCCGGGGAGTGCCCCACCCCCGCCCATGCTCCCACCACAGAGACTGGGGAGACAGGGGACAGGTGTCACCGCCTGCCCCTGCCATGCCCTGGCCAGGGTGGCTGCTGTCACCTTGGCCATCACTGGTAGCGTGGTCATTTGTGCTCGTGTCCCCAGTGTTTACAGGTCCCTTGGATGCCAAGATGGCAGCTGGGGATGGGTGTGGGCGATGGGAGGGTCGGTGGGGGGCCCAAAGCACTTTGGAGGGGTCTCAGGCCAGGTCCCCAGAGATCTGCTGGGCTTTACATGGCCTCTGATGCCCCCACACTCTGCCCTGAGCTGAGGTTCTAGGTTGGCCCCCTACCTGTCCCCCTCCTTAGGCCTCCAGCCTCCTGACCAGTGTTCCTGCCCTCAGAGCAGACCCCAGCCCTGCCCAGGCAAATTTGGGTCTTCCTACCTGGGAGCAGGGTGACGGGCTAAGGGGCTATGCAGTGTTACTCGTCAGGCTGTGCCACCCAGCCCTGTTTGTCTGTGTAATTATTTTTGTAAAAATTGTATTATCGTGGTTGCCACTCCCATGCCCCCAGCCTCGGGCCCCCTCTGTCTTCCAGGCCTGCCTGGACCTCACTTGGCTGCTCTGGGGTCTCCACACCTCATTCCAGCCCTAGCTGTCAGGCCCAGCCAGCAGAGGCCCATGACCCAGCAGCCTGCCCAAAGCACTAGTTTCTGGGGGGTAGGGGTGGGGTGCTGCTCAGCAGGAGGTTTGGACCCAGAGCCCTGGGGAAGGGGACCTTACATGAAACCCCCTTGCCCTCCCTCCACCAGGCGAAAGGAAGGCCCAGCCTTCCCAAACTGGGCTGCCCTTGTTCATGTGCCAAATGGCCCCAGCCTGCGTGCCCCATCCCCTCTCTGGAGCCAGAGCTCCCTCCCCCTGCAGTGTCTGTCTGTCCATCCTCTGTGCCCCTCTGTGCAGTGACAACCCCAGAACAGCCACCTCTAATCCTCTGTAGCAATAACGGTGCACCGCCCACCCCTACCCATCCGTGCACCACTAGGATTTTAAAGTCCATAGATTTTAATGAAATTTCTATTCCTGTCTCTGAGCTGCTGCTGTGCTTTGTGTGAGTCCCCCAGGGGGACAAGAGTTGGGGCTGGGATGAGACCTCTGCCTGCCAAGAGTTTGTGGAGGGCTGGGAGAAGAAGGGCCAAAGGCTATGATCGTCAGAAGCAGACACTAGGGACTTGGTGAGGGGGTGGGGCAAGGGCCAGATAGACAGACAGCCTTGGCGTCCTGGCCAGGGCCCATCCAACCAAGACGAGATCTGAAGCGGGCTGGGCCACGGCAGCTGAGAGGTGGCAGCAGAGGATGGGGTGAGCCGAAGCCTACTTTGTGACCGGTCGTTCAGGTTGGGGCCTGGGGTGCTGTACTGGACATTGGAGTAGAAGCTGGCCTTTTCCCAGGGCTGTGCTGAAGCTTCCGTCCCCAGCGGCAGGTGGTAGTCAGGCCTCGAGGTCGGGGGCAGCGCTCCAGAGGAGGGGCAGGCAGGCAGCACCGGAGAGGCTCAGCCCAAACTCCAGAAGCCCCACGGAGGCAAGGCAAGGGTCTGAGACCCTTGGAGGACCCCGCGGGCTGCTGCCTGAACAGGAAAGAGTAGCTGTGAGTGAGCAGTGGCCTGACCCTAGGCCTACCCTGTCAGCCATCCACCTGCTCCGGTTTACCTGTGGCTGGAAGAGACACAGGAAGGCCTCAGAGGCACCTGCAGCTCTTGTTGCATGGCCACCTTCTGTTCCCGTAGCTCTGGAGGACAGGTGTACCTGAGTCACAGCACCCAGCAGTTCCAGGGTGTGTACAAGTGTGGGGCAGGGGCAGCAGGCTGGGTGCTCTGGGGTCCACTTGGGATCCTTACCTGCCAGGGTGGGCTCTAGGGTGGCCTCAGAGGGCTGGGATGCCCCTGTATACTCCTCTTCCAGGCGGCGCTGCAGGGAGAGCTGGCTCAGTGCCCCGGCCACAGGCAGGGGAGGGGCAGGGCAGGATACAGAGGCCATGATCCCATGGCGGGACCCCAAAACCAGCCCAGGCAGTCCCTGGGGACAGCACACTCCCACCCTCCACCCAAAAAGCCCAGCTTGGTAAAGTGCTGGCTGGCTTGGACTCAGACTTAGGGAAGGGAAGGAGCCAAGGACCAGGGGCAAATTTCACAAGTTAATCTAAAAGTGCTGACCTTGGACTTAGGGGCTCAACCAGAATCTTCTGGATTCACACACACACAGGGAACGTGCACGTGTGAGAAAAGGACACAAGACTCGCACACCTTTACATGCACATACGCACAGGGACATGCCCGTTTGTGGGTCTCACGCACCAGGTGAGAGGCAGGTGAGTCTACACTCAGCAGAAGGGCTCTGGGCAGCGAAGCCCAGGGCCGCAGCTCACCTGTAGGATGGGGATCATCCTCTCCAACGTGTGACACTCCTCCTCCAGGAGGCTCCTGGGACACATGGGAGTAAGGCAGCCAGGACCAGTGCCACAGGACTGTCTCAGCTGAGCCGTCCCCATAGCGCTAACCTCCAGCTTTCACCTCACCAGGCCCTCCTTGCTCTCTGTGGCCGGGTGCTGGCCCAGCCTTCCAGCCCTTGCGGGCCTCTCCCTGGGCAGGATGTGTCCGTCGCTTGCCTCCCTCACAGTGCCCACCATCCTCTCTATTGCATGGGCCTCATCCTGCCTCCATTCTGCCCTGCATCACAGCCATTCCCCTTCTCAAAACCCTTCCGTGGTTCCCCACCTCAGGATAAAAATCTTCGGGGCTCAGCGCCTGCTGGCATCCATCATTAACCACTTCCTGGAAATAACTGCACAGGCCCTGCAGCAACCTGCCCTTTCCACCTCTCAGCTTTCCCCTCCTGGTCTCCCCACCAGGTGTGCGGCCTCCTCCTCTCTCACAGTCCAGTCCCAGTACTTTAAGACTGGTCCCAGCCCCATCCTCCCTGTCTCCACCCTCACCACGCACACTCAGGGGCCTCACCGCAGGTGTCTGGCAACCTGGTCGATGCTGGACACGTTCAGCTGGTCCTTGATGACGCTGAGGTCCCTCTGACTGCTGCTGGCAGATGAGGCCAACATCACAACCCCCCCCCCCATGTTGCCTCATCCCAGGCCTTCAGGACACGAATGCCACTTCTCCCAGACAATCCTGTGTCTTTTCTCACAAAGGCAACATAACATAGTGCAAAAGGGGAGGAGTTCTGGAGCCTGGGTTTGCAAATGGGCTCTGCCACCCTTCAGTGTGTGTGACCTTGTGCAAGTCAAGTATCCCTCCTGAGTTTTAGTTTCCTCATCTGTAAAAGGGGGCCACTGCTCCCCACAGAGTTGTGTAAGAACTAGAAATAAGTGGCTGCTTCCATTCACTTACGAATGTGCTCCTTTCTCACTTATTTCATTTGGTCCCCAGCGCTCTCTAACCCAGCCCTCACTGATCCATACATGTGGTTGTAGGAGGTCCAGCTCCAGGCCAGGAACTTCTCCGTGGAGCCAGGTGGAACCCACCAGCTGGCTGGGGCCCTCTGCTAAGCAGGGAGCGATCCCTCCTCTCCTACCTAGATTCACCTCCACTTTACCTGGATTCACCAGCTCTCATCTGGAATATCTCCTGTTCTGGCAAATTACATCCAGGCTCCTCCAGGGCAAAGCGCAGGACCCTGGGGCTATACTGGATCCAAGCCTGGGTCTGGTCTCTGCAGAAGATCACAGAAAGAAACTCCGAGGCTCCTTCCAGGGAACCACAGGAAGGCAATCCTGGCCCCTTATCAGGCACAGGGCTAGCCCCTCTTAGTTTTGCTGTGGGGCTTAGCCCCAGGTCTGAGGTTCCCACCTGCCCTCGCAGATGGCCTTCTGGCGGAGACCAAGGAGTAGCTGTCTCAGTTCCTGGCGCACGAGGTCTCTTAGGAGGGGCGGTGGTGCCAGAAGGGAGGAGGGGTCAGAGGTGGGTCGGGAGCCAGAGGCTTGGGAGGATCGAGCCTCACGGAGCAGTGACTGTAGCATCACCACCTGCAAGGAGAGCTGGGACACCTTGCGACTGGGGAGAGAAGTGACGGGCGTGAAGGGGGCTGGGGGACTGAGGGGCAGAGAGGAGTCAAGAGGGCTGGGCGGACAGTGAGATGCAGCAAGATCTCGAGTTATCGGGCAGGGCCAGGGATCCGGAGGAGGTGGGGAAATCACCCGAATCGTGGGACAGGCCTGGAGTGACCCATCAGCCCACTCCCCACCTCTGCCCGCAGTTCCAGGCTCAGGTCCACCGTCGTCTCCCCCAGAATCCTCTTCACTTCGGGCCGCTCCGGGAGCGGAACGTGCTCCTCTACCAGCACCCACAGCGACGGGGAGTCCCAAGACATGGCCCGCCCGCGCCGCCACTCCGCGACAAGCGGCCCCAGGCTCCGACCTGCGGGAGAGCAGGTCGGAGCGCAGCATCACTACAAGGCTGGTAGTCCAAGGCTGGGCCCTGCCCCTCGCTGGCCTCGTGGGCCACGCCCTCAAGCTTGTCGCGTTCGCCGGCCTCTCCCAAGCCCCACCCTTGTTCTGCCGCTAGTCAGTGACTGGAATTACTGGGTTGGGAGCACTGGCCTCTGGCGCTGTCCCTTCTGCCCCTCTTCTGCCTGACTCTCGGGGGCCGCGATTCCCGGTCACGGCCCCCAGGAGCCGGGCAGTGGAGACCAGGGCCCTAGCCCCGCCTCTTCCGCGCGGCCGTCACCCGGGAGACCGCGCCGCTACCCAGGCCCCGCCCCTAGCCATCCCAGGTGGGGAGGGCGGTGCCAGCTCGCGGGGAGTCGGACCCACGGCGGAGGCAGGTGGTTTGGAAGTCCGACCATCCACAGAGTTCTGACGCCAAGCGCTGTGGGCTCATCTCTGGGCAGCATTCGGCTTCGGGGCAGGTGGGAAGAACCCAGAAATGGGATTCCCCCTGGGATTATTACTTCGTTGCCTTCCCTAGCCCGGAGGCAGCGGCAGGGTAAACCTTTCCTCTTAGGGTTGGCGGAAGTCTCGCGAGCGACTGCGCTTGGAGGGGCCTGGGGAACCAGGACAGCCCGGGCCAGACAGAAGAATTGGGCCAGGTGCCCTCCCACAACACACAAAGGGACCTAGATCCCCAACCCCAAGCAGACAAAGGGGCTGCTCCATTCACGTTTTTTACTAAAGCACCCACACAAGTTTCTGTGCAACGTACAAACAACGAGCCGGCCCTGGGGCTACTGCCTTCTCTCCGAGACAGGGAGGCAAGAACCTGACTGACTGATCTAAGCCCCGCCTGCCCCGCATGCAAAGCCCAACCCCAAGATCCCGGGGCAGCGACACAGCACCCCCTCTGGTCCCCTCCTGGGGCTGCTCCTCAGCAGGGGGCGCACCAGAGTTTGCCCCTACAATGTTGAATGAAAAAGGTTTCCCCTCCCCTGGGAGTACGGGGGGATCCTCAGGTCTGAGAATTCCCCCTGGAAGCGACACTGCCCCCTAGTCATACCTCCCACTCTTCCAGGCCCTAGAGGGACTCAAGGGGGGAGAAACTGAGGCACAGAGAGGTGGAGTGACCTAGCCCAGGCCACTCGGTGAGGCAGTGCAGGGGCTGGCCCGACCCTGACGGTGAGGGAGGGCTGGGCTGGGGAGGAAGGGGCAGGAAGAAGGGTTGACCCCAGAGAGGGCCACACTTGAGGGGCTTGCCCAGGTTGGAAGTCCCCCAGAGTAGGTTCTGAAACTTCCAGGTGCAGCTGCAGGGGGGGCCTATTGAAGACCCTCCGGAAACAGAGCCCACAGTCTCAGTCCTGGGAGATCCCCCACAGAGCAACCACCAGCCAGGCTATATAGGTCAGTCCTCTGGCAGGCAATCCTTGGCACTGGGAGCCTTTGTCATTAGTATCAGCCCCGAGGGGGCCATGATGGGGGCCGCCCAATGTCCACTGTGATATTGGTGAAGAGCGGTTGCCGAGACACCTCCAAGACCTGGTACCGCACTGACCCGATGCCATCCCGCTTCATGGTCAGCTTCGTGTTTTGAATCTTGGTAAACCTAGATAAGATGGAAGTGGGTCCAGATCAGGGTTACCCAGTAAACCCAGTAAACCCAGTATGAGATTTCTGGGCTAAGGCTCAAACCACCCTGGCTTCTTCCAGGGATGACTCCGTTCTCTCACCACCCCCTCTGCCCGTCATCTGCTTGGAGCCCTTTTGCTCTGGCATCTGCCTTCAGAACAGAGATCTTAAACCCTTGAATCCAGAACTGTGACACCCTCACAAATCTCTCTCATCTCAGACTTTTCTTCCAAGCCTTAGACCCAGACATGGGTAACCCACAGGCACCTCAAATGTGATGTGTCTTGTGTCGGGTCATCATCTTCACTCCCCAAGCCCCTCTTCTCTGTGCTATCTTCCCTGTCCCTCACCACTTACTTACTGAGCAGTCCCCAAGTGCCAGGCTCTGCTCTAAGTACCAGAGACACAGCCATGAACAGGACAGTAAGGTTCTTCCTCTCGTGGCAAGTCTATTCCACTAGGGAAGACAGGTAACAGACAAGGAACACATCCGGGTGCTAAGGGAAACAGGAGAGGGAGACCAAGATGGCTGCCTTGGAAGGGGTGAACATGTGACACCACACTGACAGCAGGGGAAGAGCATTCGGGCAGAGGTAAGCATATCCTGACCCTAAACTGGGAATGAGAATTTGCACAGCAAGGGGTTAGAGCTTAATGGGCCAAGGGCTTAGGAATAGCATGGAGGCTAGAGCATGTAGAGGCGGGGCTATGTAAGTCAGAGGAAGCAGTTTTTTAATTCTGTGAGTGAGAAGACAGGGATTTTTAGCCCATTGGTGGGGTGGGGTGGGGGGGGGCAGAGGATGTGAACTGCAGAAGGGCAAGGGGAAACAGGGAAGCTGGTGAGAGGCCACTGCAGTAGTCCAGACAAAATGACAAAGGCGGTGGAGGGAGAGGTGGATGGGCTCAGATGTGTTTTGGGAATGGCACGGACACAACTTGCTGATGGTTTAGACATGTAGGGTGAGTGAAAGAAGAATCCAGGAGAACGGGATCTGAGGCAA